>NC_090440.1:1874965440-1875268565 GCF_031143425.1 Pleurodeles waltl | reverse complement strand
AGGTGGCATTCCTACAGATTTCCTGGATAGAAACCCCCACAACCTCAGCCCAGGAAATGAAAACAGATCTGGGGGAATGACCCTGAACCTGGGCCAGAGGACCCAAATCCAAGGATTTAGAAGACTGACAAACTGCCTGGGTCACCCACCTTACTAAATGTAGAAGTAGCCACCTTTTTCCCCTTAGAAACCCTGCCAAAAGACACAAACAGAGCAGGAGAAAGGTGAAAATCCTGAGTGTGCTGCAGATAAATCTGAAGAGCTCTTCTAACATTCAAAGAGGAGAAGCCCTGATCATCAACCTCCCCAGGAAAATCAGGAACAGCAAATAAACTTTAAGGACAAAGGCCAGATCCAACCTCAGAATTACATTATTCAGCAGAAAATGCAAATTGGGATAGGATATCAGCAAAGGAACCACATCAAGTCAGCTTCAAGCAAAGGTTCGAAAGGAGACAACTGGGGACCCTGAAGAACAGTAGGTAAGTCCTAGAAAGGTACGATCACTGGAGACACTGAGCAACAGAGCCAAAATCTCCACAACAACCAAACCACCAAAGAAGCAATACCCTCCAGAGCAGTCCGACCCACTGCATGCTCTGATAGCCTCCTGTTGAGCATCCAAAATAGAGGGGGCCCATTTTGCAAAAAACATCCCTCGGAAACCTAAGAATCTTTACTGGACCCCTAGCAACAAAATCCATCCCATGAGCCACACACCACTTCACAATGGAGACCCAGTTTATGTTATAAGACTTGCGTGTAGAATCTTTATGGGACTTCTGAATATCCGTTGCCAACAGAGAAGGACACCCTATCAACTCCAATGCTAAGCGTTCATGAGCCAATCTGTCAGTTTCAACTGACAGAGACAGGGCAAGGAGAGGACTGGGAACTGAAGCGGGAACAAAATCACTGGTAACCGGACAAAATTGCCCGGGACAACTGAAGCAACAGAGGGAACCAAAGGCGACAAGGCCAAAAATGGGGAATCAAGATCACCAACACCCTGTCCACCTGAATGTTCTGAAGCTCCTCTGGACGAGGGGAATTAGAGGAAATGCATAGAGAAGAACTGATGGCCAAGGAATCGAAAAAGCATCTACCGCCCAAGCCTAAGGACAATCCACCTCCGAACAAAACTTTGGAAATAGGGCATTGTAGGGAGAGGCAAAGAGGGTGATCCATGGATCCCCAAACTAGATACAAATGTTTCCGAAACAGGGCACAGACGGATGGTATAGGATCGCGGAAGACTGGTTGAGCTCAAGCTGTGGGCATGGTAATTGAGCTAACCCTGAATGCAGACCGCCCTCATCGCTATTAGATAAACCTCCCCCCATGAACAAATCAACAAGGCCATATGATTTAGAGTGGCCCTCCACATACCTACCTGGTGATTCAAATAACAACAAGCCACCTGATTGTTGGTAGAATCATCAGATTCACCACCAGCAACTGGTTCTGAAGCAGCTGAAACGCCTCCCAAATCGCAAGCCGTCAGTTGGAGGAATAAACCCTGTCTGTTAGAAATGGGGTCTATGGTTGGTTTGCACTCTGTCCAAGCAGGGACCCTCACTCTAGTCAGGGCAATGGAGATACACACTCAGATAACTCCGGCTCACCCCCTTGGTAGCTTGGCACAAGCAGTCAGGCTTATCTCAAAGGCAATGTGTAAAATATTTGTGCCAACACGCACAGTAATACAGTGAAAACACTACAAAATGGACACCACACCAGTTTAGAAAAATAGGCAATATTTATCCAACTCAAACAAGAGAGACCAAAATGACAAAAATCCAACATACACAAGTCCAGATATGAATTCTCAAAAGAATAAGAGCCTTGCTCCATGGAAAATAATGGAAACGTTGATTTTACTCAAAGTACCAGGTTTGCATCAACAATAAAGCCGCACGGGCGAGCGTGCATTGGAAAAGTCTGCGATGCATCGATTCCTTACTCGCAAGTGAGGCCATGCGCCGTTTCTTCTCCGGTCGGCAATGCATAATTTTTCTCCCCTGCAAGAGAGTGATGCATTGATTTCCAGACGGGCACTTCAGATCCGTGCAGGCTTGCATTGCTTGTTGCTGTCCAGCGATGATGTGTGAGAAATCCGGCCACGCGGTGTTGGAAAACCACGCTGTTTGGGGTTTGCATCATTATCAGCAGCCTCAAGTGGGTGTTGCTTTGTTTCTCCAGCCGCAATGCCACGTAGCGGGTGGCACATCCTTTTCGGCTGCGTTGCAGGTGGTGTGTCAAAATTTTCTCTGCACGGTGTTCTGTGCATGGATTTCAGTCCTTGTTCTGCCAACTTCACCTCTCAAGGGCCAAGGGCCTGGATGGGGCACCACTTGGCAGGGCAGGAGTCTCAGCAGAGAGTCCAGGTGCTGGCAGAGGAAGTCTTTGATGGCCCTGAGACCTCAAAACAGGAGGCAAGCTCAATCCAAGCCCTTGCATATTCTTCACAAGCAGGAATATACCACAAAGTCCAGTCTGTCTTCTCTCAGGCAGAAGCAGCAACTGCAGGCCAACCCAGCAAAGCACAGTCACAGGCAAAGGGGCAGTACTCCTTCTCCAGCTCTTCAACTGTTCTCCTTGGCAGAGGTCCCTCTTGCTTTCAGAAGTAATCTAGAAATCTGGGCTTTTGGATCCACTACTTATACCCCTTTCTGCCTTTGAAGTAGGCAAACATCAAAGTAAAGTCTCTGTTGTTCACAAGATTCTGCCTTGCCTAGCATCGGGTTGGAGACGGCATTGTGTGAGGGCAAGCACACCCCATACAGGTGTAAGTGACCACTCCTCCCTCCACTCTAGCTTCAGATGGCTCATCAAGACATGCAGGCTACACCCCAGCTCTCTTTGTGTCACTGTCTAGAGGGGATTCACAAACAGCCCAACTGTCAATCTGACCCAGACTGGGAATACACAAGCAGGCAGAGTCACAGAATGGTTTAAGCAAGAAAAAGCCCACTTTCTAAAAGTGGCATTTTCAAACTGACAATTTAAAAAACATCTTTCGCAAAAGATGTATTTTTAAATTGTGAGTTCAGAGACACCAAACTCTAAATTTCTATCTGCTATCAAAGGGAAACTACACTTAAAAGATATTTAAAGGCATCCCCATGTTAACCTATGAGGGAGATAGGCCTTGCAACAGTGAAAACCAAGTTTGGCAGTATTTCACTGTTAGGACATGTAAAACACATCAGTACATGTCCCACCTTTAACATACACTGCACTCTGCCCATGGTGCTACTTAGGGCATACCTTAGGGATGCCTTACATGTATAAAAAGGGAACATTTGGGCCTGGCAAGTGGCTACACCTGCCAAGTCGATTTGGCAGTTTAAAAACTGCACACAGAGACACTGCAGTGGCAGGTCTGAGCCATGTTTACAGGGCTACTCATGTGGGTGGCACAATCAGTGCTGCAGGCCCACTAGTAGCATTTGATATACAGGCCCTGGGCACCTTTAGTGCATTTTTCTAGGGACTTACTAGTACATCAAATATGCTAATCATGGAAAGCCAATTACCCATACAATTTCACTTAGGAAGCACTCGCACTTTAGCACTGGTCAGCAGTGGTAAAGTGCCCAGACTAACAGCAAAAACAGAGTCCAGCACACAGCAACAACCTGGGAAGTGGAGGCACAATGTTAGGGGAGACCACGCCAAGGATGCCAAGTCTAACCCTGCCCCTCAGAGACCACTAACCCTTTGCTTTCAAAGACTCCAGTGAGGCCTAAGAACCTCACAGACTGATATCTGTTGTTAGCAGCAGGGGAGAATGGAGATGAAAACTGACCCCCTTCTCCAAGTTTGGAGTGTGTAGCCACCAACCCAAGTCCTGAACCAGAGCAAGAGAAAGGGGAACCTGGGAGTCAAAATCTGCAAGGGAATGATCGAAATGGGACAACAGATTATTGTTGAGCGGCTTTAGGTGAAGACAAGCCCAGGGAATCACCTCCCCGGTGTCACCGCCCCGGTGGACACCATCTAACCCTGGACCCTCAATCAACTCCATGCTGGAGTCAATTGCTGAGACAAGAGAGCTGACAGAAATCTTTGCAGAGTCTCTCTCTGAGCAGAAGGCAGAGAAACTGCCCCCATCTGAGTGTCGAATACGGCTTTGATAAGCTTCAACCTCTGAACAGGAACTAGCTGCGATTTGGCAAGGTTCGTTCTGAAGCCCAGGTGTTGAAACAGTAATCATTGCCTCCACCGCTTTCAGATCGGTAGGGAGAGAGGAAGCACAGATCAAACAATCATCAAGGTATGGAAACACAGAGAATCCCTGAAGTTGCAAAACCCCTCAGCTGGAACCAATACCTTGATAAAGGTTCGAGAAGCAGTCGACATACTGATGGCAGCACCTGGAACTGGAAATGGACCTTATTCACTGCAAATCCCAGAAAGGTCTGGCTGTCTGGAAGGGCAGGGATGTAAAAATAAGCATCCTTCAAATCAACGTTTGTCAAAAAACCTCCTTGCTGGATCAGAGGAATGATGGACTGTAAAGTGTTTATCCAAAACAGTTCCACCTTCACCAACCTGTTGAGAACTTTCAAATCCAAGATTGGCTGCTAAGAAACATGGCCAATGCCAACTAAAAACTGAATGGAGTAGAAGCCTAGGCCCTTCTCTGCTGCCAGCACTCTGATGATTGCCCTTTTTGTGAGCACCTTCTCCACACCTGATAACATAGCATCTCGCTTCTGGAGGTCTTTTGATATTAGAGTATCCTTCAACTGACCCACCAGAGGAGGACCGGCAAAGGAAATCCAATAACATTGGCTGTTGATCAACAAAATCCACTGGTTGGAAATCAACCTAAACCATTGATCCTGGATGACCTGGAGTCTGGCCCTGATGCTGGCTTAGTCATTTCTGACTAGCTCCCTGGGACTATTAATTCTGAGGGCAAGATTTATTGGTGAACACAGTTCCCCGACCTTGAGCCCGTCCACGAAAGAGCTGAGAACAGGACAACACCGCCTGAAAATTCTGTTTGTGAAAGAAAGATTTCTTCTCCTGAACAGACTGAAAAGGCTTCATCATCATCTTTTCCTCAACTGATCTTTCACACCATGGTGTTCAAATCATACCAAACAGCTTAGGACCCTCACACTGCAATTTATGAATCAAAGACTATTGTGTCACCAAGGTTTTGTCGCGTAGGCTCTCATTATTCTAATGAGACTACTGGATTCTGAGCAGCAAGATCGTCCACGATGTGGGAGACTGAGTCTGACCCACTATGGGTGACACTTGTTGCTCTAAATCAGGGTTTTGCTCCTCCTAACTAGCAGTGCCTTGTCTCTCCCAAGAGGTAGAGATGATTGGGCAGCCGAGCGCATGACATAATATACTTCTCAGGGAAGTTGTGGTCACTCAGGTCGCATCCGGTTCTCTCATTCACAATTCGGTCTCATATATAAATGACCATACGAAGCAGAATGAGTTTTAAAGACTGGTTTAAAAAAATGACTGCATTTTACATAGCAAAGCGTGAGCTGCAATAACCAGGATGACACAACATGACAATATTAAAATGGTGACAAGGAGAGTGAAGCATAAGAATAACGCTATCATATTGTCACCAGAATCTCTGGACTATTTCTAAATCATAATCTGAGCACAGCATGTTAAGCTCTAATTCTACCTTTCAGGTTCCCCCGGGAGGACATCAACCCTCATACCTGAGCAAAGGCCTGTAGTCTGCATTAGCATCTGCAGCGAAGCATTCAGCAATCAGCAATCAGCAATCAGTCGTGGTTCCCTGGCTGGAATCTCACTCTTAACGAGTAATGGGACTAAGAAGTGTTTTTATAATAACACAGCTGATGTTCTAAGAAAATGTCTCTACGTAAGGATGTGTATTTTCTACGAATGTGGGAGACTAAACTTCTATCACGTTCACCGGCAATGTACCAAACTGTAGCCTTGACTGGCGCACAAAGTGATCAAGAATGTCTTGTTTGAGAACACAGTGCTGGGCTAAGCAAAAACAGTTAGATAGATGAAATTAAAACAAGACCGTAAAACTGGTTATTGTAAAAATAACAATGTGAAGCCGAATAAAATATATCTAGGTCAAAGAGCACAGCGGCCTAGTGTGTTTAGCTAACGTGCATGGAGCTATAACTAAAATGGCTACACAACAGTTTTGTCCAAGGGACCTGCGTCCAGCCACCGCCACCCCAGCCAAGAAGGAGAAAGCCCACAAGGTATCAAAAATGACAACAGAGAGGAACTGAGCCAACACCTCAATATGAGTCAGGACAGGCTTTGGATCCCCTTAAGACAGCAATCACTCTCTCAAATTCCTAAATGAGAACCTGCGATGCATAGGCAGAATATGTATTGGCCCTATCGCAAAATTAGGAGCTGCGTAAGCACCCTCTAATCGAGGGCGACAGATCTTTTCATCCTAGCAGGTGTGAGGATCTAGTAATACTTGACATCAATTAACATTTAATTTACAGCATGACTAATTTGGCCTCACAATGGAAACCCAAATTTAAAACAAAGTTAAAGGGTTTTATTACAAATTAATACTCAGGTTAATTTAAACAATCCTCAAGAACAAGCTGTAAAGATACAATATCACCATAGGATAACGAAATCTATGAAAGAAGTTTAGATGGACGAATCTAAGACAAACTATGCATTCAATGACTGCAATTCAGAATAGCAATAGCAGAACTTGATGTTCTGAAAATAAGTATTGGACCAAACTTTTACACATTAGTGCAAATCATATAATCTAAATAAGCTAGCTAAGGTAACGGGAAACCTCCCTAATCACAATGTCACTAGTTGACATGAGCAAAACATCAAAACATGGGGACAAAAGGTAAATAGCAAATAAAGGACAAAAAAAGGACAAAAAAAACCTGGAAAATGGACATCTGGGGCAAAAACAAGCTAACCAAAATGGGCAAAAAGTAGATAAAAACGGAAGGTACCAGCATTTTAGAAGTTTGGTCAAGAGACTTTTCAATGAGTCAGGTAAGGTCTAAGTAGCTCTCAGCAAGTATTGGGACAAATTTAGGACAAAGGAAAAGAGGTATGTACCTCTCAAAGTACAAGGGAATCTACCTTTGCTTCTTCCTACTGCCTATTGGCTAAAAATGATCAGTGAAAGTTCTAGTTAAAATGATGATTTAGTCCATCTGTAACACCCAAGGAATGGGCAATGAAGTGGTCTAGCCTCCTCACATTACATGTGAACTTTTTCAACATGTTCCTACATTCCCAAGACCATCCTGGGAAGGTAGCTGTCCTTGGTCTCCTGTATGACTTTGCAGTATAATGTATAGTGCCAGTCTTCACATTCTCGGTCTCTGTGTGCACCTTTCTCTGAGGTTGCTTGCTCAGGCTCTCTAAGAGCAAACCTATAACATATCTATTTCTAAACTAACATTTAACGTGAAAACCACCAGAAATGAAATGACACGTTAGCAAAAATGGAAAACAATTTCCCACATTTTAGGATACTGAGGCCTAGTAAATATAACTAAAGCAATATTTCAATTGCACATTTAATTGATTTACTTTAAACATGTTGACTTCTGCATTCAAAATGTCAGTTACATTTTCATTTAATACTTCATGTTACAGTAAATATAAAATGAAATAAAACTGTTAATACACGTAAATGAATATGATGGAGAACTACATTTCTCAACATTAGCCTACACATTTATTATTGTTCTAAAGATAAACAATCTCAAACAACATGAGGACGGCTGAAATTTTGTAATCAATGGCTACATTTCAATTAATATGATTATACCACACACATACATTTTTCACTAAAACTATAGTGAATGCACTTCATTATTGAGTTTATTGAGTGTACCACTTTCACATTACTTCAGCATTAATTCACACAATATGGTTTTGTTATGGTCAAATACACTCTCCATTGCACCAGTACCAACTTTACCAGGCGTAGCTTCAAACACAGCAGCAGGCTCCATCTAAACAAACAAGACAGCCAACCAGCCAAGCAAGAAATAAGCCAAACTAAAGCACCAAGGGGTATATTTAAGAGTCTCTAGCACCACCTTAGCGCCACCATAGCATCATTTCTTTACGCTAAGGCGGCACTAAAGTGGCATTTGCCCTACATCATATTCACATATTCACAAAGTGGCGCAATGCATGCATTGCGCCACTTTGTAAACCATTGCATAATGTATGCAAGGGGACGTTCCCTTGTTAAGGGGGCTGAAAAAATGGCACAAGGAAATCTAAAAAGATACCATTTATTTGGCACTTTTAATGCCTGCTCAAAGCATACCATTATTTATAATGGGCCCCTGTGTACTCGGCAGGAGTACCGCCAATAGCGTAAAAAAATGATGCTCTTGCCCCCTACCCTGTGGCATGGAGCACAGTATTTTAAATACAATACACATATGGTGGATATAATGGGCGCAAGGAAAGTGGTACTGCACTGGGTGCAGTGAAACTTTCCTTAAATCTGCCCCCAACTTCCTTATTTGTATCTGTTTCCCAGCAACCAAGTTTCAATTGCAACAAGACTTAGGCAGCATAAGAGGCAGGTTTTCCACCTCCCCTGCAGCCCCATACTTCAAGGACACAGCTGCGGGGGACAAATGCTGCCGGGACCACCAAGCACTTGTCCGGCCCACCCGCGGACTGCTGGCAACGCTCCTCGCATCAGTCAAGCATATGCCAAGGGAGGGCAGCCGCTGGCAGTGCAAAGCAGGCACACATGATTCACCCAACGGTAAGGCAATGTGCGCCCAAACATGGTAGCATCAAAAACACAATAATTTTTTTTTTAAACAGTAAAAACAAACAAAGTAACTCACCGGTCATAGCCTAGAGTGTTCTGCCACCTGTTGCTTGACAGGAAAACTAACAGGCATGGAGGCGGGTAGGAGGGGCTTTTATTTAAAAAAAATAGAAAACAGATTAGCGGGGCCACATCATACAGTAATGACTGGGACGTGGAGGTCCTATGACGGGTAATAGTAGTCACTGTTTTGTTGTGAATAACAAATTCACTGGTTTGCCCTTTTGAGAGCCATGGTTGAGACATTCAAGACAGAACGTGGTATTTTGACAGGACAATTCCCCAATGTCCATATTACAGAGTGCATAGATTTCCTAAATGCCATTGCCATTTTAAAAAGGAGGTGCAGTGAAAGTGTCTCTATATCCTCGCTGAGCCAATGGAACACCTGCAACTCCAATGTAGGCCTAATGAGATGTTTGTCTTTAACGGGGCAAACGCGGGCGAGTGACTAACTCCCTGATGCTTTGAAGTCTGCACACTCTGAGTTGAAGTGTTATTGAGAGCAGGAAATGATGCATGCTGTGGCACAGTCTATTTTTTTCAACACAAAAAGAATATTTGAAGAGTCCAAGCCTCAAACGATCATAGGTAGAGTCTGAGCTCAGTGATGAATGCTCTAAAAGCATGATTCCTTTTCCTGTCATGCAAAAAGCAATTGTGCAAGACCTCTGTGGAACGTGGTGCAAAGGCATTTGTGGATGGAGGGCGGACTCCACCTATCAAATATATTCATTTAAACACTGAATAATACTACCTCCTAAAAAAACAGCTGCAAACACCAAGAACAAACGAACAGCCTGATTCACAAAGGTTTTTCTGCTTGCCAGTGAAACTTAAATGCGCCAAGAAAGCAATTTGAGAGTTAGAATTGTCGACGATGAAGTGCACTTAAGAAACAGTGAATTTTGGTGTGTATTCACAAACATTTTGCAGGTAGTTTCAAATCTTAGCAACGCAGCAGGTCCAAAAAATGGCATCACATGATAGATGGGAAACAGTTTATTTCGGAGGGAGGAGGGTAAAAAAGCACACTTAACCACTTCGCTGCCAGGCCTTTTCCCCCTCCTGTGGCAGGCCTTTTTTTGCCTATTTGGGGCAGTTCGCGCTTAGGCCCGCATAACTTTTTGTCCACATAAGCTAACCAAGCCAAATTTGCGTCCTTTTTTTCCAACATCCTAGGGATTCTGGAGGTACCCAGACTTTGTGGGTTCCCCTGAAAGAGGCCAAGAAATTGGCCAAAATACAAGGAAATTTTTGTTTTTTTCAAAAAAATTGGAAAAAGTGGCTGCAGAAGAAGGCTTGTGGTTTTTCCCCTGAAAATGGCATCAACAAAGAGTTTGCGGTGCTAAACTCAGCAGCTTCCCAGCTTTCAGAAACAGGCAGACTTGAATCCGAAAACCCAATTTTTCAACACAATTTTGGCATTTTACTGGGGCATACCCCATTTGTGCAATTTTTTGTGCTTTCAGCCTCCTTCCAGTCAGTGACAGGAATGGTCATGAAACCAATGCTGGATCCCAGAAACCTAAACATTTCTGAAAAGTAGACAAAATTCTGAATTCAGCAAGGGGTCATTTGTGTAGATCCTACAAGGGTTTCCTACAGAAAATAACAGCTGAAAAAGAAAAATATTGAAATTGAGGTGAAAAAAACATCAATTTTTCTCTACTTTTTACTCTGTAACTTTTCCCTGCAATGTCAGATTATCGAAAGCAATATACCGTTACGTCTGCTGGACTCCTCTGGTTGCGGGGATGTATAGGGTTTGTAGGTTCATCAAGAACCCGAGGAACCCAGAGCCAATAAATGAGCTGCACCCTGCAGTGCGTTTTCATTCTATACCGGGTATACAGTAATTCATTTGCTGAAATATAAGGAGTAAAAAATAGCTATCAAGAAAACCTTTGCATTTCCAAAAAGGGCACAAGATAAGGTGTTGAGGAGCAGTGGTTATTTGCACATCTCTGAATTCCGGGGTGACCATAGTAGCACGTGAATTACATGGAATTTCTCAAATAGATGTCTTTTTTACACACACCCCTATATTTGGAAGGAATAAATGTAGAGAAAGACAAGGGGCAATAACACTTGTTTTGCTATTCTATGTTCCCCCAAGTCTCCCGATAAAAATGATACCTCACTTGTTTGGGTAGGCCTAGCGCCCGCGACAGGATATGCCCCAAAACACAACGTGGACACATCACAGAAAACAGAGCTGTTTTTAGCAAAGTGACTACCTGTAGATTTTGGCCTCTAGCTCAGCCGCCACCTAGGGAAACCTACCAAACCTGTGCATTTCTGAAAACTAGAGACATAGGGGAATCCAAGGAGGGGTGACTTGTGTGGCTCGGACCAGGTTCTGTTACCCAGAATCCTTTGCAAACCTCAAAATGTGGCTAAAAAAACACATGTTCCTCACATTTCTGTGGCAGAAAGTTCTGGAATCTGAGAGGAGCGACACATTTCCTTCCACCCAGCATTCCCCCATGTCTCCCGATAAAAATGATACCTCACTTGTGTGGGTAGGCCTAGCGCCCGCGACAGGATATGCCCCAAAACACAACCTGGACACATCACAGAAAACAGAGCTGTTTTTAGCAAAGTGACTACCTGTAGATTTTGGCCTCTAGCTCAGCCGCCACCTAGGGAAACCTACCAAACCTGTGCATTTCTGAAAACTAGAGACCTAGGGGAATCCAAGGAGGGGTGACTTGTGTGGCTCGGACCAGGTTCTGTTACCCAGAATCCTTTGCAAACCTCAAAATTTGGCTTAAAAAACACATGTTCCTCACATTTCTGTGGCAGAAAGTTCTGGAATCTGAGAGGAGCCACAAATTTCCTTCCACCCAGCGTTCCTCCACGTCTCCCGATAAAAATGATACCTCACTTGTGTGGGTAGGCCTAGCGCCCGCGACAGGATATGCCCCAAAACACAACGTGGACATTTCACAGAAAACAGAGCTGTTTTTAGCAAAGTGACTACCTGTAGATTTTGGCCTCTAGCTCAGCCACCACCTAGGGAAACCTACCAAACCTGTGCATTTCTGAAAACTAGAGACCTAGGGGAATCCAAGGAGGGGTGACTTGCGGGGCTCGGACCAGGTTCTGTTACCCAGAATCCTTTGCAAACCTCAAAATTTGGCTAAAAAAACACATGTCACTCACATTTCTGTGGCAGAAAGTTCTGGAATCTGAGAGGAGCTACAAATTTCCTTCCACCCAGCGTTCCCCCAAGTCTCCCGATAAAAATGATACCTCACTTGCGTGGGTAGGCCTAGCGCCGGCGACAGGAAACACCCCAAAGCGCAACGTGGACACATCCTAAATTTTGGAAAAAAACAGAGGTGTTTTTTGCGAAGTGCCTACCTGTAGATTTTGGCCTCTAGCTCAGCCGGCACCTAGGGAAACCTACCAAACCTGTGCATTTCTGAAAACTAGAGACCTATGGGAATCCAAGGAGGGGTGACTTGCGGGGCTCGGACCAGGTTCTGTTACCCAGAATCCTTTGCAAACCTCAAAATTTGGCTAAAAATACACATGTTACTCACATTTCTGTGGCAGAAAGTTCTGGAATCTGAGAGGAGCTACAAATTTCCTTCCACCCAGCGTTCCCCCACGTCTCCCGATAAAAATGATACCTCACTTGCGTGGGTAGGCCTAGCGCCGGCGACAGGAAACACCCCAAAGCGCAACGTGGACACATCCTAAATTTAGGAAAAAAACAGAGGTGTTTTTTGCGAAGTGCCTACCTGTAGATTTTGGCCTCTAGCTCAGCCGGCACCTAGGGAAACCTACCAAACCTGTGCATTTCTGAAAACTAGAGACCTAGGGGAATCCAAGGAGGGGTGACTTGCGGGGCTCGGACCAGGTTCTGTTACCCAGAATCCTTTGCAAACCTCAAAATTTGGCTAAAAATAGACATGTTACTCACATTTCTGTGGCAGAAAGTTCTGGAATCTGAGAGGAGCCACAAATTTCCTTCTACCCAGCGTTCCCCCAAGTCTCCCGATAAAAATTATACATCACTTGTGTGGGTAGGACTAGCGCCCACGAAAGGAAAGGGCCCAAAACACAACGTGGACACATCACATTTTTTTATAAAAAGCAGTGCCTACCTGTGGATTTTGGCCTGTAGCTCAGCCGACACCTGAGGAAACCTAGCAAACCAGTGCATTTTTGAAAACTAGAAACCCAGGGGAATCCAAGATGGGGTGACTTGCGGGGCTCTGACCAGGTTATGTTACCCAGAATCCTTTGCAAACATCAAAATTTGGCCCAAAAAACACTTTTTCCTCTCATTTCGGTGACAGAAAGTTCTGGAATCTGAGAGGAGCCACAAATTTCCTTCCACCCAGCGTTCCCCTAAGTCTCTCGATAAAAATGGTACATCACTTCTGTGGGTAGGCCTAGCGCCCACAAAAGGAAATGGCCCAAAACACAACGTGGACACAACATATTTTTTCACAGAAAACAGAGGTGTTTTTTGCAAGGTGCCTACCTGTGGTGTTTGGCCTGTAGCTCAGCCGGCCCCAGGGGGGGGGGGGCAGAAATGCCCTAAAATAAATTTGCCCCCCCAACCCCCACCCTCCCCCGCCGGGAGCGACCCTTGCCTACGGGGTCGCTCCCCCTGCGTGACATTGGCACCAAAAAACAAATCCCCGGTGCCTAGTGGTTTCTGCCCCCTTGGGGGCAGATTGACCTAAAATCGGCCAATCTGCCCCCAGGGGGGCAGAAATGGTCTAAATACAATTTGCCCCCCAGGGGAGCGACCCTTGCCTGATGGGTCGCTCCCCATCTCTGAAAAAAAGAAAGAACAAAAAAAAAAAAACACAAAAAATTTTTTTGCCCTGGCGCCTAGAGGTTTCTTCCCCCCCTGGGGGCAGATCGGCCTAATAATAGGCCGATCTGCCCCCAGGGGGGGCAGAAATGGCCTAAAATAAATTGCCCTCCCCCCAGGGAGCGACCCTTGCCTAAGGGGTCGCTCCCTTTGCGTGAAATTCATGCAAAGAAAAAACTCCCTGGTGTCTAGTGGTTTCTACCCCCCTTGGGGGCAGATTGGCCTCATCAAAATAGGCCAATCTGCCCCCAAGGGAGGCAGAAATGGCCAAAATATAATTTTCCCCCAAGGGGAGCGACCCTTGCCTAAGGGGTCGCTCCCCACCAAAAAAAAAAAAAATGAAACAAAAAATAAAAAATGGTCCCTGGTGCCTAGAGGTTTCTGCCCCCGCTGGGGGCAGATCGGCCTAATAGTAGGCCGATCTGCCCCCAGGGGGGGCAGAAAAGGCCTTCCCGAAAATATGCCCCCCCTGGGAGCGACCCTTGCCCAAGGGGTCGCTCCCTTTTGTCAATAACAATAATAAAAATAAAAAAAACCCTGGTGTCTAGTGGTTTCTACCCCCCTTGGGGGCAGATTGGCCTCATCAAAATAGGCCAATCTGCCCCCAAGGGGGGCTGAAATGGGCAAAATATAATTTTCCCCCAAGGGGAGCGACCCTTGCCTATGGGGTCGCTCCCCACCTCAATAAAAAAAAATGAAAAAAAAAAAAAAAAATGGTCCCTGGTGCCTAGAGGTTTCTGCCCCCCCTGGGGGCAGAAAAGGCCTTTTCAAAAAAATGCCCCCCCTGGGAGCGACCCTTGCCCAAGGGGTCGCTCCCTTTTGTCAATTTCAATGAAAAAAAAAAAATCCCTGGTGTCTAGTGGGGTTTCAAAAGCCGGATTGCAAGCAATCCGGCTTTTGAAACCCTCGGAGGGACTTCAAAGGGCCTCCCAAGTGATTGAAAAAGAAATGCTTTTGCATTTCTTTTTCAATCGCGCTGGAAGCAGAGCTTCCAGCGCGACTAGGGAGGCCCCTGTGACAAATCAGCGCGCGCTCGCGCGCTGACGTCACAGGGGGGGGTGGGGGGGGGGTCGGGGTGGAAGGGGAAGGGATTCCCCGGTCAGCCCTGACCTAGGGGGGTGGGGGGGCGGCCCTCGGGAGGAGCGCTAGCGCTTCTCCCGAGGGAAGCATTCAGGACGTAATGGTTACGTCCATGGCGCCACACGGGCGCTGCCATGGACGTAACCATTACGTCCGTGGCGGGGAAGGGGTTAAAATCCTTGGGGGAAGGATTTCAACAGAAAGTCCTAATTTAAGTTCTAAGGAAAAAGTGGACTGCCATGTGGACAAACGTCAGGATTAGACATAAAGGTAGGCAAACTGTATATGTCTCTTGGATAGCTTGGACGAAATTATGAAAATTCTGGTTCATGAAGTTTGTCTGTTTTATCTATTTGCGCTGTGGTGAGAAAGTACTGGCGTTTCTCCACGTGATCATTCTTATATGAACAGGTGCGATTGATGGGACATCCTCCATCAGGCGTGGAAGCTGCACACACCACAATCCCCGGTAGAGCAATGAGCAGTGGGATATGGAAGAGTGCCAGAGGTGGTGAGGACAGGGTGATGCAGGATCAGTCCAGCCATAAAACTTAACGGGTGGGAGTTCAGAGCGAGGGATGGGTTGAAACTGGAAAACCGCACCAGAACCCACCCAACCCCCCAAACAAACCCCCCCCCCCCTACACACCCGCACTTCAATTGCTCTGAAAGGACCATCACAACTGAGGAATCGTTTCTCACTATCACTCTTTTGAGGTTTGCTGTTAGTCAAGACCTTTTGATCTTATTAACAGAGTAACTCATTTGGGACTTAAAGCCAACACTGTCCTTCCACTGGTGTGTTATTGTTTCATTACCATTTTTCTTCCTCCCACTTCAGCATATCACATGAGGCAGTAGGTCAGCCCACTTCAACCATTATCTAACTTTGCTGTGAGTGAAAGCATTCTGTGCATTCACAAGAGCACATGCACACATATAGGTTACCGTAGTGCCAACGTGTATAACAATTTGCGATTTTAAGACCAAAAATATTTTTTCTTTTAACTTTTTTTGTATATATTGGTGAGGGACTGGAAGCTCCCCCAGCAATAAAGATTTTTGAAAAACATGACAAAACAAAAGATGCATCGGCTTATGCCAGATCTTTTTTTGGCTTTTCTAACATTGTTTTAAAAATCGTTGGGAGCCTTGCACTTTTGTATCACTAATAAAATTAACAAGCATTTGCAATGCACTAGGTTCTCGCATTTCTCTCAGTTACAGCTATTAGCAGTTGTAAACTCCCAACCGTAGTTTTCTTTCCACATTGAAAAAAAAGAGCCCAATCACGCTGCTACAATTCACTCGTAATGAAACCTATCGGCAAAAGTGCAATTATCTATGTAACATTGTTGATGTTATGTAAAGCGCTCGACTTCTGCAGAGTGAGATCGCGCTGCGAACAAAAGATAAAAAGTAGTCCACAAACCGGATGGGAAACAGCGAGCCTCGCATGTTTTCAGTACTTGGTCGCTGTGCTCGAGGAGGGCTGACCACCGGAAAAGGCATGACGTATGCCTGCCTTCCACTAATGAAAGAAAGCAGATTTTAACAGGCAAGCCCATGAACCAATGAAAGACAACTGAGGTGACGTGGACGGGGCTCCGAGTCCTTTTCTGACTCCTAAAGCGTCTCGCAAGCGAAACGCAATGCCATGCGCATGTGACACAAGCTCGACCCTAAAAAGCGAAGATGAAAGTTCACGGACCTTACAACTTCACACACTGCACAAAGAAATAAGACTTTATGAACCCTAGGCATAAGCATTTGTTGTGCATCTGGATGGAAACTGGTGCAAGCAGTTGAGAAACGGCACCGTGTCGGCAATTTGTAGATTTTGCGATCAGTAATTGAAAAATGCAAGTAAATCGCAGACCTCAAATCTCTTCTCCCAGCAAATAGCACAACGTTCCACATGGTTTGTTTACAGCTCACGAAGCAGGAGACAAAAAAATAAATAGAGGTCGCGTGATCGTTCACGGCACCATAGGGGAATTTTGAAGCTTACAAACACGATATACTTGACATATGTGGTAAACCTGAGTGGCTTTCAGCGACAGGTAATTTTACACGCCATCCTGATTAACACGAACAGCTGTTGTGGTTTTGAGACGTCTAGGGTGGCAAGGGAAGAAGGTGTGTTCCACTCTCCTCAGCCTCGAGGGTCGTGTTCCCGTATTTCCAGTTTCACTTGCTTTGCAGATCGCATCGGCTGGATCTCCAACCCAGGGAATATTCCGAATTCCGCAGCAGGCGCTTTAGTGCATGAACATTTCCCACAGCCGCACGTGTTTTTTTGCAATTGGCATGCAGATGGTCTTGTTCCAAATGTGCAGTAATCGTATTAGGACACGCACAGCGTTCATTAGCCTATTTTATGTTTTATAGGGTTTTTTTGTAATTAAATTACCGCGGCAGTGTGGAAAAGCAGGAGGCCGAGCAAGAGAATGTAGTGTTGCTGGTGCAGTTGAGATAAAGAAAGCATATTAATGGCATGGATAATAGCTTGTAAAAAGAGAAGGATCATATTACTGTTTTAGTCTAAGGGGAAGGGTGATCAAGATGGCGCTGGAGTCGGGCAAGTTCTGTTCAGCTTTTAGTCTTGAAAGGTTCCCTCTCTCCCTGAGCATCTGTTAATTTGTTGCACCAAGGTTAAGCAACATAATCGACAGGAAACTCTCTGTAACTATGGCATTGCACTGTTTTCTGTCATTGACACAATCCAACACAACTTGGGGCATATTTACAAGCGCCTTGTGCCACATTAGCACAATTTTTTTTTTTTACGCTAATGTAATGTAAATTAGATAGTCATTGCCGATGCGCCATATTTACAAAGTGGCGCAATGCTTGCAGTGCTCCAATTTGTAACCCCTTGCGCCACATTTTGCCTGCACCAGGCATAATGTATGCAAAGGGGGCGTTCCAGTGCTGGGAGGCCCAAAAAATGGCACAGTGAAATTTACAAGGTCCACTTAAACATTTTGTGCGTCATTTTAAATGCCTGCTCAGAGCAGGCAATAAAATGACGCACCCATTAGGTTCAACGCCAATTTTTGGATGGTAGTGTAGCAAAGCGCCACAATAGCATCAAACAGTTTGACGTTATTGTGCTAACGACTGCCATGGTGCACCATATTGTAAATACGTATTATAAATTATCATCTATGATTCGCCACTTTCTTGTAAATATGCCCCCTTGTTTTCATGCTGTGCTCCATTGTATGAAGAGGAGTACATTTTTGGCAACCTGTGCCCCCTCAGTGGAAGTTCACTCCTGCCCCCCCCCCAGTGAGGGGTCACTGTTGGCCCCTCACCAGGCCATAGGGTTACTGATGTTCAGTGGCAGCTGATTGATAGGCATGGTACAAGGTTTTTGCCTGTTGCAGTCGGAGAAGAGCCTACTGAGTCACCCTGTAAATGTGGGTTGTTCCCTAAAACTAAAATCCCTCTCATTCTTCATGTATGTACTCTGTGTGATTTTGCACAAAGGCGGTGAGTGTGGAGACTGTGCACTATGAATACTGTTCTTGGAGAAGCCATATTGTATTCAGCACAAAATAGTGTTTCTCTGCACAAGGCTAAGGACATCTTCATTGAAACATCTTCAGGTGCTGCAATTCAGAGATCCAAAAGCAGGTTTTGTATGGTTACTGAGTGCAATTTACATCCATGGAAAAGCTGTGCCAAGAAGTGGAAAGTAGGAGTAGCACCATTTGGCGAGCCTGTCTTGACTCTCCTGGATTATACATACATTTGACCAGTTGGAGTCTGACCCCTCAAATCATTTGTAGACAAACCATGCTCTGGATACATAGAACACTATGATTTACGAAGATGGCACCCCTTCCTATTGGATATGGCTTCCTACCAGAGCCCACAGAACTCAAGGATGTGTCTTTCCAAAGGCCTGCTGACTGAAGACCTGCCATGACTTTGCATTATGAGAGTGAGCTACGGATGAATTATGTAAGCCTTGCTGCCCATCTGGCTATGATCTAAGAATTCATATTGACATCAAAAGGGACATGCATGGGGCATATTCAGATAGTCAATCCCGGCTAAGACTGAGCAGTTGTCTGACCCCATGACTTTGTGGGACCCTGTAGCACTTCATTACCAGCACAAGAGAAACACAGTGGTAGCTCCAGTTGACCGCTGCCTTGGATTAGTGTTCCTTTAGATGAGCGCCTTTTGTCTTGGTGCTGGAAGCATTTGAACTATCTTCATAAGACCTATGGAATCAAAGATGTCACATCGTAAAGAACCCCCCAGACTCTGACATAAATCCCAACTCTTCAATTAGGAGTGATAAAAAATGGATCTAGCATGTAGCGCATATCACCCTGGTGCAAGGAGCTATTAAAGACAGACATTGAGGAGATTCAAGGTGCCAAATTCAATAGAGGGCCAATATCAGTTCTAGCCCATTTTATCAGTCATGCCCATGTTTGTAAGAGAGAAAGAGGAAGACAAAATGAGTCAGCGATTAAAAAAATCAGGACAACTCACAATTCAGTAAAGAATCAACAAATTCCATAAAACAATTAAGAGTAACATTTTTTGCAGATAATGTCTCTCTCTCTCTCTTTTTCTCCTTTTCTCGTTCTCTCTCCTCCTCCCCACCCCCTTCCTAAGTCACTGTGAATATCACGAGTTACTTGTTATTTAATCTTGCAAATGATTTTAATAGTGGGATAATCTTAGAATACATACAAGTGCAGTTCTCTGACCGCTATTTTTGGTGCGTCTTTCAACAGCTCTTTTTCGCCTTACACACTGGTGCTGCTTGAGTGGAAGACACGTGCATTACGTGTTCAATAGATCTTCATGAATATGCTGCTCTGTCTCCCTTCCACTCTATAGATTACATCCCTTGGAAAGCTGCAACAAGTGGATGTGCTCATTTTGTGCACTTCTGGTCACTTTGGTTTTATAAAAGAGGCAGCAAATACTAGGGAGGGCTTCAGCTGAAACATGCACTGCATGGAGACAAAGGGCCTGTCTTAGAGTTTGCAGATGGGTTTTTCTGTCATAAATGTGATGAATATCCTGTCTGCAGTATTACCATCTCCATAGGCTGTAATGGGATTGTAATACAGCGGGCTGAATATCCAACACGTTTGTGACAGAGTAACCCCCCTCTGCCAAACTCTAAATCAGGTCCAAAGATAAAACCAAAACATTGCGAAGAGGATGTTCTCTGAATTAAAAGGGAACACATTGGTCTCTGCATCTGCCCTGAATTATGGAGGTGAATGTTCAAAGAGACTCACTAGAGCTGTGCTAACTGTGCACCGTCAGGATATGGTACGCTCCCAGGGCACACACTAACTGGGCATAGCACTGACTGTCCCTGTCTCCCCTTTAAAGGTAAGCCAGGCATGGGCCAACTAAAAGTGGACAGTAACACACTGGCCCCTCTCAAATTTAGGGGTGGACACCTCATGAGAAGGTTGTAATTGCAGTTTGAACCATCTCAGCCTCTTCATTAATTCCACCACAACTTAAAGAATTAGAACACATGCTAGAAATTGAACACAGAGCCTCAGTCTGCAACGGAGTACTGATGGAGTGCTAGGACAATCTTCTCCAATAGGTTACCCAATGGATCTTTTTGAGTCGACTCAAAAGATGTAGGGAGTCAGCAGTGGTCAAACAATTTTCAATTAACAGTGTAACCCATTTGGCTACACAATACGAATCAGAAATAAAGAATAAAGTTAAGGAGTGTTATACAAGTTAGCAGTCAGGTTTCGATAAATCAATCTAAAAAATATGGTGAAAAAATACAGGACTTCAACAGGATAAACAAACCTCCTGAAGACATTTAGGCACAGCATCAGCATATGGCATACAAGAAGTTCAGTTACAGCAATACAGAAAATTATCAATATAATCTGTTGCTCAGATAAGAGTCTCCTATCTTCTTTCCAAAAAATTGTACTGTCTAAGGTCATCTAGCTTAGGACTAAATCAATCAGAATCTAAATTTAGGAAACATCTCAAAATGTAAGGAGGTATTGAAAAAAGAAGAAATATATGTGCATGCATATAAAAGGGAAGGTGTCAGCATTTCAGAAGAATGGTCAAAAGTCTTCCAGAGTTAGACGATTAGGTGTTAGCCTGAGCAACACTTAGCAAACGGACAGGGAGGGGGTAAAAGCACAGAGGTCTGCACCCTTCAAAGTTCAAAGAGAATCAGCCTAAGAGTGACCCAATCAATCTGTGTGAGCTCTAGTTAATGCCACACAAATCTTATAAGCAACACCACTTGTTCACATCATCAGGTATTCCACTGTTTTTTCCATTCTCACGTTGTAAGCTGCAACATTTGTAGATTTTTCCAGAGCAGTCCTGAGATAGACATCAACCTTGAACACCTATTACATTGCTAAATAGGGACTGTTAGTTAAGGTTCTGCCTCTCCATGTTCCTCCATCAATGTCCTTTTCCGAGGATCTCTATCGCTAATACAGTGCAACATCTATTCTCAAGCAAGCAATTTATGTGAATGTACCTGTAAAGAAAAAGACATGCAAGCAGAAATAGAAAACAGTATTTCATGTTGAAAGCAATACAGGTCTAGTCATGCCAAGTTAAACGTATAATGCAGTGGTGCACATTTGATATGTGTAATTTAAGCACATGCAACTACAACTATATGAGAATGTCAGTACATCAAACGCAAATGAATTCAAGTTAATGTTTAAGCAAATTCAATGCAACTTTGAATACATGGGCATAAATGCAACTGAGAATTACATTTTAGATTCAAATGTGGAAACATAAGTACACACGTTTATATAAATCGTTCTCGTTTCTCAAATATATGCATTTCAATACTGAGAGGAAGATTTTTCTCAATCCCTAAAGAGTATATTTCATTTAGTAAGGTTAACGCACACAGAACATATGAATTTCCAGTTCTATAGTGAATGTACTTCAGTATTGAGTTCAAGTGCAAAACTTTACATCAATAATGTTAGGTCATACAGAGTATGTAGTATATATATATATATATATATATATATATATATATATATATATATATGCATTGCGTATTTGTAACATGTAGGGGTGAAGTCAAATTTATGTCAAATTTATGCTCTTCCAATCCCCCCTCTGATGGCGAATCAAGCCATCACATCAAGGTATAGATCTCTTATCAGATGGACCATTCAAAACCTTATAGGTGTATTCAGAAATTTTCATCTGGACTGATGCTTCATGTCATCATAAAATCTGCTCTGTTTTACTGCTAGTTCTATGCCTTCTCTTTTCCTCTTCACTCCCTACTTTACTTGCACACATTTGTATCCCTTGTAAAATCCAAGCACGATTAATCCACTAGGAGCAATTATCAATAAGGGTTCCAAGATGCTTCCAACAATTCCACTTCCTAAATTCCCAAACCATCTGGCAACAGCAGAAAATCCATTCCCTATTGTTTCCTGTGCACCTGTTGCTTCCAATCCTTTAACATTATTTTTTGATATTGTTGTTCTTAATATAGTTCTTCAAGTTCTTACTCTTTTTAGGGATGTCAGCACAGCTCTGCTGAACTTTTAACATCATGCAGACTTCACCCTTCTTTGCGAGGAGAACATCTAATGCAAGTCTATTTTGCAAAACCATAGATCTAATCTCTACCATCTCATTATCAATAACTAAGAATGCTTCAACTCTTTAGTGGCCATCTTATCAACTATAGTGGGCAGCTTTCTAATCTTGTTGGAATTCAGTATAACTCCTACAGATCGGATAATTGCAGGAAACATTTCACCAACTATTTTACTAACGCTAGCGCCTCTTTTCATTCTTGCATGTTTTTTCCCTGTTGGAACATCCAGATGTCTTGCATGATATATTTTGGGGAAAACTACTCCTCAGTAGCATGTTCCATACCATCTCCTGGGTAACTTATAATAAGTATTCTTCCCACAAACATAGTAAACTCCAGGAATAACGGGATCCTTGCCATCTACACATAATCCCCAGTTTCCTCGCATTTCAAAAGTGTGATCACATTCACTCCTACCTACAAAATTTGTGTCTAATCTAGCTTTTCTAGTGAATATACACAATGTGATGTTGTCAATCCAATGCTATAGCTGCTATAGCTCCTGCTGCCTTCTGTTCAATCTTCTCTTTAGCTCAGTTTGGTGCACATGTGTAATTTGCAGCTTTTGCCATCATGTTTCTTCTCATGTCTTCTACTGACTCTAAACATTTCTCCTCCATTTCTGTCAATATACAGGTTAAGTTGTGTCTATGAGCATACACTGTGTCTATTGTCAAAGTAAGATTAAATAAATTACCAACTATTTCTAATGTTTTAATATCAGGCTGGTGATTCAAATGTTTCAGCAAAGGAATCACTGAGAAAACTAAATCACAGTTTATAAAATTATATTGAATATGCCCCTTTTAATAGAAGAGCAACAAACTACATGAGACACCATATGTCAAAGGAATATGGTGATAAGTTATACCTCCTTCAGTAGATACAGGTAATTGTATAGATACACCGCAATTCCTAGCATCTGCAATGTCAACATATTCATAAAGCAATTTGGAATAAACATAGGTGAATAGTCTCCTCTAGATCAGGGGTCTCCAATCTTTTTGTGTAGAGACAGTTACTTCTGATCAGCAAAAATCATAGTGAGCAACCGAAGGCTAAACAACTTATACATTATTACCAGACACCACCATGCCCAGCTTCCTTGACTTTAAGCTTAATGTCCATAGAGCCAGATACTATGGTTTGATCAAAATACTTTGACTAGGTAAACTATGACAGGGCTGCCATGTGTGTCAGTGAGAGAATGGTCTTTGGGTATTTATGGACAAGTATGCATATGAATGGGATATATGTGTATGGGTAACTGAGAGCCTGAGTCATATGTACTTGTGGCAGAGAACATACCTTTCACCATATGTGGCAGTTACATGTATGACACAAACATACAGCCATTTTTTAAATAGGACACATTTGAAGTGCAAAAGTGTTCTTGATGTGGAACATTTTCCTGCATTTTAAATTTCTCCGGTTTAAAAATGGATTGTGGTTGTCAGCTATAACTATGGCACAGTGTTCCGCTGGCCACTGGCAGCAAGAGACCTGCTGTTTGTACATGCAATACTTTGGGAAAAAAATCTGAAAATCAGAATGAAAATTTAACTCTTCATTTTAATTTTCTCCAATTTAAAAACACAGAGACTAATCTTTTTGTTCCTACTTCCAACTCTGAGTTGGCAAGGAATTTTATTTAAGAGCTAAATACCTTATTGCTTTAATTCTTCACCTGTGTGCCCTTGGTCATAAATCTGACCCCAGCACTGTTCCTTATTAGGGCCTGCTATCTGCAGCCTGATGATCACAATGTTAAATAAACACAGCTTTTCCTTAGCTGTAAAAGGAAAAATGTCACCCTGTGCTTATTTAAAAATCAACTCCAGGCTGTGAGCTACTCTGAAGAGGTCTGGGAGGTACTTGTAGCTCGCGATCGACTGGTTGGAGACACCTGCTCTAGATGTATCTACCGGTAAATCTTTCTCATCAAATAAAGGAAAACTTGTCAGTAAGAAGTAGTGTTTTAGAGACACCTAAAGGTCTACTTCCCTCTATACAATCCTAGAAGCAAAACAATCATTACTATGATAACACTCCTATAAGTATGTATCTACGTCTACTACTATTATTACTAGTCTCCATGATTTCGCTAAATTTAGACTGTTCAGTAAAATGCAGCAGCCGTAAAAGTTTTCTCCGTTGATTATTTTTTGCAGTAGTGGCAAAACGATGTCCATGCAATGAAATCATATTGGTTACATGGTCTTTGTGATGCTTCCTTACCTATACTCCGTGTCATTCTGAGTGACAATTCTACTCTTCTATTGCAGATTTGGACCTGGGTACTCTTCTTTATTCCCTCTAAAGTCTATTTAAAAGTCTCTAATGAATGTAGACTTCAAATTCACTAATAATGACACGCAGGATAAAATGTCTCAGTCTGTTTACTGGCAATAGAATTAAAAACTCATTTGAGCCACAAAGTTCAGTTCAAGGAGGCTCAGTTGAATCAGAATTTTTTATAACAAAATTTCCAAAATTCTCTCTCCCAGTCATTTGCAGCAATATATGTCCATTCAGATGAGGAGTACCTCTTACAGGGAACTCTTGCTGTCTTTGATCTCTGCACCACTGGTCCTTATTCATCACCGCCACTTAGGCCAGATTCATCAGTCTTTTCTGGAATAGTGTGTGGTACTCGCACGTCAGGCAAACTCGTTCCTCTTGGCCACTGGTCTCCAGGCAACACATGCTTTACTGTGGCACTAGGCCCTTTGTCAGGATCTGAATTTGGCGCAGTCAACACTTCTGGATGAGACCCTTTGGTTCTGATTTCAACTGTTGACTCATTTAGAACCCCCTCGGGCTGAACATGTGCTGTCCCAGACTCTTGCTGGTCCCCAACCGTTTGGCTAACCTCATCCCTTTGTCTCAAAGTAACCAATGGCTCTTCAGGGAGAGGTGTTGTTATATCATCAAGGGGAGAAGGGACTCTGCGAGTATGTGCTGCATGCACCCTGTGGTTGGCCGGGTTCCAGGATGACACAAAGCTCTAGGTTAGATTTCGAATGTGATTTATTTAAGAATAATGTGGAGTGAATAATAGGTCTTTTCCGTCTTTCTTGTATTGTTTCCTTTATAGCTTCTTTATCCTTTTTCCCTGGATTTTCACCTCTTCTGTGGTCTTTTCCTCTCTTTCAGGGCTCCCAGGAAGCACATGTGTGGGGAAGAACAAGAGAAGTATTGGTAAGTTTCTTTTCTCTTTATGTCCCTTTTCCTTTTCTACACCTTCTTTTCCTTCCTTCTCTGTCGTATTGTATGTCTTGCTCTCTCTCTCTCTCTCTCTCTCTCTCTCTCTCTCTCTCTCTCTCTCTCTCTCTCTCTCTCTCTCTCTCTCTCTCTGTTCCGGTTGTAAATGTTAACTCTCTTTCTCTCTTTCTGTTGTCTCTTCTCTCTATAGTGTTCTGTGTCTCTTTTCCTCTGCTAAGGTTTTCTGCTACACAGGCTTTCCCTTAACTTTCTTGGCCTCCACTGTCCCTTAACTGGACCTCTCTGTCTTTTATGGATTCCTTTTTCTTACAGCTCCTTCTCCTTCTTTTCCGTGCTGTGCTGTTGCATAGCTCGTTTTCCGCTGAGAGCCATCCTCCAGGTGATGAAACTACTGAGGTGCTTTGTCCTGTAACATTATTATACTCCTGGGTGTTCTTTTGGTGAGTGTAAGCCCTTCCAAGTGACCTTATTCCCTTCTCCCTTATTATTTTCGCCACCCACTCCCCCTTGCTCTTTATTCCCTGCTCCTCCCGTCCTCCTCCCCCTCTGGTGCCCATCAGTTGGGTAGTGAAACGCACCTGAATGTGCCACGCTTCTCCAGAAGTGTGGTGGGATTCCTTGTTACACCTCCAGGGCCGCCGCGAGGTTCGTTCCACCGCCTGTCTCCTCCTCGTCTTCTTGCCTCGTTCGGGGATGTGTCTGCTCTCCGTCAGCACCGCTCTCCTCTCCCTCCTGGTTGCGTGCTTCTCGTGTCCGGGACGCCAGCTTTTCTCCCTCTCTGGGTTCTGCGGTTCCTCTTCCTGGACCCTGCGTCACGGTCATCAGGGACAGTTGATTGGTTCCTGTCCCAGGAAGTTCCGGACCACCTGGGGCAGTGTCAGCACCAGTCGATGTTGTGTACGGGCTGTCTCGGGTCGGCCCGTCACACACCCAGTTAGAGATTCCTCCACACTTCACAGCTGTCATAGTGGGCAAGATAACCTGTAAGGTCCTTTCCACCGAAGCTCCAAGCACATCTTACTCACATGCTTCTTCACCATAATCCAGTCACCTTGGCTGAGGTAATGGCACTGCTCTTGTTGGGGTAGAGCCTCTCCAACCTGATGAGACACTGAACGCACAACGTCAACCAGTCCTTTACAGTAATCAAGAACAATGTCATCTATAAACAATCAATCAGGATTTATAAACCGTAGCAAATCACCCATGAGGGTTTCAAGGTGCTGGAGTTGCTAGCTGCTTCACAGTGCTATGTTCATTTGAACACCCATGTCTTGAGTCCTTTTCTGAATTCCCGGACGATACAGCATTCCAGACGTATTCTTGAAGTTGTTAGGACAAACCTGATTTATGTAGTCTATAAATCCAAAATGGTGAACAAGTTTAAGTGCAGGTGAATCTTCTAAAATTGACAAATATGACCTCCCAGTGATGGTCAGCCAGCAAGTGTTTTGTGCCTTCCTCGCTCGGAAGCCTGGGGCTTTTTCAAGGCTAGCAGTACATTACAAATCATGAAATAAAGTAGAAGAAAAATACAGAAAAGACTATAAAGTGTTGTAACAAGATTATGGGTACAAACACAGAGAAAGAAAAAAGGGGGGAAAAGGAAAGAAAGCAGTGTGGACCATTAGTTATCAGGAAAAGGTAAGTGAGGTAAAGCAGAAGCGAAGAAATAGGGGGAGAAAAAAGAAGGTAGAAGGAAAAGGCAAATCAGTGAAATGTAACAGATTAATTTTGTTACATAAACAGAACATGGAAAAAAATCCCATCTGGACATGACATAGTCAGACATTAGAGTCACACAAATGTACCACAATGATTCAGATTTAAGACAGGCCCAACAGCACAAATAGTTCATCATAATTTCCAAAAGATATGTTAACAGAAGGCACAATTCAAGTCAAACAGGTGTTGTAACATATCATCATAGTAAAATATGCAAAAGAACGTTTTTTGTAGATCAGGTAGATCATGAGAAACGTAATTATAAATTGAACAGTTATGATTGTGCAAGTCGTGTAAAGCAAATGTCCCACATTTAAATGCAGTGTCATTAATAGTTATGGTGACACGTTATTGTGCATAACAAAATTGAGAACAAATCATACATACAGGTCCCACATGTAGCAGAAAACGAACAACGGATGACACACACTATTCAGTCCAGGTAAGGTGGATAGGACAAGTAAATATAGGAAAAAAAGCAAAAAAATAAAAATAAATGTGCATGTCGTTAATAATTCAAACAAGTCGAAATCTAGAGGAGCAGGGGAAACCAGAACACCAAGTGAATAAACCCCAGGGTACCCGGTGGTAGAAATCTCCTATGTGATAGGTAAACTAAGGAGATTTAGGTGGAAGATGGGGAGATTGTGTATTAGGATTCATTGCCCAAGGTCATCACCTTATGTCTTTCCAAACTGATAAATTTGAGAGCGGAAAAGCCTTTGACAGCTTCTGTTAAAGGGGAGGCTGTATCGCTTACCGAATCGTTAGATTGGCCGTGGGAGATTGCGACGTTCGCACAATCTCAGGGCAAGTCAAGTGAGCACCATACTAAAATCAGAAGGTATAAAAACGCTGGTGAGAAACAATGAAGTGAAGATGTGAGATTGGAGTAAAGGAGAAGTTCAAACATAGCTTAAATCAAAATACTCTGTGCTGGGCCAAAAATGTAAGTCCCCAGTGAGGGAAAGAAACCACTTACGGAAGTAAATAAAGTAGGTAAAGTACTGACAATGCGGTCGGTGGGATTACCTCTATGGTCACACTGTTGTGTGCGGTTCGGCGAGAACAGCGTGGTCAGTCTTAATGAGTAACTCAAGGAGATTTAGAATAAGTAAGGGAAACGCATATATGACGTAGTTAGATGTAGGGCTGTCGGGTGCGAGGAGGTCAACTGTACCACGACGCGTCAGAAAGGTGCAAAGGGATGGAATCAGTATTGGGTGTATGTGCTTAATACAAAAAGCAATCAGAGTCAGAGGCTTCCAAGCATGGGCGCGATGTTAGATGTAGGTGGGTCGCACAATAAACAAAGCAAGTCAGACTACAGAGGAGGACCAGAGGATGAGGCACCTAGGCGCTCGAAAGCGGGACCACTATGATGCCCTAGAGGCAACAAAGCTCTGCCGAATACATGGTGTTCAATTATAGCATAACTGATGATAACGCGTCCAGCCCTTATAAATTACCTGTACCTGGACACGTTGGAGGTCGGTGAATCTTTTAACCGAGTCGGGCTCTCCTCATCCTAAAATAGTCGAGTCACTCAGATCAATAATCAATAACTATTGTAATCGGTAATCAATACTCAATTAATAGATCAATATAGCACATCAGAAATCAATGACAGTTGGTATTTCGGCGCACCATGACCTTTCAGTCATGAATAACCACACCAGTTTATTAAAAGTTAGTGAATTTATTTCCCTATATTAACAAAGCTAACACGATGTATATAAGTCTCAAAACCAAATGATATATGTATATGAACATTACTAGCTGTCCATAACGGCGGAAGAAACGCAATCTACGCAAAATCTGGATGATGATACACTCATTTATCGCAATGCAAATCACTAATATGACTAACTGTATTTGACTAATTTCATACATTGGTCAGCATAACAAGATTTCAATTTAGCATGATACATTGAATGAATACCTCGACTAACCTCTAATTAGCATCGGCATGTGGGGCTTCATGCAAAACGAATTTAGTCAACACAAATTTGGAAAACTTCTAACTAGGACCCTATCAAAATAGCAGTTGGTACCTAAAAGGAAAAACACAATGCATAATACATTTATCCTTTCATATTTACCAAATACAATCAGCATTCAAGAAAAGTCTTCGTCCTTCAGGTACCGGTTGATCAGCATGGGGCAAGTTTCAAAGGGGCAAAGTTAAGGGCAAGCTTCCTTGCAGCGGCAAGGAGAATGGGGCAAAGTTACTGCATAGGCAAGACGGGGCTAATCAAAGTTAAAGTCTCTAGGGTGAGAATTCTTAAAGTCTCTTTCTCTCAGATAGAGAAAAGGGCATCAGGGTGTCGTCCAAAATGGAGTCTGGCATCTGGCTTCAAACTGGCATCGAGGAAAATGGCTGACTTCTCTTTGTCCAGTGGGTTTAAGTAAGAAACATTCCAAATTCTGCAGGGTCTTCCATTGGAGGGTTCATAGGTTGGCTTCAAATTGTCCAATGAAAATTGTCTTTTACTAGCGCTCATTTATGCATACACTGTCCTTGGAGCCTTGGAACACAAGTTGTAACATGGGTTGCCAATTATTTTACTATCTGTACCTTCATTGTCCGCACCTGCAGACTGACCTTGTATCAAAGGGGTTGAAACCGGCCTAGTACGAAACCTTGGAGATAAGTGTATCATTCAGCTCTACAGGAAAAATACAACTTCAAGCAAGAATATATGTTTCATTAGTTCAAGGAAAAACCATGCAGTTAGAATTTGAAACCAGGCAACTAGGCCAAAGCCTGTACTAAATTTAAGCTAAGCAAAACAGTTTTCAAACAAGAAATCATGGCATACATTTGCAATTATGACGGATTACAACATTTTCAATACTTCATGATTAATAAAGCTCGTTTACAATGATGGCGAACTACCCCGAGGGCACAATTTCTCTCGTACATTATTTTCTTTACTAAAATCACACTTCATTATATGCTTTGATTACACGATATGTATGAATATATGTCGGACCTTCTTTTTCTGCGTCATCACTGATCCAAGGAGCAGAAAAAATATGGGCACTATGTTGGGTGTGACTACTTTATAGAGGCGCTACAGTTCTGTGAAGTACAAGGCGTTATATTGAATTGTAGCTGATCCGAAGAGCAAAGAAAATGGGCACCGTGTTGGGTGAGTGCATCAGTGAGAATATGTTCAGTCTCAGGCTACCGGGGGACCTCTAGATGTATTTCCTTAGGAGAGGCATGAGGCGACCCTTGTATGACCCCTATAGCTGTAAGTGTGATCAAGGAGGCAAATGGGGGGGAGAACAGGTCAGGGTGGAAGTCAGTAGAGCATTGATTCTCAAAACTGAAATATGTCGAAGTGAACAATTCCAGAGATGATAAAAAGTGAAACCAAACCAGTCGAGAAGCAGCCAGGAAAGGTTAAGTAAACATACTCCTCATGATCAAAAAGTATAAATACGGGCCTTATACTTTTTGACGCTAAACTGCGGTAACGCAGTTTAGCGTCAAAAAGTTTTGCGCCGGCTAACGCCATTCTGAAGCGCCATGCGGGCGCCGTATTTATTGAATGGCGTTAGCCGGCGCTAGCAGACCGGCGCTGCCTGGTGTGCGTGGAAAAAAACCACGTACACCAGGCGGCGCCGGCGTTGGGGAAAATGGCGTTAGGGCGTCTTAAAATGGTGCAAGTCAGGTTGACGCCAAAAAATCGCCTCCACCCGATTTGCGCCATTTTTAACGACGCCATTTACATGACTCCTGTCTTAGTAAAGACAGGAGTCATGCCCCCTTGCCCAATGGCCATGCCCAGGGGACTTATGTCCCCTGGGCATGGTCATTGGGCATTGAGGCATGTAGGGGGCACAAATCAGGCCCCCCTATGCCAAAAAAATATATAAAAAAAAATACAAAATTATACTTACCTGAACTTACCTGAATGTCCCTGGGATGGGTCCCTCCATCCTTGGGTGTCCTCCTGGGGTGGGCAAGGGTGGTAGGGGGGGTCCCTGGGGGCATGGGAGGGCAGCTGTGGGCTAATTTTGAGCCCACAGGTCCCTTAACGCCTGCCCTGACCCAGGCGCTAAAATCCGGTGCAAATGCAGGGTTTTTTGCCCCGCCCACTCCCGGGCGTGATTTTTGCCCGGGAGTATAAATACGACGCATTTGCGTCGCAGTAATTTTTTTAGACGGGAACGCCTACCTTGCATCTCATTAACGCAAGGAAGGCGTTCACGCAAAAAAATGACGCTCTTTCCTCATACTTTGGCGCTAGACGCGTCTAACGCCAAAGTATAAATATGGAAAAAAACTACGCAAATTCGGCGCAAACGGAGTATAAATGCCCCCAAATTTGAATAATGTTTCTGTAAAGCAATACCTAGTCATCTCTCAGATTGAGGGGTTGTAGCCCATTCAATTAGGGCGGCAATTGGGAATGGTATGACTCATTTGGAATACACTGGTCAATGTTAGACTTGGTCAGGGACTTGCCATCAACTGAGTCTGCATATCAGACTGACAGTCTCCCAGATAGCTTAGGCACACGGCTTTGATGACAAGTGTTTCTTCCTAGTTGAGGATGGACTGTGTACACTGTAGGTCGGATCTTCCAGGGCCATGTACTTCCACAAGGTGAACTCGAAGTGTATGTGACTTGAGTGCAATGGCCTAGGTGTTCAGTTGAATCATGTGAATGGGTGTTCTACCTCCTCTGTGTGTGTTGTTAAACATGCCTCACTAATAGTATGTTATGTTGGGCTAAGTCATATCATTTTGACATGTGTGGACCTGGGATGTGACAAGGTTGGGCTGACTACAACGTGTTGCTAGCCCTTCATAGTTGTTGTGTGTGAAGGCACATACTTGTTGAACTTTCTGTACACTCCTGGGTGTGCATTGAACATGGGATTGTTGGTTGTTCTTCCCACACCACCCACAAAGACTGGGATGTTACTGTGAAACAGGGTACCTAGGACTGTAGCAACCAGTATGTTACACGTACTTAGCACCTTTTGTGACTTGAGTTAGTACCTAGGGCCAGAGTGAGAAAAATGTCTACACGTTGCAAATGGCATAAATATATGTTTGTGATTTGCAAACGTCTGTTTCCTATTCCAAAATGTATTTGGTGGTCATGTACATATTAGGAAAATGCTTTTCAAAATGGAAATGATAAAGGGGTTTACCAGACCTACTTACAAATCACAGTGGTAGGCAATCCCATTTGCAACCGAGTACGTGGTTGCAAAGTGAGTAGCTGTTATCATCCACTTGAAGTGGATGGTAACCAACTTGCTGACTGGAAGGGGTGCTCATTGTAAACCTTCACCTTTGTGAGTGGACCAAAATAATCCTGCACAAAACAGCCAGTGGTCTAAGGGACCAATAATTACCGTGAAAAATTCCTAGTTGAATTGTTGTGTTTTTAAACTAATTGCAGCTCATTTTCCTTTCAGGTAAACGGCCTACACTTGGGGAAAAATTACTTGCTTCATTTAAAAGCAGTCACGTCTATGGATTTCTGCTGGTCCCAGCAGGCCTCCATCCCCGTGAGTGCCCATAGTCGCTACGGTGGGGCAACTTCGAACCCACATCATTGATGTTCATGAGGTGGGTTTTCGGGACCCCATAGCGACTCGCAGACGGTGTCAGAGACACCGTTCTGCTTTGCATAATTGCTAGTTGTTATTTCAAGATTCCTACATCTGACCCCTAGTGTGGACATATGATTCTGGGCCAGGGGTTCAATCTTAGCACACAACTAATTCCAAATTCCATTGAGTGAGGAGTGTGATTGTTATCACATAGAATGACATATGTAGTGAAGTCAGTATGCGGAAGAGCTGGTGCCATAATGTCTCATGCCTTAGGTATGATTTGGTTGAGTAGTTTAGGGTGATGTCATCCATCATGTAGAGACATGTATATGCTAGGTGTGATATGCCCTTAGGTATGCAGGATTCACATGTACTTCCTCTGAGCCTTTCCGTGAACTATGTTGTAACAATTGCTGCAAAAAATACATTTCTAGTAATGGTCAAATGACCCATGGTGGTATTCAACCCACTGTAAATTTAATGCTCAATATTTCCCTTTTCTCTTCACAGCTGCAAACCTGAGTGCCGCAGAGCGCAACCATTTTGAGCGCCGTGCAATGAGGTACAGCCATATCCTGCAGGTGCAGTGTGGGTATCGGAGGATGGCCCGCAGATATAATTCGGATCGGGCCTCCGGGGCGTGGTATGCCACACCACAGGCTCCCCCAACGGTGCCACCAACAACCACCGCCACTACATCCACCAGGTCTGCCCAAGGGGACACAGCAAAGGACCAGGCATCTTCATCCAGACCTGGACCCAGCCGTGTGTTGGGAGCAGGGCTGTCCCGTGGCCACTCCACTCCAGCAACAAACTCCACCTCCACCGGCACCCAGACCAGCACTGACCCTCCTATTGACCCTGCAGACTTCCAGGCATTGTCCAGAAAATTGGACAGGTTGATCCGCAAGGTTGACATCCGGCGCACACTACGGAGGGCAAAGCTGTAGTCATTTTGCCCTCCTGAACTTTTACCCCTCCCCTCTCACCTCTTTCCTTTTTCATACTGTTAGTTGGGTTTGGGGGGTTAGTTATAGGATAAGTATAGGAAATTAGCTTAGTTAGTGTTAGGTAAGAGGGTGGGGGGTCCTTATTCTTTCTAATGTTGGGATTCCTGTTTAATTAAAAAAAAAAAAAAATTACACAAAAATATATGTTTGTTTAGGATAGTATAGTATGTGTGTAGGTTAGTAAGTGTTGTCCTGCATGTGTCTTGTCTCTTAATGGTGGGTGGGGGGTTGATGTTTAGATCGTTTCGTTACATGTGTAGAGTAAGTTTAGCTTAGGTTAGTTAGGGACAGTTGTGGGTTAGTAGTAGTCAGGTTAGATCAGTGTAGGTTTACCTTTCCCTTAGTTGCCTCTTTTATTACTACTTTGAAATAAAAATTTTGTTAACCCTTTACCTGATGCGTTAGTTGCTACCTTTTCATAGCCTTGACATCAGTGTAGCAGAAAGTTTTAGTATGACATTTGTGTTCCATGCTCGCTATCCCCAGGCTAATGAGGTTTAACATGCCAGCTACCCGTGTGCTAACTTGGTAAGTATCCACCATGTGGGAGAGCCAACATTGGTAGTGTGCTTTGATCATCAAGGTTTGGGGTTGGTATGTATCCTACTTCACAAAGAGTGCTTCCCGACTTGTTATTGTAGGTAAATAGATAGGTCGGACAGCATTGTGAAGTTCTGGGAGAGCTTTGTAGATGAGGATTTGTTCACACTCTTGTCTTGTTGCTGTCATTGCTGACCTACATCATGTGTGTACTGATTCAGCATGACTTTCCTTCATGGAAGTATACGCCGTAAGGGTGATTGATGCAGTGTAATTTGCTTATCATTCCTTTCATTTTACAGCATAATTTCCAATTTTAGTATCGCATGGTGCCTACATTTCTCAGCCACCATTAGTTGTCTAGAATAGCTGTAGATGGTGCATCATTCTGTCCAACACAGCATGATTGTCTGTGCTTAGTCCCTTCATCAGTTATTTTCCTCAGTATAGTGAAGCTATGATGCAATCCTGGCCACTGCACAGATGTTTCAGTATACATGAAATCAGGACAGTAGTATAGAGAATCTACATGGTTGCCACACAGCCACTTTGGAGTTATCTACTGCACAGTTGAAGTGTGAAATGACACAGAGACACAATAGGTGTGTAAGTGATATTTATTTGTAGGTGGTGTAATGCAAAATGTCCATTCACAATGTTAGCTGAGTCCGTTCTGGTGCATTCTTACATGGTGATCCTACAGACGGGGTGTGGATGATGCTCCTAACATGCTGGGGTGAGGTCACAGACGGTGCAGAGGAACATGAATTGCCAAATGGTAGGAGAGAGACATTCACTGGCAATGGGGACAAGTCATACAGTGGATTGCCGAACAGTCATTGAGGGTAGTTGTAGTGGGACTGGCATGTGTCAAAACGTAGGACCTTGGTCAGAGTAGGCCATGGTGCAGGGACTAGGGCTTCCGGGTACTCTTGCGTGTGAATGTTATCTGTTCCATGTCTTCTTCTTCTGATGTGTGTGTTGCCTGGTGTATCCTTGTTGTTGTTGGTTGGGAAGGGGCAACACACACCTCAGTGTTAGAAGACATGGAGGCAGACATCCCGGGGGCTGATCCCTGTCGAGTAATGAAGGGCAGTACTGCAGCAAGGAGGGCCTGCTGGTTTTTCAGAATGGCAGCCACATCCCGATGGTAGGCAGCCAGGTCGGCCCTGAGGGGTTCTATGTTGCATTCGTGCACACGTTGACTGGCTTGCAGTTGTAGTTGTTGTGTCAACTAGATGACAGCTGTGCAGATTTCCTTCTGTGTTTTTAGAAGTTCCTCCAAGAGCGATGTTCTGGCTTGCATTGCAGCTGCCTGATCAGCAGTTGACAACATGCACGAACGCACCCCCTCAAGGCTGGCTGCCATAGTTTGCATCCCAACCCGCACCTCCTTGGCCAGCTCCCGCTGGACCCCAACGACAGTTCTTTCGAAGCTGGTGCCAGTGTCGTCAGAGTCCTCAGCTGTGTTGGAGCTGGCAGGTCTTACAATTGGGGTGGCGGGTGGTTCTACTGTGGTGGCTGCTTCTTCTGTGCTCCTCCTTGTGACTGAAGGTGGGGTTTGGAGGCTTGCAAGGACCATGTCAAGGGTCTCTTGTGGGAGGTTGATGGTCTCGTCATCCATGTCATCAGGGAACTCATGGACAGGCATATCGGCAGGAGATCCGTGTTCCTCTGCAATGAAACAGGGTACAATTAGTGTGTCTGTGTTGTGACAATTTTGCTTTAAGATACAAGCCTTTGGATGCCTTAACTTTGTACTCTGTGTTTGTCTTGGTATCTGCTGTCCGTCATAGGGCATTGTTGTAGGCCTATGGCCCACCTGTGTGTCACATGTATGCTATGGATCTTTCAGACATGTCTGCCAGGTCGCCTCTAGGTGTTGCTTTGTAATTATTTAGAAATAGGCGTTTTTTTGTCCTACTCCTCCCTCGGTGTTTCACTATTGTTATGGAGGGACATTTTGTTGGGTGGGCTCTCATTATCCTACATGTGATTCTTGGCTTTCTAGGCAGCAGGATAGCTAATGGTGTGGGGGACTAAGTTTGACCCACTTGTATATAACTCTGTCACCCAGATATTCAATTTAGCTCAGACTAACTAGCAGTGCCTCTGGTCTCCCACATCAAAGGAATGTTTAGACATCCGAGCGCATGACATCTTTGGAACTTCTCAGGGAAGTGGTGGTCACTCAGGTCCTACACATTTCTATCTTTTCCGGTATGTTCCCATACACAAATGACAAAGACAGTATTTGTTTGATATGAGGTTTCATTGTACAACTGACTTGTAGGAATTTAGGTGTGAGCCCCAATAACCCAAACAATACACACTGTTAGAATTGAAATAGTCCGCAGGAGACTAATACATTAGTACACAACTATCATGGTGCCTAACAGTTTCTACTCTCCCTCTGCTTGTTCTATGTATAGCACAGCATGTTAAGTTTGGAGCTTGCCTGTCTGAATCACAGGGGACACATCATCCCTCATATCAGAGGAATGGGCTGGGATCTGGTTGTGCATCAGCAGCAAGGCAGGCAGCATCTAGTTGTGAATTTATGTTTGGAAACTCCCCCATGCGTGTCTTGGGACGAGGAAGTGAATTTAAAAGACATATGTCATGGTGATGACAAGGTTTCCCTACGCAGGAATGCCAGACCTTCAACCCTACCACATCTATCAGCAACGTACCAGACGGTATCCTTGACTGGGGCACAGAGTGAATATGTTCTGGCAAACTCCAGTGCAGAAGTAGGCAAAACAGGGTGATTTGACTAATTAACAACACCCTAGGACTGACTATTTGCTACATTACCTGATAGGAAGGGCAATGAGAATCATTTAGTGCAAAGTGCTCTGAGGCTCTTAGATGTGAGCAAATGAGTATTAGTACATTCAGGGTAAGATGCACAAAGGCCTCCAGCCTGAGGCTAATGCGCAAAGTATACGTTTCACTTGCCACACTACACTTTGACTGACTGTGGGTGTTGTGACTGCCCTGCCAGCACACTTGCCTCTCAGGCCCTGCCCCATACACTTTTTATTCACATTGCATGAACTGTACATGTTACGTGGCATTACCTATGCATGTCAATGTTAGGATGTGGTATGGATGTAAACATTGTTGATGTTTGTATATGATGGGGTATAATGTGTGTCTTACTGGATTGGCCTGTTTATCGTATGAATGTCCTATTTTTTTGTAAGACTGTGCAGATGAGTTTCAGTGACCAGTTGCCTGTGTCCCCTCCTCAATGTTGTTGTCTGAGCAGTATGACATTAGTGATGTAGCCTTGTTAGCCAGGCACGTGAGGGACCCTGACGTATGCAGCATGTGTGTGTGGTTAGTGCTGTGTGGCTCCTATTGCTGTTTACTTAGGGTTATGTATGTGTCAGTTATGGACATTCGGCATTTGAGTGTACTGGTACCTTTGTCTTATTTCTAGGAGTAATTGCAGATGTCATCCTCACCCCCTATTTTAGGTATGTATGTTCCAGGGTGGGGTTCCTGCCATTTGGTGCTATAGCTGCACAGAGATGAGAGGTGTTATTGTCAACTGTGGTGGCAGTTAAGTTGCAGTTGTTGTATTTGCTACAGCATTACAGGTAGGGACCTAGTTGATGGGGAATAGATTTTGCAAGACAAGTGCCTGGATGTGGATTTGAGGTAGTGTCCTTCCCACCTGTCACTGCTTTCCCTTGGCTCTCTTGTTGTAATTACAGGATGTCCCCGTGGGACTGTTGTGGTAGCTGTATTTTGTCGTGCCCCAGCTTCGGTCAGTACTGGGCATGCCCCCCTGCCGTGCCCCTTTCCCCACGCCACTTCATATATGTGCTGACTTACATGCATTGTGTAGTAGGTATCCCCCCCTGCTTACAATCCTCATTATTGCATTTGAATTCCCCATGCGACTTACCCTGCATGTGCGTTGTGTCGTGGTAGTCTGCGCTGTCCAGTCCTTGAATCCCTGTGACGATCTCCTCCGGGATGACGGCTGCGACCATCTCCTCCATGTGGTCCAGGGCCTCCTGTTGTGCTGGACTCCCCCCTCCAGTCTGCATTGCTGCCTTCCTGTTCCTGGCCATTTTCTCTTTGGTCCTACGTTTGCAGTCATGCCAGCGTTTCTTACAATCGGTGACTGTCCGGCGTTCTTCAGCCACACTGTTAATCTTGTCCACAATTTGTTTCCAGATGGCCTCTCTCCTACTGAGTGGCAATTTTGAGGAGATGAAAAGTTGGTGCTGGTGTTCCGTCACCTCTTTCACCAGGATTTCCTGCTCCTCTGCACTGAAGCGACACTTTCTTTTTTTTTTTTAAATGTCCTGGGTCATGTATGCTTCCTCCTGGCTGGTTCCTGGTCTGCTCTCATCCTCCTGGGGTCTGTTGGGGCATCTAGGATCCATTTTGGGTCTCCTCTCCTGAAAGGGCAGTTTTCGCGCAAAAATGTAACGCAATAGCGTGAAAAAAAATGGCGTTTTCACGATTGCGCTGTCGTAAATCGACCCACAGTGATGTGCGTCGCATTTACGTTGGTTTCCTTTACGACAGACCGACGCTGTGTGCGTCACAAAATAATGACTCCCACCTGTTGGTTGCGCCGCCGTACGTCAAAGTATAAATTTGACGCCCGTATGGCGCTTCCAAATGGCGTTAGACGGCGCAATTGTTTTTGACGCAAAACTGCGTTGGCGCAGTTTTGCATCAAAAAGTATAAATATGGCCCTAGAGACCTCTCTCTTTCAGTACTGCAATTGGTCAGAGAAGCTTTATCTTCATTCTCAGCTAAATGGTTGAAAAGGGCACTGGTACAATGCTTTCAAGCTTCTCGAGTATTTCACGCCATCGATAGGTCATCAATATGCTGAACCAAGACTGAGTGAACAGGCATCACCGAGGACTCCAGATTCTTTTTGAGGATCTGGTTGAAAATGGAAGGACTCTCCGTGTACCCTTGTGGGACTTGGCACCATGACAAAACACGACTGTCGACCCAAAATGCGAAGAGGAACTGGCTATCCTCATTCAATGGCCTCACATTGAATCTGAAATAAAATCATAGCTGGATTCGGTACCACGGGACAACAAGAAACTACAATGGCATTAATCCTTGTCAAATCCTGCACTATGCTGTAATGGCCATTAGGTTTCTGCAAGCCTCATAATTGATGAGTGCATGGATTCCTCATAATCTCCTTTAGGATGACTTGTTGAATCATTGAATCAATCACAGGAGTAATCCCAGCAATGGTTTCAGGGGTCAGATTATACTGTGGGATTCTTAGATATTCCACATTAGTTTCATTGTTATGTGGATAGGTTCAACTCCTTTAATGAGCCCTATGTCTTTCCCTAAAAAGTCTCAGGCTTCAAGTAGCACTGTGTCTCTCAGCTCTTGGGTGCAAATAGTTACTTGCCAACATGGGATGCAATCTGATAACTAAATCCTGACTTGCAAATTTGAAGACAACATCCTGATCATGAGTTTAAAACTCAATGCCTCTTGGGGCACAATAAATGGAACAACTTAGGTTGTACAAAAGGTTGAGTCTAAGCAGACTTACAGAACTTGAATCACTCACCACAAATCAGTGATTCTCTTCAAAGGACCCAATTTTAGCTAGAACAGCTTCAGTAAATGGACTAGTCAATCATTTATTGACAACTCCTACAACTTGGATTCTTTTCCCAAGAGGAGTAAGTTGGGAACCTCTGCTGTTCTCACAGTAGAGTGGGTAGCACCAGTATCAATCAAGAATGACACTGGGTGGCCATTCACCTCACTAACCATGAATGGATCACTCTGGTATACTTCTAAGATTGTGCCAAGTACACAATCCTCCTCCCCAATGTGACAGGTCTGAGTAGTATTCATCGTCTGCATGTGTCACAGGGTATTGTTGAGTCATACAGTAATTCACAAAAGGGTTATTTGCACTATGGACCTGTTTCAGGTTAGATCTGTGAGCATTTACATTCTGTTGTGGCTTTGGGGCTTTTAGAACCTGTATCACAGGAATTTGAGGCACATTAAAATTTTACATTCCCTGTCTCTGTACATGCTGTGTCTGAACTAGATTATTAGCCTGATGTTGTACAAATCCACCATTCTGAACCTGGTTCTGATTTAACCCATTACTAGCATTGAAACCTCGTTACTGCTCCCAACGCCCCACCCTGCCACAAACATGACAAGAGTTTGTTTTCTTTAAAGTAGCCACATTAATCCCCGTACAGTGATCAATTGGACCACCACAACCTTTACCCTGTTGTTGAAAGCCATTACCACCTTGTATCATCAGAACTCCTTGCTGATAAACTCCCTGTGTGTGAAAGTTGTGCAGCTTTCATTTGTGCCACCATCAGCTTCTCTTTCAATTTCTTCTGCTTCATCTCCAATATGTGGCATACCTTAAAATATCATCCATTGACTTGCTCTGCCAGCAAATTAAAAGTTGCTGAATCATCATGCTAATCTTAGGTTTCTATCCATGCACAAACCTGAACACAAAATGTCCCATATCTGTGGTCTCAATAGTGTCTGTCCCCTATGTTGTTTAAACACCTGCAACAATCTCTCATAATAGGAGAGTATTGATTTTTTGGACTCTTGGGTTGTTCTGTCAATCTTGATCCAATTAATGTCTTTAGGAGACATCTTTGATTTAAAAAATATAATCACCTGATGATACTTTCTCATCAACACTGGAGAAGGACCCTTCGTTATTAGTTGTCTCATAGGTTCTTTCTGAGGCCAGTCTACAGCTATTATGCATTCCACACACAAATCGCTCGGGATCACAATCTCTAAAAGGTATTCAAATCCATCCACAAGACCTTTGATATTTTCACAAACCTGTCAACCTGTCTGTACCATTCTACTGTTTTTTCTCTCAGTTTCAGAAAATCGTTTATGAATGACGCAAGATCACGCCTACTCCAGCGGTACATGGACATAACCTCCACAAGGAACTTCTCTCATTGGGAGCATTTATATATCCTCTTCTTCCTCCTCTGCTCTCACGGGACAATCATACTTTTTTTGGTTACTTCTTCTTTACAACCCTGCCTTCCCATCTATCTTGCTCACTCCATTTTTCAATATGGGCCTACTAACGCAAGATAGGGGAGATGGGGTTAGTCTTCCAAGAGCTGCTCCAATGAATACAGCACACAATTTATGCAAGGGGATGCAGCCACAAGGTAGACCAAGGTCAATGTCTAAAGTGCTGCATGCAGTGATCCACCCCTGAGACAAGCGGATTAATCGGAGCTTGGAGTCAGTTAGATCTTAGACAATTAATCCATTATGTGTTTCTGACTGTATTTGATGTGATTAAGTCTCTTTTTGCGCGGGCACAAGAAGACCCTGAGTTCCTTCACATATTTGGCACATCTGGCCAATGATGTTGTGTCAATTTGGTGAGTCTTCCTGGCATGTACACGCCCCAATTGCTAACAAATTTGGTTTCAGTAGAGACCACCCTCTAGAGTCCAGAGTGGGGCAGAAGAACAGGAGGTGCAGCCTTGATTCGTGTTTGAAATTGCACAGCCTACAGGCCCCTCCACATGTAGTGTAGGCCCAGGTTGCTCTGTTATGGCTAGCCCGAGAAGTCTCATGCGCAGGATGTCAGTGCGCGCCCCCCTATTGATGGAGTCCCCAAGGTTGGGTTGAGGTCTCCCTACAAGCTATGAAGAGTTCAAAGACAGAAGGACGTCCGAAGAGTGCAGTGAGGCGATGTCTTTTGAAAAGAAATTGCCCGCAGCTTTTGGTTGATCACTTTTTTCCACGTCACAAAAGGGATGGGGTTCATGTCAGGAATCATGCTTGAACATTTTCTCGAAAGCTAATGGTGCGCATTCATAACCAGAATACAGTCTCACAGGGCATCCCTATTTGAACTGTGTTGGACACTTGGAGTTTGTTTTCCAGAACATAATTATGTCTGGACTTGTTTGTTCCTAGTGCACCTGCTAGATCAGTTTCACAGCATGCTGATGACTCATGAAAGAAACATGTGCAGAACCAATTAAGCCTGCACAATGAGCTCCCCCACAAGTGTTCCAAAATGACTCATCACAATGAAGCAAACACAAACCATCTGTCACCACATTCTAAATGACTCATCACAGACCAAAGACATAAAATATTTAAACCCGCTCCATGCTTGAACTAGCGCTTCACATTGAGAATCCAGAGTCTGGTCAGGCCTCTTCAGACCCCAGAAGAACCTAAGTTCAGTGAATCTACTTACTGCAAGTAGTTTCTTCCAAAGACCAGAACCTTCTTCCTGGAATCCCGGATAGCTCGACACCTGTAGGAAACAAGAAAAGACAAGATTAAGAGGTAAACGCTAACCACAGCGCTGTGCAGCATGCATTGATAAGAAACAGAAATCAGCACAAGTACACCTCCCCCCGTTGGATTGCACTAGTATCAGGGCAGCATCGGGTACACAGAGCATTCCAGAAAAGAACCAATTTGAAAAAGTCAACTATTTCGTCAACAGTAACCCACGACCAGATGAGCTCAGCCACAATTTACATATACATGTCAAATTAAATGAATGTGGGGAAGATCAGTGGTTTAGCACAGGCAATGATTCAGAGTTTACATTCCAGTCGGTCAGTTCTGTAAAGCGATGTTAGTACAGGAATCGAACATTATCAGGGAGCTCAGGAGAAACTATTTTTACTGGATTCAGCTTGAGATGTTGAACTAGCATCCAAGATTGGGTATTATACAATTTGTGAGTTAGATTGGAGATATCTTCGGAGAGGATACTTTCATGTATAGCTGAATGTCATCTATGTTCAGATGATAAGCAATATTGCGGCATTTTAAAAATAACTTTATTGGTTTGATGCATAGATGTAATAGGGTGGGGAATAGGATAGATCCTTGCCGCCCCATGCTAGAGAGAAAGTGTGGGAAAAGGGCTAAAGTATTTTTACAAGATAGTTTTATTTAGATGTGAAGCAGACAATTTAGGGGTTTTCCTCTTTGTTTCATTTGGCTTTTGTAGTGCCTTTAGGAAAGAGTTGGGGTTTATGGTATCAAAGAAACATAACAGGTCGATTAGCATACCGAGATAGGGGTTTCCTTTAACAGGTACACACTGAGCCATCACCTATTTGAAGGATTGCAGTACATGTGCCACATCTATTTCTGAAGCCATATTAGATGTCATCCTGGGGGCTACTACCCACAATAAGATATCTGAGTTGTACTTTTGCAAGACTTTCCCTTATTTTGGCAAAGAAAAGGAAGTTAGAGATTAGGTGAATATTGCTCAAATTTACTCAGTCACTTACTGATTTTCTATAGGAGACATTAGACCTGGCCGATTTTAGGCAATCTAGTTCTTCTCTGAGGGATAAGAAGACATTTATTTAGCTGGTCCAGAGTGGGCTAAGAAACGGGCTACCATCCTTCATGAATTGATGAAAAGGGAGACAAAGAACTAGATGGAGGGTTTGAAATTTCCAACAATATGCACGATTTCAGATTAGTTGATTTTATTTAAGGAAGACCAGTATTTGAAGATTTCCAGGCTGTAGCATCTTGAGATGTGTTGTTTTTTATTGGATGAGGGAGAATGTCATGTTTTTTACTAATTCCTATAATATTTGGGGAAATGTTTTACATTATCTGTTTGTAGGGTTTGATATAGGTGGAAGTCAGGGAATGCCCTTTGTTTTACAATTGAAATTAATTTCCACAGACAGTTTTATAATTTCCACTGACAGTTTTTTATCAAATCAGTTTTTCATCTGATGAATGCTGCTTTGGCTTCAAATATGTGTTTTTCATGTTGCAGCCTACCAGACAGCAAAGCTGTATAGTTTGCAAAAGACATCTTGTGGACATTAATAAAGTTGATCTAGGAATGGCCTCTGCCTGTTGCTTGCCATTGGCTTTGAGGTTTGTAGCTTACATTTTCTTGCTTTACATTTGCTGGCTTTATTTGTTTTCGACTGATCAGCTTGAGTTTGGTACTTCCCTTGCCAAAATCTTATTCACAGAATCGAGTTCTCCCTTTCAGTAAGCAGGGCTGTAAATCTTGTTCTCATCACGTCACATTTGCTCTGCATTCAAAGACCGAGGGCAAATGCCAGGCGCAGTCTTCAGAGGTTGCTTGTTTACATTTCTTTTTCTGAATTCAAATTGAGAGGAATTATGTGACAATCTTGCTGGATAGTGGCAGTATGAAAGAGTTACTTTCTAGCACACAACATTTAAATGAACTGTGTAGGTATTTTGGAATATATCAGAATTATGAACGCACAAATGAAGCACATTTGTTGTTATATCTGAAGTGTGTTGGTAACAAATACTTTAATATGATCAAAACAAATCATTAAACCAAGCGATGCAATTTCCACACATTTACGTCTGTGCAATGTTCAGTTTTATTATACTCTTAACCACTGCATTGTGAGCCAATGCACTCTCAACAACTGCACTCTGTCACTGCACTCTATGCCACTGCACTCTACTCCACACCATTGCACTCTACACCACTGCTCTCTTTGCCACTTTACTCCGCTCTACACCACTGGCACTATATTGTACTCTGCACCACTCTATGCTACTCTACTCTGCACCACTCTATGCCACTGCACTCTATGCTACTATACTCTTCTCTGCACTCTGCGACACTGCACTCTATGCCACTCAACTGTACTCTGCGCAACTGCCTTCTGCATCACTCAACTCTACACCACTCCACTCCGCACCGCACCACTCAATGCCACTCTACTCTATGCTACTGCACTCTACGCCACTCTACTCTAAGCTGCACCATTCTACTCTGCATCCCTCTACTCTGTGCCACTCTACACTGTGCCCCTCCACTCTGCACCACTCCACTCTGTGCCACTCCAGTCTGCGATACTCCATTCTAAAACGCTGCATTGTACACAGCTGAATTGAATGCCATTGCACCACTATACTCTGCAACACTCTACACCAGCCCACTCTACTCGATGTCACTTTAATGTATGTCACTGTACGCAACTCCACACTATGTGACTCCACACTATGCCACTCCGGTACACAACACACTCTGCCACTCCACTCTACAACACTCCCCTCCACTCTTCGCCATTCCAATCCACACCACTTTTCTCCACACCACTAACATTTAGCCATGCTGAACAGCAGCCACTCCACTGTACAACGTCTAAAACACATTGGCAAAGCCCATAGCTCTTGCATAAACAAAACCTATTGGCCTTGCCAATGCTTGTTTATTTCTTACATATTTCATAGCTTTTCGTTCCTTGTACTTTTATGAACTCTGAGGTATCTTCTCTGATTGTTTAGACCTTCTGATAACTACTGGTTGGATTTCTTTAATATTTGCCGCTTTAGTCTAGAGGTTGCCATTTTGACAATGACCTCTGACATTCTTTGGATTTGGTGAGTCCTGAGAATGGTTATCTAGAACTCTACTTGGATACTGTTTAGTTTGTAGAACACACAGGTAGTAAGTATGGATGCTGCAATACTTGTCTAGACTCTTCTCTATTTTTTTAGGTCTAGACTGTTGACCAACATTTTTCCTTTTGGAGAGAATGTGAGAATAATTGCCTCTTTTTCTGTGAAACCGACTTAATAAGTGGGCATAGTAATACAGTTATAAAGATCAATAAATGGGGAGTGGAGACTACTGAGGGAATGGCAGATATAAAGACAGACGGATGGGAAGACTGCAAGATTTGTTTCTTCATCTAGTGTCACGTGGAAGAGAATGTAAAGCATCCAAGATCATAGTTATTGACTGAATGCAGTTTTGTTGATGTTTAGAGGCGTATTTCTGTGTATGTCTGTGTGTGTCTTTTTGAGTGTATGCATGAGTTATTATGTTTGTGTTTGTCTATGTGCATGAATTTGTCTTTGTATGTCTGTATGAATATGTCTGTGTGATTTCTTTTCATGATAATGTGCACATGTGTGCATGTATGCATGTATGCATGTGTGTCTGTGTGTGTGTGTGTGTATGCATATGTGTATCTTACATGCAGGAGTTGAAACCAGACTGCGGACATGAAAGAAGGTAGAAGTAAGCTGCTGATAGGAACAGCTGGATTTGACTGGGTCAGTTTTTATCCAGTAGATTTTACAAGGCAAGTTATCCTTGGCACCCTTTTTCTACTCAGAGTGGGGACCTTCAGGCTCCAATCCTTAAGGTAAGGTAGATCCCAGTCCTTCATGAAACTTGAAATGGATGGCAGGTAGACTGAAAAGTACTTTTGGGGGACTCTAGGGAACATGGAATGTGGAGTGTTATGCAAGGATTACTCCTGACTGTTGTTTATAGTAGGCCAGTGTATGTGTGAAATAGTGAATCATGGGGTCCCTAGACTACTATAAGGATGAGTTTCTAATAGACAGTGTTATATTCTTAGAGGGTATGGTAGCTATGACAGTTAGTTCTGAGGTTTGTGGGATCCACTGTAGCCTACCAGAAGAGGTTAGTCCAGCAGCGGCCCATCCATAGGGACAGACAGGCCACGCTACCCCACATTTCGGCTGACATAATGGATGTCTGTCTGGATGAGCAAAGCTCAGCCTGACAGTCACTCCTTATTTTCAGGTCAGACAGCTAGGAGCTAGGCATCTTCTAAATGCTCAGGCTCCTCGCTCTATGGGTTGAACTTTGCCAAGCTGAAGATATCATAACTCTTTTTGACATGACCTCTTCAGCCTGACAAAGCACATCAAGGTCCTCCTCTCATAACGAAGCAGAGCGTCAGTGATGGCCTCAGATCTAGACAATTCACTTTTAAGCCTTGAAGTGACCAGGGCTGAGTGTATATCACTGACACCTCATCAGAGTGATGTGGGGTCAGCAAGTCTCACTGACCCCATCCCACTCTGTTACAAGGTAGGCACTACTGACTTCTCTCATTGGCTAACCCTTGGTCAGCCAATGAGAGAAAGCAACAGTCCTAATTCTCCTGGAACCTGCAAGTCTTCCCTCCAGAGGTGATGCAGAAGGTAAGCTATGTTTTATTTCATGTTTGGTGTGTGTGTGTGTGTGTGTGTGTGTGTATGTATGAATGTATGTATATATGTGAGTGTGTGATGCAAATGGGTGTGTGTGTGTGCACATGAATGCATGGGTGTGAGTGCCACCCCCTGCTGTTCTCTAATTACCACTGGGTTAGTCCATTAGACTACCAGGATCACGATAAGGTGCGTAGATTGTTAAGATATCAGTGGGATGTAACACCAATACCATAGAGGGAAAAGGAAAAGTGGCAATGTGAATATGAGAGAACTTAATATCCCCACCTTTATGGGAGAAGTGGGAGGTTAATCTAACACAGTTTGCTCAAGAGATTAGTTTACTACTGGGGAGGTGGGTAGCTACCTGAATTTTTGTTTGTCATATTCTCCCTGGCTGTTATATCAAAGGCAAATGAGAGGAAGCTAACTCTCAGAGTAAATACAGTGATAAGCTAATAGGTTTCCCTAGACCAGTGGAATGGCAACAAGCAAGGGTTCTATGGTAGTAAAGTAATTTGGAGGTCTGGCGTTAGCCAACACTGCTACAACATCCAGCATTGGTCAGAGGGTCAGCCAAATTCAGCCATTGGCTACCTTCACAGTGAGTGGTGGCATTCTGCCCTTTCATAAGGAACAGATCCACACACAAAATAGTTACCTTCAGTGCCAGGGACTTCTATGGTAGTGTGTGCTTTTTTAGACTAAAAACATGCCTGCTTTTAGCCAACTTTGCTTGGATTTACAAGGGCCAGCAGATTTGTCACCAAAAAAGTTGTGGAAAAACCTTCACAATACAAAATAAGCATTGACAAAGTCAAAAAATTTACAGGCAACACCTGACCTATTAACTTTAGTCTTGCCACTGTAAGTACAATCCTTTGCATGTTTTGTATAATACCCAGGAGGAGTCAAGTATTTCCAACACCTCCTTCATCACAAATGGAGCACCACTGAGCATGTTAAAGGAAACCACATCCGAACATGATGTAAATAGGAAACAGAATTTTGTTGTGCCATTTGCACAAGTCCTGTCTTGCTTATGTTGACAGAATTTGGTGCCTGGTTCTAAATGCAATGAGGAAAGTAGTGTGTGAGGTCCCTTTGTGAGGCTGCTGCATGAACTGGCAGGAGCTTATGTTGCTGTTTCAAATGGGGTACCGTATCTGCATGAGAGGGACCTTTGCAATTAAGCAACTGCTGCCTGATCTGGGAGAAAGGGATGTTTGCAATGCAGGTGCCTGATCTGTACCTAATCATTTATGTCCGAAATTGCCATTGTTGTTTCCCGATCTGTTATGTGCTGATGTCACGCTTTGCCTGTTCCATGAAGGATGGAAAATTGCCTTGCAGCTGCCATCTTGTACCTACACTGTGAGGGAAGGATAACTGCACCGCTGCTGACATGCTGCACCTGTCCCATGAGGGATGGAAGACTGCCTTGCGACTACCATGCTACACCTGCTCGGTGAGGGAAGAATACCTGCGTTGATGTTGATTTCCTGCAATGTCCCAAGAGAGATGGAAGATTGTCTTGCAATTGCCATCTTGCACCGACTCTGTAATGGAGGGATAACTGCACTGTTGATGCCCTACTGCACCTGTCCCAGGAGGGATGGAAGATTGCCTTGCAACTGCCATGCAGCACCTACTGTGTGAGGGAGGGATAACTGCACCTCTACTGCCATGCTGCACTGTCCCATGAGAGATGGAATATTGCCTTGCAATTGCCATCTTGCACCTACTCTGTGAGGGGGGATAACTGCACCGCTGCTGCCAAGCTGCACCTGTCCCATGAAGGATGGAAGATTGCCTTCTGCTTGCCATGCTGCACCTCCTCTGTAATGGAGGGATAACTTCACCGCTGCTGCCATCCTGCGCTGTCCCATGAGGGATGGAATATTGCCCTGCAATTGCCATCTTGCACCTTCTCTGCAAGGGAGAGATAACCGCAGCTATGCTGCCATGCAAGAGTGTCCCATGAGAGATGAATGATTGCCTTGCAATTGTCATCTTGTACCTACTCTGTAATGGAGGGATAACTGCACGGCTGCTGCCATGCTGCACTGCCCCATGAGAGATGGAATGACGACTGTCATGCTGAGCCTGCTCTGTGAGGGAGGGATCACTGCACCGCTGCTGTCATGCTGCACTGCCCCATGAGAGATGGAATTACGACTGTCATGCTGCGCCTGCTCTGTGAGGGAGGGATCACTGCACCGCTGCTGCCATGCTGCGCCTGCTCTGTGCGGGAGGGATCACTGCACCGCTGCTGCCATGTTGCACCTGCTCTGTGAGGGAGGGATAACTGCACCGCTGCTGCCATACGGCATCAGTTCCATGAGGAATGGAAGATTACCTTGTGACGGCCATGCTGCACCCCTTCTAGGTGACACGGATGCTGCGTTGCTGTGCCTAATCTGTGAGGTGAAGGAGGAAAGTGTGCTTGCCACAGATGAGGCCTCACGGTGTGGGTACACAGCTGCAGAGGTGGCCTCTCTAATGAGCGGGCACAGTATGTCAGATGACGCCACAATAATGAGCATACATAATAGTCCAGGTGGGGACTCACTAATAAGTCAGCACAGTACTCAGATGAAGACTTACTTCTGGGTGCATGCAGGTGGTTCTTGAGGTCCTGCTTTTAATTACCCACAGACAAGAACATGCTGTTGTGACTGTGCCGTAAAGTTGAAATGTGCATATGAACATATTTGGAAAAGGTGAATAAGAGCTGTTTAATGTGGATCATGAGGGAGACGTTTCCTCTTCTGGGCACTATGGTTGTATGTCTGCATTTGGTGTACGTTTAAATTGTGTTGGGTGTATGTTATTGCAGAAGGGCTAAATGTTTGTACTTACGCTGTCTGTATGTTTGAAAACAGTTCTGTGACCGATTTTAGTTAGTCTCATGTTGAATGAATGTCTGAATGTAGCTGTGTCTGTGGGTTTGCTGAGACTCTTAGTATGACTGTGTACGTGTTTGCCGTAAATCTGAATATGAATGATCATTGTTAATGTCTGAAAAAAACATGCAGGTGTATTTAATGCACCTTCCAGAATGCGCCATTAGAGCTTGGAATGCATGGCCGACAAAGATAATTCTAAAGGTATACTGTTAGTGCTGCAGAAATAAGATAGCTCAGTGGCGTAGGCTCGTGCTGCTGAGATCTTCCTGTAATCTGCATTCTGATTAGACTGTATCTCGTTCTTCGGGGAGTGAAACCTACATTACTGCTGCCATGATGTATGTGTTCTAGAAAGATGGGATGCTTGCGCTGATGCTACCCTGCTGCACCCTGTGTGTACCTGCTGCATGTTCGACTGTCCTGTGAGGAAAGGGAATCCTTTACTGTACAAGCTGACCTCTGTTAGCCTAGTCTATGCATGATGGTTATTCATAAAGATCTCTCTTTGATTTGTATTTAGGAGATTGTTTCGGGACCACTGATGCCTTATGTGGTCACTTTCATCTAATAACATAATTTAAGTATTCTGTCAACTCATTTTTTTTAAGGAAATCTGATTTAAAATGTACTTTTAAGCCGCAGTTTGTTCAGAATGTTCCCAGGAAAGAAGTCCCCGAACACTTTTTGCAGTAGTAGGCCTTCTCAGTTTGTTTACTAAGGGCCTTTATTTATGAAAAGTTAGCGCCGCCTTTGCGTCATTTTTTTGACGCAAAAGCGGCGCTAACTCTTCATAAATCAGGCCCTAAGCGCTTTAGGCCCTGCACTAAGTGCTTTACACCTCATATGGGTGTAGGAAAAGTGCTATATAAATATTAACAATGCTATGCATATCCTGGGGATTGTATTGCCTGCTTTCCAGCTTCTTGTACTACTAAGAACAGCTATTGCGGTTTGGCTGAATAGCCCTCGAAATTAACCCTGAATATTAAAATGTCCCTGTCTAAAATGCCCGTTGAGTAGCCTCCTGCCCTTAAGCACCAGTGAATTCCTTCAGAAGACTGAAGCTTCTCAGTTTTGAAAGCAGGCCTTTCTGGAATTACTTTACAGTAGAAGTTATTGGTTATGGGGTGATGTGTCACTCCTCACTGCTAAGTGCAGCGTGTAAAGGTCAGATTCTGCATGATCCTCTGAGATATGCCGCAGATGTAAGTGTGCTGCCAAGTAGCAGAATCTATCTGCTCCTTATAGGGACTGACTGCATTTCAAACAAGCATTGGTAATTCCAATATGGCAAACTTGTGCGATAGTTTAAATTGTTTTTTATTTATTATTGCAATCATATCCCTCAAAAAATAAAAAGAAGAAAAAAGAAAAACGTACCTCCTAAACATGGTGGACTTCACCATTTTAATTGAAATGCACAAAGGAAAATATGATTGTTATATACGCAGAGATAAGGCACCATTGGGTTTGCAGTACTGCAATCTGAGCACATTGATTAAACACACACAAGGATGACTAAAAACATAAACAAGTGTAGTGTGGTTAGTTTTACGTATACTTTGCGCATTAGCTTCAGGCTTTAGGCCTTTGTGCACTTTGCCCTGAATGTATTTTATTCATTTGCTGACAGCTTAGAGCTTCTGTGCACTTTGCTCTAAATGCTTTTTATTAGGCTTCGTACTGTTATTTTTCAAATAGCCAGTTCTACGGTGTTGTTTTTTATTCATATCACACTGTTTTGCCTACTTCAGCACTGGAGTTCTCCATAACATATTCACTCTGTGCTTCAGTCAAGGATACAGCCTGGTACATTGCCGATAGACGTGGTAAGAGTTTAGATTTGGCATTCATGCGTAGGGACATTTTGTGATCACGATGACATGTTAGTTATGAAATCACTTCCTTGCCCCAATACATGCAAGAGGGAGATTCCGACCAGAGACCCACAGCTAGACGCTGACTGCCTCGTTGCAGATGCTGAACCAGATCACAGGCCTTTTCTCAGGTATGAGGGCTTATGTCTCCCCAGTGATACAGAAAGGCAAGCTAGAAGCTTAACATGCTGTGCTCTAAGTAGAACAAGCAGAGGGAGAGTAGAAACTGTTAGGCAATATGATAGCTTTGTTCTTATGTTTTACTCTCTTGGTAACTATTTCAATCCTACTATGTTGTATTGTTCTGGTTATTGCGGCTCACGCCTTATTATCTAAAATACAGTCGTTTTATTAAAACATTATATAAAACTTATACTGTCTTTGTCATTTGTATATGAGACCATATTGTAAATGAGAGAGTTGGTTTCTATCTGAGTGACCACGACTTCCCTGAGAAGTTCCAAAGATGTCATGCGCTCGGCTGCCTAATCATTTCTTCCCCATGGGAGAAATGAGGCACTGCTAGTTAGCCGGAACAAAAAACGGATTTAGGGTGACAGAGTTCTTTACAAGTGGGTCAGACTCAGTCCCCCACACCGTTATCGATCCTGCTGCCTAGAAATCCAGTAGTCTCATTTAGGATAGTGAGAGCCCACGCGACATGGCGCCGCCAACGATTGGTCTGGCTCTTATGTTTAGGTCCGACTGACTCTCTCGGTCTCATATATATTTTGACTCCTCAGTTCCGTACGCAGAGACGTCCGTGGGGCTGAGGGTTTCCGCCACCACGGGATTGGTACGTCCTATTGCTTAGTGGTTGGTTGTTCAAGCTTGAACTTTGAAAGGAAAAACCCCGATATTGGTGTGCCTTCTCTGACCTAGTGCTATTTTTTACAAATGGCGAATCCTAATGTAGTGAATATAGCAATCAATATGCGTCACCCGCTCACAGGACATCTGATAGCACATGGACTGACAGTTCAGGGGGGTCCAGTCACTTTTGTGGTGGACGCCCATGCAGCCTATAGGACAGAACTATTTTATTCTTGGGTCGTATTTCCAGCAGCTGATGGGGGTACAAATACTTTTCACGAATACACTGTTGCGAATGTCCCTGGACAATACAGGGCTTACGCTTACTTAAAGATACCTCTATCTTATCAAGAACACCATAATTGGCTTGGTGGTGCCCTCCCACATACAGTAGCACAAGTGAGGTTAGGTCCGTTGAGTAATGATGGTCCGACCTGGCCTTTATTGGCTACTTACACACCATATCCTGCGGTTGCAAATTTGGCAGTGGCTGATGTGCGTCGTTTATATATAGACTTAGCAACAACATACAGAAGACTGGTTCAGTTTGTAATGCAGACATTAAATACTAATGCAGCGCGTGCTGTTCCGGCGCACCCACATGCAGTGGTTCCAGGAATCAATCCGGCCACTGTACACTCAGTTATGGGTAAGGTACCGGCTAAACGTGAGGAGACTCCATTTTGGCTGGCACAAAAAAATAATAAGCTGGAAGCAGTATTTCCCCATACGGGACCTCAGGATAAACATAGAATTTTGACGATGTGTTTGCCGTATGGGATGGTTCCTCCGGTGGACCTTTGTAATACCTGGGGCGCGGTGTTTGCCGCGCTCTACACTACAGCACACGGTATGCCGACTTTAGCTAATTTACCGGAAGTGCTTAAACAAATTCAAGATGAATATGGGGCTGCCCCTGCCTTAGATTTGGGCATGCAGTTAATGGGCAATTTTGCCACAGTTTCTTCTATTATTTTGAGTAATCTCAAGGGAGAGGCAGTAGCACTAGCAGTGTGAATGCGTCTTCGGGATGTTCCGCAGATTGATCAAGAGCGGGAACTTCCGAGAATAATAGCTGAGACATATTCAAGTATTGGTCGCGATAGCCTAGGGGCTAGACCGCAGAAACCCCAATTGCAGGGTAAAAATAATAAGGATAATGCTAAGCAACAGCAACCTGAGGGTACAAAAAAGCGCTGGGAAAAGAAACAGCAAACACCTAAAAAAGATGGGGGACAGTCTCCGCAACCGGAGACCCCGCAGAATAGGTATAATCTCAGGAATAGGGATAATTTGAAGACGCCTGATAGATATCAATATACTAATACACGCCAATCTCGTTCCTTTCAGGACTCCTCAGAGAAGAGAAGTGAGAGAGGTGGGCGGTCAGAGCGGAGGACGGAGTACGTGAAACCGAGACAGGATTCACAACGCTCAGCGGAGGTTTCTGTTAAACAAGAAGAGAAACCGCTGCAACAAAAACAGCAATTTAAAAAGAAGAAAGTGGCAGCAGTCTCAGTTTGACATGCCGCTCAAGAAGAGAGTTCTCTTGACAAACAAGACATGGGCGTTAGCACTGTTAGACAGCGCGGCAGAGGTCACAATAGTTCGCCGGAGTCTTCTAGAGCATCTGGAGGTGAAAGCAACTGATGACTTCATACAAGTCGAAACGGCAGACATGCGAGTCTCTGATCCTGATAGAGTATATCATGTGACTCTACGATTAGAAGGGGATATTTAACCCCATTGTACACGCCATCATTTGGGACCATGTGGTAAAATCATATGATGTTCTGTTGGCCGAACAGGATTGGCCACCTGACTTTGTTTGCGACTGTCCTGTTGGGGAGGATGTTATAGTACCTTCCTTCTCATCACTTGTTCTGAGAGAGCTGGCGGAGTCCTATGGTAAAACATGGGCTCTAGCACAGGCTCCCGCCCTATATAGAAATAACGTGGGGTGGGATAGACAATCACCTTATCATGTAATTCCAATAAAGGGCACACCTCAGCCACAGCCGCAGTATCCTATTAAATTTGAGGCAAGGGCATCGGTTCGAAAAATTCTTACACAATTGGAATACCAGGGTGTAATTGAGCCCTGTGTCTCGCCGATGAATAATCCCTTATTTCCGGTTGCTAAACCGGACCATTCATATAGGATAGTGGTGGATTACAGACATTTGAATAGTCACACACGCACATATGCAATACAGAATTCACATAGTGCAGCGCTTATGAACAATATAGTGCGTAAGAAATACAAAACAACGTTGGATATCTCGAATGGATTTTTCTGCCAAAATATAGCGCCCGAAAGTCGGGACTATACCAGTTTCAGTGCGTTTGGCTCTCAGAAAATATTTTGTCGTTTGCCTCAGGGGTATAAGAATAGCCCAGGACTGTTTTCAGCTTGTGTGACTGAAATGCTGCACGAGTTGGACCCTGAAGCGTTATCATATGTTGATGACATATATTTGACAGACAATGAGATTCTGCAACATCTAAGGCGCGTATCGCGCATTGTTGTGGGGTTTGCTGATATTGGCTATAAGTTACATTTTAAGAAATCAAAGATTGCCTTCCTCAGCATAATTTTCCTGGATATGAGTTATCGAGTGAGGGCAAGAGCCTAGCGCCACATTTTTTGGAGAAATGTGCTTTATTGCAGCCTCCTAATACGGTTCGGAAGCTCCAGTCATTGTTGGGGTTTCTGAATTTTGGCAGAACTTACATTCCTGATTATGCTACGCGTATAAAACCCATATACGAACTGATTCGCCCGAATTTTTTGAGTAGATTTTGGACGATTGAGCATACACACATACTGCGAGAGTTACAGACTGATCTCTTAGCAGTTAAACACTTACACACACGGGACAATAAGACACATTTAGTCATCAGGGTGATACCTGGGGCTGTTGGGTTTACGTATGTCACCTTTAATGAGGGTGAGACAGCCCCGATTGCATACAAGTCCCACTTGTATTCTGCTGCAGAACAACGTTTTGCACAGACTGAGAAAATACTCACTGCAGTACAGATGGCTGTGATTAAAGAAAGACCGCTTGCCCAGGGCCAACGCATCATTGTCGTTTCCCCAATTCCGGCCTTAGAGGCTGTTACAAAAGCAAGTGTTCCTAATTCAAAAGCTTTACACCCGCGATGGATACAATGGGCTACGTCTTTGACAGCCACTGATGTAGATTACATATTTGACCCTAAACTGCAGACTCAAGAATTTCTTCAATATGAAATAGAGTACCCAGTTCCTGCTGGCACATTGCCTATTGACCAATATCAAGTGGTCATGTATACCGATGGCTCTGCGCAACCAGCGGTTGAGACTAAACAACAGTATTCTGCTGCATGTGCGGTGGTGAGCGGCACTATAGAGGGGGAAGTGTTCTGCCCCCGACATACTTATACTAAAACCTTGGGAGATTGCACAGCACAGCTGGCTGAGCTCAAAGCTCTATTGTTAGCGTTGGAGCACGCGGATCCGGCGATTTTGACCTTGCTGGTCTGTGACTCCTACTACTGTGTTCAGTCTTTCAATGAATATCTGCACTATTGGAAGTTGAATGGGTTCAGAGATTCTAAAGGCAACACCATTAAACATAAATTGTTGTGGGGTAAGGTTGCGGATTTGAAAGAAACGCTTCCTAAGGTCCATGTTGTACATACACTTGGACACCAGCGCGTTGGAATACACGTTGCTGGGAATACTTTGGCTGATGAAGCCGCAAAGTCGGCAGTGGCTGTCACCACTGTGGCCGCAGTGACTCGTTCGAGTTCCAAACCAGACACAGAGATTTCGGCTGCCATAAAAGCTAAGGCTGATGGCACGCCGTTTCCTAAAGGATTTCCTTCTAAATATGGTTACTGCTTGAGTAGTGCGCTAAATGCTGTTGTTAATATTCCAGGCATTGGTGTACGTGAACTACCCAATAGAATTGAGAGACCTCGATTAATTTCTGCAGCACATGAGGGGGTGGCATCTGCATATGCTGGTGTGGCTGCCACAATTTCACTTTTACAGGCTCGTTACTGGTGGCCTGGTCTCTATAAGGAGACAAAGCAGTATGTCCTTTGTTGTGACGTCTGTCAGCAAATTAAAGCTTCGTCGGCTAGACGCCCGCAGCAGACGCCCCTTCTGTTTTCAAACAAACCGTTACAGTGTGTGTACTTGGATCATTGTGGTCCGCTGACACCAGATAGTGCATACAAATATATATTGGTTGCTGTACATTCGTGCTCCAGATTTGTGTGGGTATGGCCGCAACGCTCGGCTGACGCTCGGACTGTTATTAAAGATTTGCGCATCTTTGTCGATACATTTGCAGTTGCGGCTTTTCATTCGGACCAGGGCCCTGCTTTCGCCTCTAAGGCATTGGAGGACACCATGGCTTCGTTGGGGGTCCAACTCCAATTCTCGTCTCCATTTCATCCCGAGGTAAATTCTGTCGTGGAGCGTTTAAATCGTGATTTAAAGCAATCCTTAACGGCCAGGGTTATAGGTACGGGTCATAGTTGGCTAGCCCACCTATATGGAGTACAGAGAGCACTTAATAACTTGCCTAGACGGTCACTGGGGGGTCGTACTTCATATGAGTGCCTGTTTGGAACACAAATGTATGTTCCTGATCTAGATGGTCCTGGTGTGGAGGCGGCAGTTACGCCCTTTGACATAAATGATCGTGTCACTGTTTTGCAGGATTTACAACAATTCCGTGAAGATAACTCTTCTGCAAGTGCTGCCTCATCAGGAATTAAGGATGAGCCAGTAACACCTACTGGTTGGATACCCAGGATTGGGGATCTAGTGCGTGAAAAGGTCGCAGTAAAGAAATAATTTAGTCCTTCTTATCGAGCACCTGTCCCTGTGTTAGGGGTGAGAGGCACGAGAACTGTGATTTTACCGCCGCTGCAAGGGGCCAAAGGAAATCGCTTTGTTTCCATTGATAATGTCAAGTTACAACATGTGGCCGATTCTGCACAGCAGACCAAGAGGGACACCCAGTAGTTCTGGCATCCCTCTCACTACTGGGGAAGAAGTCCCGCTGCAGGTGATTTACACCGATGCTGTTTCCTCTCCGAGCTTGGGGAGGGTGGGGCGATTGCTCCACAGACAACGATTAATATGGAATCTTTTGATCAAGTTGCTGTACGTTCTACTGATGTTTCTGAACATGTGGTTTATAGCGTGCCTAGGAGAGAGCCTCCATCTGCTTCTTCGTTCTCAATTGCACCTTTTGTAAGAACTGCCTCTGGCTGCTTCAACGACGCTGATGTAGCAGTGTCCAGCTCTTCGTCCTCGATGTCTTCTGTCCGGGGTCCACGTAAGCTGCTGAGTTGGCTTAAACGCACATATTTTGTTTTTCCTTGGAACTATTTGTGGCTTTTTTTGGCTGTAATGACTCTTTTTTTATGGTTGGGATTTGTAGTTACTTTTTTTCTAGTAATACATGGTCATTTTCTTCCTGATCGATCTGACATTGAGCACGTGGAGACTGTGTTGAGACCACATTTTTCGTCTCATATGGTTCGAAGAGACTTGTCCAATGTGAACATTACTGCAATACCGATTCCGGATGGGATTGTGTGGGATAAAGTAATGTTTGATATATATGGTCCCACTGAATTGATTCAAATACCGTATGTCCTCAAGTTATCAATGAATGATATTGTTATACCAGGCATTGTTTCTGATGATTGGGATGTGAAGACAGTAGATTCTATGCTAACAGATTTGCAATATTATACTGTCTATGATGATGAAGATGCTTACCAATTTAGAGATAATCATGGTGACATGTTTTGCTACAACTATTATGGACACCACTTTATTCATAGAGCTAGTAGCCCTAAGTCCATTTTTAATTATGTGCAATGGGAACATTGCTCGACTCCTCCACAAGGGAGTTCGAAAACGTATTATGATAAATTTGCATATTTTTCTGGGCATGATCAGCGGAATGCTAAGTCTTACTATTTTGAAGTTGCACCGTATTCTAATAAGCAAATTTTATTGACCGATACTAAATTACTGTATTCAAATTTGTTTGTATCTAAACTTTCGGTCGAGGGATATGAATACTGGTTAAAGACTGTTGACTTGAAAAGTGTTTGGGGTACGAAAAATTGGCAGATGCAAGGCAGGGATACATTATTTAGAGCATGTATTATCCCTGTGCAGATGATTTTCCTCAATGACACAGTACAACAGACTAGCTGTTTGGGCTTGGCGACAATTAGAGAGTTGAATTTGCCTAGTATACCTGTCCCTTCCAAATTAAACAACTGGCAGCACTATGTGAATGCTACTTTTAGTGAATTTACACATTGGGTCCAGAATGGTACACTTAACACTTCATCGTTACATCCGGGCGGGTGGTTATTATGGCCTGTAGACGCTAATAAGTGTCATCAACGTTTTGTCACCTCTTCAAGGGGGTTCAGGACTAGTAGGGCAGACCCTCGTTACATTTCACCAGAACATGCTGATATTATAACTACCTACAGCGTGGGGAAACTTTGTCAACAATGGTTGAAGTCATCCACGCTGGATGCAGTTAAGTCACATCTCAAGTTACTGTCTAATGGTACTGATTTACAAGATTTTTTGTCAGGTCCCAAGGTACCACGGAAGAAAAGGTTTTTATACGAAGTTTATAATGAGATTTGGAAACTTTCACAACAGGAGGCTGCAGCCCAGTTGAGGCAGATTGATCAGGAAAATCTGCTGCAGACTTTGTCTGTTGTTGATAATGGCATGCATACCCTTTCTGACAGTGTTTACACGATTGACAGCATTGTTTCCTCTGCTATTGACATTATTAAATCGGACATGTCTTCTTTATATCATGGGCAGAGTCAGACGCGGTCCATCATGCAGCTGGGTTGGACTCTTCAAACCTTGAAGGCGGGTCGCGTTCCATGGCAGCATATTCGTGCCAGAGAGATCTTTATCTCCTTTAATTTGACTCGTCAACAACAGTTGATGGCTAAAAAGGAAGCAACATATGTTATGTTGAATATTGAGAAATTGGAGAAACTGCCTTTCACGGTGGCTGAGATTCCGTCAGCTGAGTGGTTGATTTATGGGGTTATTAATTTGCCTATTTCCACTCTGCAATTTACTTCTTGTTTGAAGCACATTCCGGTGGGTAGATATGAACTATTGGGAGACAGTTACATACACGAGGTGTGGGAGCTTCCCTTTCAATACAGATGTGTTAATGGTTTGAGGGAGGTTTTTCTTAGCGGTAGCGAATGCGAAGCTTCTGCCAGCCATTCCATGGTTTGTAAACAGCTGTCCTTGCACGGAGCATGTAACGCTTCGATTGCTAACTTAGCTTGTTATTTGAAGGGTGTTCCAGTCCCGGTTATTAAAAACACTTTCCAAGTGCTTTCTAACGGCAGTTACATTGTTCTTAACAGCGAACGCTGCTGTGGCATGCATGCTGGAATAGTTTACGTAGTCGTTGTCAACAAGGCCGTTACGTGCTGCGGGAATGTGTTGTTTCCCCCCACTCAAATTAGGGAGGTAGCGGACATCTGGCCTCATATTGCTACTTCCAAGGTTGATTTCGACAAGTTGAGTCGGCTGAAAGCTTTATTGTTTCAAAAGCATGTGGCCCTTACATCTGCTAGCGAGACCTATGCACTTCAGGTGGCAAGGTCATCGGCGGAGATACAGTCCCTTTTGAATACTAACTTTCCAAGTCACTTCGGTGAACTTGTGGGACGTATATTTAATGCATCCAGCACTGCTGGTATTGCTCATTTTTTCAAATCCGTTGGTGTTGGTTTCGCTCACACCTTTTCTTCCATATTCGGTTTGATACCTTCGGCTATACACTCTATTTTCGGAAGCATTTTTGGGGTTTCCCGATTACTTTGGCTTTGTTGGCTGGAGTTTTGCTACTGTTGATATTTTTTCGCAATGGCTGTCCCGCCACGACGAGATCCTATATTGCTGCTCCCGTCAGCGCAGCTGTGTCGTGAACGCATGATGCAGCATTTTGGAGCTATACTCCTGGGCCATTTGGAGTGTGACTGGTCTCTGTCATTCAGATCGGTTTTGGATTGTGTGCAGCCTGTGTTTCGGTGCCTTTGGTGCTCGTTTGAACATGCACTGGCTTTCTGTCTCTCACTGCAGCGCCCTCCGGTGGTCGATCCTGATCTGTTGATGTTCCCGATTAGGGCTCATTCCCAGACTTGTGCACTACGGTTGCGTTTGCTTCGTGAGGCGGTTTATGAGATTCCCTTCCTGGAGGAAGATGGTATTGTCTCTTTCATAGGCCCTGCACGGGGTGCCGCCCTGAATGGTTTTGTGGCTTTGGAACACACCTGCTCCATGGTACTTTGTGGTGTGGATCTTCCGATATTAACATATATTGAAGTAGAGGAGCTCCTACGTTCTATTGCTTCTGTCTGACAATTGGATTTTTTTCTCCGGCAAAATTGACTCTATATTGAATTTGGCTTTATAGTCACATGTTTCCTAAATTTATGACTTTGTTGTCTTCTTACCTTGTCGAAATATATTGTTTATATTTGGGGCATGCTTTTATATTATTGGAACCACTTGCTACCGACAAGGGGAGGGTGTAGTGTGGTTAGTTTTACGTATACTTTGCGCATTAGCTTCAGGCTTTAGGCCTTTGTGCACTTTGCCCTGAATGTATTTTATTCATTTGCTGACAGCTTAGAGCTTCTGTGCACTTTGCTCTAAATGCTTTTTATTAGGCTTCGTACTGTTATTTTTCAAATAGCCAGTTCTACGGTGTTGTTTTTTATTCATATCACACTGTTTTGCCTACTTCAGCACTGGAGTTCTCCATAACATATTCACTCTGTGCTTCAGTCAAGGATACAGTCTGGTACATTGCCGATAGACGTGGTAGGAGTTTAGATTTGGCATTCCTGCGTAGGGACATTTTGTGATCACGATGACATGTTAGTTATAAAATCACTTCCTTGTCCCAATACATGCAAGAGGGAGATTCCGACCAGAGACCCACAGCTAGACGCTGACTGCCTCGTTGCAGATGCTGAACCAGATCACAGGCCTTTGCTCAGGTATGAGGGCTTATGTCTCCCCAGTGATACAGAAAGGCAAGCTAGAAGCTTAACATGCTGTGCTCTAAATAGAACAAGCAGAGGGAGAGTAGAAACTGTTAGGCAATATGATAGCTTTGTTCTTATGTTTTACTCTCTTGGTAACTATTTCAATCCTACTATGTTGTATTGTTCTGGTTATTGCGGCTCACGCCTTATTATCTAAAATACAGTCGTTTTATTAAAACATTATATAAAACTTATACTGTCTTTGTCATTTGTATATGAGACCATATTGTAAATGAGAGAGTTGGTTTGGATCTGAGTGACCACAACTTCCCTGAGAAGTTCCAAAGATGTCATGCGCTCGGCTGCCTAATCATTTCTTCCCCATGGGAGAAATGAGGCACTGCTAGTTAGCCGGAGCAAAAAACGGATTTAGGGTGACAGAGTTCTTTACAAGTGGGTCAGACTCAGTCCCCCACAACGTTATCGATCCTGCTGCCTAGAAATCCAGTAGTCTCATTTAGGATAATGAGAGCCCACGCGACACAAGCATTAGCAAAGAAAGTAGATATTGCAGTTGGGACCTACTGGTTTGCCAGTTGCTCTTGGCAGTGATGGAATCAGAGCTGTAAAGCTTCGGACCCCTGTGCAGCATTTTTGAGAAAAAAAAAAGTTATGATGGTGATAGTGTCATTTCCCTGACGCGTGAATGCACAAAATGCATGTGCACACCAGTGGATCAGGCAAACAGTATTTGTTTTAATTTTTTATTTAGCGGTCCAATACGGCGGGCACCAATTAGATTGGTAAAAAATATATGTAGAGAAAGAAAATGGCCAGAGTTTTGTAGTGTTGAGTAGATTAGAGTGAATGGAGTGTAATGTGGTGGTTTAGAGTAGAGTTACGTACAATGCAGCCGCATAAAATGTGTGGTCTGCTCAGAGGACAATTACATTTTGTAGTGTGTAGTGTGCCCAAATATATTACAAAATTTTGCAACTATCATAATGCAGAGGCACCTGAATACCAAAATGCATACATCCAATAGGATTGAGAGTTTGTTTTGAGGAGAGGGGAAATGACAGTTAGGCTGGAACTTTTAACTGCAATGATGCTGAACTCTTGGGAATAAACTGGCTTCTTTACAACATAAATCTCAAACCCAGAGAGGTCAAAAATCATATTGCTGCAGCATCATTAATTATAGTTTCTATTAAACCAATAATATATAGTTTTATAGATAAGAGCAAAATACAAATCAATCAATCAATCAATCAGGGTTTTATTAAGCGCAGCTGCTCACCCGTTAGAGTCTCAAGCCATGATTCAGTTCCTTCGTAAAGCTGGAGAAGGAGGTGGTTTGTCTGATGTGGTTAAGTAGGGCATTCCAGGTGGTGGCGGCGAGGTAGGAGGAGTGTCCTCCTGCTCTGGTTTTCCAGGTGCGGGGTTCTTCTGTGAGAGAGAGCGGGCTGAGTGTAGGGTCCTGTGTGGTACGTAGAAGTTGAGTCGCTGGTTAAGGTAGGCAGGTCCGGTGTTGTGGAGGGCTTTGGGGGTCATTCTGACCTCGGCGGTAAAATGCCCTTACCGCCGGTCATAAGACCGCCATAACACCGCCGCGGCCGCGGTCAACCGCCACGGTCATTCTGACCCACAACGGCCAAACCTCCAAAAATCCGTCCTCCACTGCAGCCCGCCACATCGGCGGGCAGCGATAAACTGGAGATGACCAAACCTCCACCGTCACGCCAACAGAAATACGCCCATGCCATTACGACCCACGAATCCACTCAGCGGTCTTCCAACCGCGGTATTCCATTGGCGGTACACACCGCTGCGGTCAGAATACACACACATCACCAAAACACAGCCACATTGGACAATTTGAAATACACACACCTGATACACATACACACACCACTCCCACACAATCAACCAACTATAAAACACACACCCACATCACCCACAAACCCCTGCGACCAGAATTACTGAGAGAAGGAGAGAGAGACACAGCAGACAATTCAAAGCAAGACACACTGAGGCACACTACACCATCACACACACCACATAGTAGCACAAAGCACCACTCACCAACATACTTATCATCACATACACCACCCCACACCACACCCACACCACCCCATGGCACCCCAAAGGCACCCACGCTTTTCGGACCAAGAACTCCGGGTCATGGTGGAGGAAATCCTAAGAGTGGAACCCCAGCTCTTCGGCTCGCAGGTGCAGCACACCAGTATAGCCAGGAAGGCGGAGCTATGGCAGCGGATCGTGGACAGGGTCAACGCGATGGGACAGCATCCCAGGAATAGGGAGGACATCCGCAAAAGATGGAACGACCTACGGGGGAAGGTCCGATCGATGGTCTCCAGGCACAACATCGCGGTCCAGAAGACTGGCGGCGGACCCCCACCCACCCCTCCCGAATTTACATCGTGGGAGCAAGAGGTCTTGACCATCCTGCATCCTCAGGGCCTCGCTGGAGTAGCCGGAGGAATGGACTCTGGTAAGTCCCATCTCAACTACTATATCCCCCCCACCCCACCAGCATGCCAACCCACACCCCCACCCTCACCCCCAACCCCCAGCACATATCCTCCCTGACAATGTCTCACCAGCACAACCCACCCATCCCAACACCAACTCCTGCATGCCAACACAAATCATGGGCACCCATCACCTATGCATGACCACTGCACTAACCCCTCCCCCCCACTAAATACCCTCACAACACCTCCCTCAAGGGAATGCCTGCACTGGGGAACAAGGGCACCCATAACACGCACGCTATTGCACACACAGAAACAATAACCAAACTCTCTTACCCCATGCAGGACCCGAACGACAACACACCAGCCAGGAGGGTCCAGAAGTGTCCATCCCACCACCGGAACAGGCCCACACTGAGGATAGCAGCTCTGTCGACAGTGAACCTGATGACCAGCCCGGACCATCGGGGACCTCTGGGCAGTCGGTTCCCCTCAGGCAGCTACAGGCCACACCAGACCCGACCCCCTCTGCCGACACCAGCACAGCTCCCACCCAGCGGGCCCATGCCTCTGTCTCTAGGACAGCTCAATCAGCGGTGTGTCCGCCACTACAGGGCACACAGGCTAACCCAACACCCCAACAACAACAGGGACCTGGGGGCAGTGGGAGCGGGCACACCGGCCAGGGGACAGAGGCCGGGGGAAACCGGGCAGCTCGGAGGGCTGCTGTGCGACAGGGGGGGGAGGAGAGGCCCAGGGAACCCACTCTCCAAGAGGCCCTCACCACCATCATGGCAGCCTACCACCACTCCCAAGAAACGATGGCGACGGTACTGGCCAGGTTCACTGAGATCCAGGCACAGCAGGAAGAACGCTACATGGGGTTCAGGGAGGAGCTGAGAATCATCGGGACCGCAATGGGGACCATCGTCCTGGCCCTCCACAGGATAGAGGACGCGTTGCGGGACCATGGTGCACCACACAGGGCCCCTGTCACTAGGCCGGACCAGGAACAGCCTACCACCTCCACCGGCGCTAGTGGACAGGAGGTCCCAACACCTCGACAGCCCCCCAGAACCCCACCTCCTGCTGAAGAACAACCACCCCGTAAGAGGAGCCTGAGACCAAAGAAAAAGACAGAGTAGGATGTCAAGACCCCCAGCAGCAGGACATACCCCCTGAACTCTTCCCACTGTCCCACATTGCCACCCTGTCCAACCATGAACTGCCTATGCTCCATCCTTCCCCAGGCAAAAGAACAATGCACCTGTGAGACTGAGAACTGGACTCTGCCATGGATATTCCTCCACCCCCACCCATCACCCTTAGAATCACATGTACCGATATCTAGCACTGTAAATAAATCACATTTTGCACAATAATCTGTTTTGAGTCATGCTGTCTTATTAACAAATGTATTACATATTACTGTTCAATTTCTGTTCTGTCAATTAGTCATGACAACATACCAATGTCAATACGCTGTATTTCATGGGCGAACCAAGCAGAAGTCAGGTACTGAGTCAGACAGCACTGAGAAGGGAAGGGAAAGGCAAAAATTACAGAAAAACATCTGTGGGGAACTACAGAAAGTACAGATGCAGGAGGCTAGAAGCACTTGGGAAATGGCGTGGGTGATTCTTACCTGGGTGTCACTGGAAATACTGTTGTATCACTCTATCCCTATTGTCTGTGTCGTCCTCTGAGTCTTCCTCCTCTTCACTCTCCACAGGCTCCATGGCTTCTACAACACCACCATCTGGACCATCCTCCTGCAGGAAAGGCACCTGGCGTCGCAAAGCCAGGTTGTGAAGCATACAGCAGGCCACGATGATATGGCACACCTTCTTTGGTGAGTACATTAGGGATCCACCAGTCATATGCAGGCACCTAAACCTGGCCTTCAGGAGTCCAAAGGTTCGCTCAATCACCCTCCTAGTACGCCCATGGGCCTCATTGTAGCGTTCCTCTGCCCTTGTCTGGGGATTCCTTACTGGGGTCAGTAGCCACGGCAGGTTGGGGTAACCAGAGTCACCTATTAGCCACACACGTTGTCTCTGTAGCTGCTCCATCACATAGGGGATGCTGCTATTTCGCATCACATACGCGTCATGCACTGACCCTGGGAACTTGGCATTTACATGGGAGATGTACTGGTCAGCCAAACAGACCACCTGGACATTCATCGAATGATAATTTTTTCTGTTTCGGAACACCTGCTCATCGTCTTTTGGGGGTACCAAAGCCACATGGGTCCCATCAATGGCACCAATGATGTTGGGGATGTGTCCAAGGGCATAGAAATCACCCTTCACTGTAGGCAAGTCACCCTCCTCGGGGAAAATGATGTAGCTCCGCATGAGTTTCATCAGGGCAGACAACACTCTGCTCAAAATCTTAGAAAACATAGGCTGAGACATTCCAGATGACATGGCCACTGTGGTCTGGAATGACCCACTGGCCAAAAAATGGAGGACTGACAAAACCTGCACCAGAGGGGGAATCCCTGTGGGTTGGCGGATGGGGGACATCAGGGCTGGCTCCAGCTGGGCACACAGTTCATGGATAGTGGCACGGTCAAGTCTGTATCGAAGTATTATATGGCGTTCTTCCATTGTCGACAGGTCCACCAGGGGTCGGTACACGCGAGGATTCCTCCTTCTCATCGCAAGTCCCAGCGGACGGTGCCTAGGAAGGACAACATGGAGCACAGAGTCAGCCAAAACACAGGTACGTACAGACAGCTTGCACAGTTAAAGAATGGCAATGGGTTGAAAGGCGTGTATGTGTGGCAATGCAAGGCCTAGGCCTGTGTGTCGCAGTCAAAATTAAGCCATGTGGGCCCTTGAAATGGCGGCTGCCTGACCTGTGAAGTGGGACAATGGGATGTGAGGTCAATGCGCTGGCGGGGCACACCGTGGCGGTAGGCGGTCGCAGACCGCGGCGCAAAGCCGCATTGGTTAACATTGAAGCCTATGGGTTTCAGGAGCCAATAACGAAGTGCGCCGGCGGTCGCGGTACGCACCGCCGCGGTACGCACCGCCGCGGACGTGACCGCCATTTTCTATCTGCTTAATCACTCGAGACCTGATCATCCACAGGAGAGGACCTATACTGCAAGTGCTGCTGTGACCTCGGTCTGGAAGATACAATGGCTGCTGCGACTGGGGAAAGGGCCCCTGCCTTCACGTCTGAAGAGTTGGACAAGCTCGTGGATGGGGTCCTCCCCCAGTATGCGCTACTCTACGGTCCTCCAGACCAACAAGTGAGTACACCAGGTGCTAATGGAATGGGCTATGCCTGTGTGGATTGGGGTGGATGTAAGTTGGTGGGGTGGGGGGAGAATGAGGAGTGCAACGCCCGACAGATGAGAGCATGTGCCATATGGCAAAGTGGGTGGGGGGGGCCAATTACATCTAACATGCAGGTCATTGATGAGTTCCTCCTTTCCACCCTGTACATGTCTAATAGGTCAGCGCCCATCAGAAGATCGACATTTGGCGTGCCATCGCCAAGGAAGTCCGGACCTTGGGGGTCCACAACAGACGGGGCACCCACTGCCGCAAGAGGTGGGAGGACATCTGCCGCGGAACAAGGAAGACCGCAGAAACACTGCTGGGGATGGCCTCCCAACCTAGGAGGGGTGCCAGTCGCACCATGACCCCCCTGATGTCCCGGATCCTGGCGGTGGCCTACCCTGAATTGGATGGGCGCTTTAAGACATCACAGCAGACACAAAGGGGTGAGTATCAGCACATTCTCCTATCTTTCTGCGCAGTGGAGGCGTCTGGGTGGGGGAGGAGGGCTGTGGGTGACATTAGGCCAGGGCGCTTTCTGTAGTGTAGTCCTCTCCCTTAGGCATGGCCCTGTGCCCCCGGCCCCCACCTCGGTAGGGTGACAAGTACAGCCATTGAAGGTCCAGCATCTCCCATGTGCGCGTTTGATGTCTCTTGGCCTGTTGTCTTAGTCAGTAGTACTGAGTAGTGTACCCCGAATGCGCGGCTTAGTGCATTAGGCACCTGTGTCTGTCCTCTCCGCCAACGGTGTTGACATTGCATGCACTCAACCTGGTCTTCTTTTTTCTCCCCCCACCCTTTCTCTTCATCTTCTTGTGCATGTGTGCATTAGCATCATCAGGCGGAGGAGATATGGCATCGGAGCACGAGGGAGCTGCAGGACACAAGGCCCCGGTGGGCCCAGGAACAGACACCGAGGGCACCAGTGATCCGGAGGGCGAGGGGAGCACCACGACGGGGACCGCTGGTGACAGCAGCGAAAGCGACACGTCCTCGGATGGGAGCTCCCTAGGGGTGGCGGCAACATCCGTGCCCCCGCCTCTACAGGTACAGCCGCCACCCAGCGCACCAGCCCCGCCCTCCCAGCAGCCCCTCAGTCTTCGCTCCGTGCCGGTTCGCCCAGGAAGGCGCGCGTCTCCTTCGCCCCAGGCACCTCAGCCCCTGCCCCTGTTGCCCCTGCTGCCCTCAGTGCGGAGCAATGTGCGGCCACTTCACCACCCACACCATCTGGGGGAGGCAAGGGCCCGAGAGCCCCATCAAAGGAGCGGAAGGGCAGCAGGAGCGCGGAGAAGGTGGACCCCACATGCCACATCCCAGCTGGGAAGGAGGACACTAAGGAGGCCAGGAGTCCGTCCCCGAAGGGTCCAGAAACGTCACGGTCCGAGGGCGACTGAGCAGGGAGTCGAGGCCAGGTCTGGCTCCCTTGACCTGCTGGATGAGCACCGCTGAACAGGGCCCGCGGTGGAGAAGAGCACCGCTGAACAGGGCCCGCGGTGCAGAAGAGCACCGCTGAACAGGGCCCCGCCGTGGAGAAGAGCACCGCTGAACAGGGCCCGCGGTGCAGAAGAGCACCGCTGAACAGGGCCCCGCCGTGGAGAAGAGCACCGCTGAACAGGGCCCGCCGTGGAGAAGAGCACCGCTGAACAGGGCCCGCCGTGCAGAAGAGCACCGCTGAACAGGGCCCCGCCGTGGAGAAGAGCACCGCTGAACAGGGCCCGCGGTGCAGAAGAGCACCGCTGAACAGGGCCCCGCCGTGGAGAAGAGCACCGCTGAACAGGGCCCGCCGTGGAGAAGAGCACCGCTGAACAGGGCCCGCCGTGGAGAAGAGCACCGCTGAACAGGGCCCGCCGTGGAGAAGAGCACCGCTGAACAGGGCCCGCCGTGGAGAAGAGCACCGCTGAACAGGGCCCGCGGTGCAGAAGAGCACCGCTGAACAGGGCCCCGCCGTGGAGAAGAGCACCGCTGAACAGGGCCCGCCGTGGAGAAGAGCACCGCTGAACAGGGCCTGCCGTGGAGAAGAGCACCGCTGAACAGGGCCCCGCCGTCTCAAGCACCGCTCCGCTGGGCACCGCCGTCTCAAGCACCGCTCCGCTGGGCCCTTCTTCTCAAGCACCGCTCCGCTGGGCCCTTCTTCTCAAGCATCGCTCCGCTGGGCCCTTCTTCTCAAGCACCGCTCTGCTGGGCCCTTCTTCTCAAGCACCGCTCCGCTGGGCCCCGCCGTCTCAAGCACCGCTCCGCTGGGCCCCGCCGTCTCAAGCACCGCTCCGCTGGGCCCTTCTTCTCAAGCACCGCTCCGCTGGGCCCTTCTTCTCAAGCACCGCTCCGCTGGGCCCCGCCGTCTCAAGCACCGCTCCGTTGGGCCCCGCCGTCTCAAGCACCGCTCCGCTGGGCCCTTCTTCTCAAGCACCGCTCCGCTGGGCCCTTCTTCTCAAGCACCGCTCCGCTGGGCCCTTCTTCTCAAGCACCGCTCCGCTGGGCCCTTCTTCTCAAGCACCGCTCCGCTGGGCCCTTCTTCTCAAGCACCGCTCCGCTGGGCCCCGCCGTCTCAAGCACCGCTCCGCTGGGCCCCGCCGTCTCAAGCACCGCTCCGCTGGGCCCTTCCTGTCAAGCACCGCTCCGCTGGGCCCTTCCTGTCAAGCACCGCTCCGCTGGGCCCCGCCGTCTCAAGCACCGCTCCGCTGGGCCCTTCTTCTCAAGCACCGCTCCGCTGGGCCCTTCTTCTCAAGCACCGCTCCGCTGGGCCCTTCTTCTCAAGCACCGCTCCGCTGGGCCCCGCCGTCTCAAGCACCGCTCCGCTGGGCCCTTCTTCTCAAGCACCGCTCCGCTGGGCCCCTGCCGTCTCAAGCACCGCTCCGCTGGGCCCTTCCTCTCAAGCACCGCTCCGCTGGGCACCGCCGTCGCAAGCACCGTTTATGGTTCACTGTGCCCACCATGCCTCCTCCTTGACCAGTGGAGACTGTCATCCACCTGATGGACTGTGGCTTTGCACTCCCCAGGATGGTCCAGTGGGCAGCCCACCCACTGTAGAGACATTGAGAGACTGTGGCTTTGCACTCCCCAGGATGGTCCAGTGGGCAGCCCACCCACTGTAGAGACATTGAGAGACTGTGGCTTTGCACTCCCCAGGATGGCCCAGTGGGCAGCCCACCCACTGTAGAGACATTGAGAGACTGTGGCTTTGCACTCCCCAGGATGGCCCAGTGGGCAGCCCACCCACTGTAGAGACATTGAGAGACTGTGGCTTTGCACTCCCCAGGATGGCCCAGTGGGCAGCCCACCCACTGTAGAGACATTGAGAGACTGTGGCTTTGCACTCCCCAGGATGGTCCAGTGGGCAGCCCACCCACTGTAGAGACATTGAGAGACTGTGGCTTTGCACTCCCCAGGATGGCCCAGTGGGCAGCCCACCCACTGTAGAGACATTGAGAGACTGTGGCTTTGCACTCCCCAGGATGGTCCAGTGGGCAATCCACCCACTGCAGAGACTTGAGAGACTGTGGCTTTGCACTCCCCAGGATGGTCCAGTGGGCATGGTGGCTCCTCGTGGATCTGGCGTCGTGGACTCATGTGGCTGTGGTGCCCCCCCCTTCCCTTCCCCCTGAGGTGCCTGTAGTTTTTACATCTGATGCCCCTGCAGTGTTCTCTCCAAAGGACTCAGGTCTCCTGTGTGGGCTTTGCCCTTGTTTCTCAAGACTTTGGCCCACGGACATGCTGAAATCGTAGGTTGTGCAGGACTTGGTACTTCAGTTATACACTGATGTGTGTGTCATTAGTTTTGTTGTGGATATCTTTCATGGTTGTACGCTAATTTTCTGGAGCTTTTTGGTACATAAATATTTATTCAAAATATGATTATGTCCTAGCATTTTTCAGGGGTGTTTGGGTGGTGTCACTGTGACTTGGTGCGCTGCATTGGTGAGTACATAGTTGGGGGGGGGGGTCGCATATGTGTGTGGCCGTAACCTTTCGTCCTCCCCCTCCCGTGTGTCGTAGGTGCAGTACTCACCGTTGTCGTCTGCGCCGGACTTCGTACTCGTGGTAGATGAGAAGGTAGACGAGAGCAGGTAGGATGTTTAATTCGGGTTCCATGCTGTCCTCCTTCCTCCTGGAGTGCGTAGTGGTGAGCGTTTTCCCGTCCGTAGTCTGTTTCCGCCGTGTTTTTATCGGCGGTGCTCCCGCCCCGGAAAAGTTGGCGGATTGGTGAGTTGGAATAGTGTGGGCGGTACATTGTCTGCCGCCTGTCTGTTGGCGGTGACCGCCGCGCTGTTTGTTTGTACCGCCGTGGCGGTCGGAGTGTTAAGGTGGCTGTCTGTGTTGGCGGTTCCCGCCAGGCTCAGAATCCCATATTTTTTACCGCCAGCCTGTTGGCGGGTTGGCCGCCGCTTTAACACCGACCGCCAGGGTTAGAATCACCCCCTTTGTGTGTGTAGGTGAGGATTTTGAAAGTCTTCTCTCAATGGGGAGTCAGTGCAGTGTGCGCAGGTGTTGTGAAATGGGGCAGTGTCGGGGTAGGTCGCGGATCAATCTGGCGGCAGCGTTCTGGATGTATTGTAATTTGCGGGTACGTTTTTTGTTGATTCCGGCATAGTGTGCGTTGCCGCAGTCCAGTCTGCTGGTAATGTGGGCGTGTGTGAGGGTCTTTCTATGCTCAAAGGTCTTGAAGGTTTTACGTAGGAGGCGGAGAGTGCGGAAGCAGGAGGAGGTGACTGAGTTTATCTGATGGTTCATGCTGAGATCGGGGTCCAGGATGATTCCGAGGTTGCAGTCTTGGCTGGCGGGGGTGGGTGGGTTTCCGAGGGTGAGTGGCCACCAGGAGTCACTCCATGCATTGGGTTGAGGGCCCAGGATGAGTACCTCAGTCTTGTTTGTGTTGAGTTGAAGGCAGCTATCGCTCATCCAGTTGGCGACTGGTTTCATGCCCTCGTGGAAGTTGTGTCTGGCTGTGTCTAGTTCGTTGGAGAGGTAAAGGGTGAGTTGGGTGTCGTCGGCATAGGAGATTATGTTTATTCCGTAGCTTCTGACGATGGTGGCTAGCGGGGCCATGTAGACGTAGACGTTGAACAGCGTGGGCTGGGGGAGGGTCCTTGAGGCACTCCGCAGGTGGTGGGTGTGGATTCTGCGAGGAAGGGGGCAAGTCACACTCGTTGCGTTCTGCCGAAGAGGAAGGATTGAATCCAATCGAGGGCCTTGTCTCTGATGCCGGCTTCGTGAAGTCTTCTAATCAGGATGTGATGGGAGACTGTGTCGAACGCTGCTGACAGATCAAGTAGGATGAGTGCCACCGTCTCTCCCTTGTCCAGTAGGGAGTGTATGTCATCTGTTGCAGACAGGAGGGCCATTTCGGTGCTGTGGTTTGACCTGAATCTGGATTTGGAGATGTTGAGGATGATGTGACTTTCTAAAAACGTGGTGAGTTGGGTGTTGACTGCTTTTTCTATGACCTTCGCAGGAAAAGGAAGTAGGGAGATGGGCCTGAAGATTTGAGATTGGAGGGGTCAGCTGAGGGTTGCTTCAGGAGGAGGTTGATCTCAGCGTGTTTCCAGTCGTCCGGGAAGGTGGCAGCAGCTAGTGAGCAGTTGATGGTGAGGCAGAGCTTGGGGCGATGGTGTCTGCAGCTCTGTTGAAGACGTGATGGGGCATGGGTCCGCGGGGGCCCAGGAGTGTATGGACTTCATAGTTTTCAGTGTATCTTCAGTGGAGAGGGGTGTCCAAGTGGAGACTGTGGGTTTGTTGGAATCGGTGATTGGATGGGAGGGTTCTGCCTGTGGGTTGAAACTATCATAGATGGTCTTGATTTTTGTGGTGGAAGTCGGTGTTGAGTCTGTCACATCGGTCCTGTGAGGGTGGGATGTCCGCTGTCTCGCTGTTGGGTTGGGCAAACTCCTTGATGATGTTGAAGAGTTCCTTGCTGTTGTGTGCTTGTGAGGAGATCCTGTCTTGGATAGCCTTCTTTCAGGTGTTTCTGATGAGTTTGTGGTGTTCGGTGGTGGCAGCTTTGAAGTTGCTGTGGGCTTCTGGGTATTTAGTGTTTCTCCAGATTTTCTCAAGGTGGCAACAGGTGCATCTTGATTCCTGGAGTTCGGGGGCAAACCAGCTGCCTCTCTTTGCGTGGGTGTTGTTGTTCTTTTTGAGGGTGTTGGCGCAATCGGTGATCCACTTGTGGAAGGTGCGTGCTGCGGTGTTTGGGTCATTGTTGTGTGCGATGGTGGGGGCGGCGATTGCTAGGGCGACGGTGAGCTGATCGTCGGTAATTCTTGTTCAGTTTCTATGCGATAGCTGGAGTTGGGGTCTGGTGATGGTGGGTGAGTTGAAGGTGAAGTGGATGCATCGGTGGTCTGTCCATGGGAATTCCGCTATGTGGCAGAAAGTGGCGGACAAATTTATATTGACTTTGTGATGAGGGCTTCAGTTAAGCTGCTCTTTTCAAAGTTGTTTTCTTCCCTAGCTCCTAGATACTGAGTTGTTGCTTTATGAAGCCGAAATTACATTGCCACTGATGCCAAGATGCCCGTCAGGTGTGAGTAGTTTATGTCCATTGCATTCTGTCCGTTTTGCTTTTTCCATTATAGATGAAGAGCAAGCTTTCCAGAGCGATTAACAGAGAAATATACGAGCAGCTCACACCACACATGAGACAACTTGAGTGACTAAACTTAGAAGCAAGTTTGTTAATAGCGTATTCAGGTTCTACGTTTCTTATCCTAATGTTAGGACTACAGGCAGCACCATGCAATGAAAATTCACGTGGCCTGGTTGAGTTACTCAATTGTTTCACAGGGCCACGCAATAACATTTGAAATGAATATTGTGTGACTAATATGAGAAGGGTGGGTATTGGAACTGGCCCTTTTTACAGGGTCATCCCCAAACGTTTTGCCTTCCTCCTCCTATTTGTTCTGACCCTTTTTTGTTGGTGTTAGGACTCTGGTCACTTTACCACTGCTGATCAGTGCTAAAGTGTATGTGCTCTCCCTTCTAAACTTGGTATGATTGGCTTACATGTGATTGGCACATTTAATTTACTTGTAAGTCCCTTGTACAGTAGTATGCCTATAACAAGGGCCTGTAAATTAAATGCTTGCCACCTACAGAAGTAGCCTTTCAAACCTGTCTCAGGCCTGCTACTGCAGAGCCTGCATCTGCAGTTTTCTGCCACAGGGACCTGGCATCTAAATGTACTTGCCAGGCCTGAAACTCCCCTTCTACTACATATAAGTCACCCCTCTGGTACGCCCTAGTTAGCCCTATGGGCAGGGCGCTGTGTATTTAAAATGTAGGACATATGACTTTATGTGCTACATGTCCTGGTAGTGACAAACAGTCTATCTAGTTTCTCACTTCTATGAGTGCTGCCTCTCTCATAGGATTGCATTGGAAATGCCCTAACATATGTCTAAGTGGTATTGTCTAATTTGTGAGGGGTGGCACAGGCATGTTGGGTATGGTTGTAATCGTAGTGCTTACTGGTGTAGGTAGATTTTCTTATTACCGTTATAGAAATGCCACTTTTGGAAAGTGGGCATTTCTCTGTGCTTATAACTCTGGTCCTTTTGCAGCTTGACTCCAACTCACATCTGGGGCACTGACAGCTGGGCTTTGTGCATATTTTTCAGTCAGCCTGTACCCAGGGAGGGCAGATGTGTCCCAAGAGGGCATCTGCATATTGAATGGTCTTCCTGGTCTGAGAGAGGCGGACACACCTGCATTTGTAAAGGCTATGCCGTGGCCTCACACAAAGGACTTGTTTATACCCCACTGATGTCTGGAGCCTGTGCTGGAGGAGAGAGTGGCCTCTCCTGGAACCAGTTAGTACTGGTTGGAACCCCTTCTCCCCCTTTTGTGAAGACTGCGCAAAATGAATATAAGTAGAGGGGATTTTCCCCTTATTTTGAGACACTAATTGACTGCTTAACTGAACACAGGAAGCTGCTGGAGGGACTTTCCAGGAACCACCTTTGGACTGCTGCTGTTGTGCTGATCTGTGACCTGCTGGGTAACTAAGAGGAACTGCCATTGCCTGCAAACCTTTGTGGTGGCCTGTTTGCTTGGGCCCTGCCACCTGTGCCCCATTTTGTTGTCTCCAGGGGCAGGGTGGTGTGCCCCCTGTACTCCTGCTGCTTTTCTTGGTCACATCGCTGGAAAGTGCTGCAGCTAATTATCTTCGTAGCACAGGAAGAGCTCTTTGCCTTGTTACTTCTCTAGCCCAAGGCGAGCGCTTTAATTTGTGCATTTCTAGCACATAATGAGTGCTTTACTGTGGCTGGTTGCGGTCTCCTTCAGGGCAGGGGAATCCAGTTCCACTGGTGTGCGATCGCCACCGCAATCTGAGGGTGTCTCAAGGAGCAAGCATGCATGAGCTCCCTGTGATTGGTGCCCCCATTGCATAGGGGCGCTTTGAACAGTGCCACTGGGGCACAGGCAGGCACCTGCTTGGAAGTGCCTTTTACCGCCATCACCCGAGTGGCCTGAGGAGTGAACTGTCGTGAATGGGAGGTGCTGTGCTGCTGCTGCTGGGAAGGTGGTGGCCCCAGGAAACCATGGGCATCCAGGTACGGCTCACAGACAGGAACATCATCAGAGGTCCCCGCTCCCACCGAGCCTCTTTCTGCTTTGCGGCTCACAGGTGGGAGGGAAGCCTCATCAGAGGTCCTCGTTCCTGCCAAGCCCCTTGCTGTTTTGCTGTTAGCAGGCCAGGGTGGTGACCCTCAATGGAGGTCTCTGGTCCTGCCAGTATAGTGCAATAATCGGAGTCTGCAGGAGCCACCTGATTCCCCCCATTACAGCGGTATGGCGATATGTGCATTTTTCTTTGGTGCCTAACGTATGCTCTGGGGAAATGTTTCCTGATCTGCGCATTTATTTTCGTTATCTGATGGCCTATATAGAATGTTTCATTGTATGGGCATTCAGGATAATGTTGTGGCCTCCATGCTAATGTGATTATTTGGCCTGGGGCATTTTTGGTGATGTCTCATGTTATGTGCATTCATGATAATGTCCTGGCATTTTTGAGTAACAGTAATGATCTGAAAACTGCTGGTGTTGCAGAATAACCAGTAACATATGTGTTTTATGTGACTACTGCTGGCTTTTGCAGAGTACTATAACTGTGTGATGTTCCTACAACTGCTTGTGTAGCAGGGTATTACTGACGTGCTTGGTCTAATGATGTTTTATGCAATACAGTTTATTTTTATATAACTTGCTGTTGTGGTTCCTTTGTGGTGTGTTTATTGAATCACGTGAGTGTTGTGCAATCGCTTTACACATTGCCTCTGGGAAAAGCCTAACTGCTCGTGCCAATCTACCAAGGGGGTGAGCAGGGGTTATCTTGGGTGTGTAACTACCTAGCCGTGAATAGAGTGGGTGGGTTCTGCCTTGCTTAGGTGCGTACCCTTGCCAACCAGAAACCCCATTTCTAACAGTGGGTGATAGTGGAAAAAAGAAACAGAAAGCAACCTCCCTCCATTGAATAGCAAATGGAATCTCCTGTGTGGAGCGTGCAACAACAAGACAACAACGGATAAAAATGTGGCTTTCTCCTTAACAATGGCAGACATAAAATAGTATTTATTTGAAGACAGGAACATATTTTAGCCAGAAAGGTGGCAGGCTGAACACATAAAAGAGCACACTCCACGAATGATTAAAATGAATTCCACTTTTAGAAAGATTCCACTCACTTGCTGTTTCTTACTTAGAGGTCTGAATCCACACAAAGAAATCAGAATTGAGCTCAGCATAACTTGGAGGCTGCAAAACGTTCTGCTCTGGCAGCAGCACTGGAGAAATATTTCACACCAGGGATAGGATTTTGGACTCACTGCCAAAGGTCCACTCCTGAGCCTCTGCCACATTATCTCCTCGCCTATCTTACTCTGACAGTTTTAACCTCTCCCAGACAGGCTAGGGACCAGATCCCCCTCCCGGATATTCTTAGTTTTCTTCAGGCCCCCAAGGGGAGACAATGCTGGGATTCCAATGGTCACAGTTTATTTAATGTACATCATGCCTATAAACATCTCATGCAGGTTGTAAAACCAGTTGAACATAAGGATAATGCATTTTTCTGTCCTGTAAGTTTCTTTGTGGTTATGTGGCTAGTCACCAGTGTCCCAGCACATCCTTTCCTCCCAAGGGCCCATGGTAAGCGCCACTGAGGCTACGCTTCCCTTGCTACCAATGACAGTGGACGGCCCCTTGGCCTTGCCGGAGCAACGATTTCTGTGTCTGCCCACTGATAACCCTTGTTGGCCTCCGTCGGCTTCCTCCTATCCCTGCTATGAGGCATCCCAAGGACACTACCTGAGCAGCTCTTTGTTCTTTCAGCTAATGCACTGTCCATCATGTGAGCTCTCTCTGCCTCAACTCTCAGGCCAAATATTACATGGCTGGGACACCCACGATGCTGGTGTGGGTGTGTCAAAGTTGGCAGTCGCAATGAGTTGTCCACTTAACTGGCTGGCTCAAAGCACACTGGCCAATCAGCAGCCTACAGTTTACTGGCTTAGACCTCCCGTGGGCATCTGTTCATGCCCTAGGGAGTCATTGGTTGTGGGCTCCTCAGTGGTCCGCTGAGCGGCCTAGCCTGCAAACTAACCCCACCCAGACGAGACCAAACCCCCCTTCCGGCTGTTCTTGGTTTTTTTCTTGCCCCCATGCTACCCCTTCTTGTCCCACCAACAAAGCAAGAAGAGATGATGCTGGGATTCAAAAATCTGCAATTTATATTCAATGTACATCATACACATAAGCATCTCAAGCAGGCTGCAAGATCAGTTGAACATAATGATAATGCATATTTCTGTCCTTTCAGTTTCTTCATGGGTATGTTGCTAGTTGCCAGTGTCCAAGCACAGCCTTTCCTCTCGAGGACCCTTGGTTATCGCTACTGGAGCGAGGCTTCCCTTGCTACCAATGACAGTGGATGGCCCCTTGGCCTTGCCAGGGCCACTAGTGCTGTGTCTGCCCGCTGCCAACCCTTGTTGGCCTCTGTCTGCTCCCTCATATCCCTGCCGTGAGACATCCCAAGGGCAACACCTGAGCAGCTCTTTGTTCTTTCGACTAATGTGCTGCTCATCTGTCTGAGCTCTCTCTGCCACACTGCATGTGGTTACCCAACCACAGAGAGCGCCTCCCTTTTCTTCCTACTCTACTGGAAACCTAGCTGTTCTAGAGCCCCAACTATGTTGAGCAAGAACATATCCGTGCCCACCCCTGTCAGGTGAATGCCGTCCGACTCATAGAACCCTGGTACCTTAGGCTAATAAACCCATGTCTAATGAAACCGAAGCCAAGGAGTTGGCCCTACAGACCATACCCATGAATATATTGAGCCTTCTCCTGGATTGTTCTGCTGCCCCATGCAACTTGGCCCCCTTCCACTCTGGTCTTGCTATTATCTCAGACCACTGTCACAAGATTGTAGGAGGCGGGACTGGCTTGTAGTGAGTACCAAGGGGTACTTGCACCTTGCACCAGGCCCAGTTATCCCTTATTAGTGTATAGGGTGTCTAGCAGCATAGGCTGATAGATAATGGTAGCTTAGCAGAGCAGCTTAGGCTGAACTAGGAGACGAGTGAAGCTCCTACAGTACCACTTAGTGTCATATGCACAATATCATAGGAAAACACAATACACAGTTATACTAAAAATAAAGGTACTTTATTTTTATGACAATATGCCAAAGTATCTCAGAGTGTACCCTCAGTGAGAGGATAGGAAATATACACAAGATATATGTACACAATACCAAAAATATACAGTATAGTCTTAGAAAACAGTGCAAACAATGTATAGTTATAATAGGATGCAATGGGGACACATAGGGATAGGGGCAACACAAACCATATACTCCAAAAGTGGAATGCGAACCACGAATGGACCCCAAACCTATGTGACCTTGTAGAGGGTCGCTGGGACTATTAGAAAATAGTGAGGGTTAGAAAAATAGCCCACCCCAAGACCCTGAAAAGTGAGGGCAAAGTGCACTAAAGTTCCCCAAAGGACATAGAAGTCGTGATAGGGGAATTCTGCAGGAAAGACACAAACCAGCAATGCAACAATGATGGATTTCCAGTCGAGGGTACCTGTGGAACAAGGGGACCAAGTCCAAAAGTCACAAGCAAGTCGGAGATGGGCAGATGCCCAGGAAATGCCAGCTGTGGGTGCAAAGAAGCTTCTACTGGACAGGAGAAGCTTAGGTTTCTGCAGGAACGACAAGGGCTAGAGACTTCCCCTTTAGAGGACGGATCCCTCACGCCGTGGAGAGTCGTGCAAAAGTGTTCTCCCGCCGAAAGACCGGCAACAAGCCTTGCTAGCTGCAAATCGTGCAGTTAGTGTTTTTGGATGCTGCTGTGGCCCAGGAGGAACCAGGATGTCGCAAATTGCGCCAGGAGACAGAGGGGACGTGGAGCAAGACAAGAAGCCCTCTCAGCAGCAGGTAGCACCCAGAGAAGTGCCTGAAACAGGCACTACGAGGATGCGTGAAACGGTGCTCACCCGAAGTTGCACAAAGGAGTCCCACGTCGCCGGAGACCAACTTAGAAAGTCGTGCAATGCAGGTTAGAGTGCCGTGGACCCAGGCTTGGCTGTGCACAAAGGATTTCCGCCGGAAGTGCACAGGGGCCGGAGTAGCTGCAAAAGTCGTGGTTCCCAGCAATGCAGTCTGGCGTGGGGAGGCAAGGACTTACCTCCAACAAACTTGGACTGAAGAGTCACTGGACTGTGGGGGTCACTTGGACACAGTTGCTGGATTCGAGGGACCTCGCTCGTCGTGCTGAGAGAAGACCCAAGGGACCGGTGATGCAGTTCTTTGGTGCCTGCGGTTGCAGGGGGACGATTCCGTTGACCCACGGGAGATTTCTTCGGAGCTTCTAGTGCAGAGAGGAGGCAGACTACCCCCACAGCATGCACCACCAGGAAAACAGTCGAGAAGGCGTCAGGATCAGCGTTACAGAGTTGCAGTAGTTGTCTTTGCTACTATGTTGCAGTTTTGCAGGCTTCCAGCGCGGTCAGCAGTCGATTCCTTGGCAGAAGGTGAAGAGAGAGATGCAGAGGAACTCAGATGAGCTCTTGCATTCGTTATCTAAAGTTTCCCCAGAGACAGAGACCCTAAATAGCCAGAAAAGAGGGTTTGGCTACCTAGGAGAGAGGATAGGCTAGCAACACCTGGAGGAGCCTATCAGAAGGAGTCTCTGACGTCACCTGGTGGCACTGGCCACTCAGAGCAGTCCAGTGTGCCAGCAGCACCTCTGTTTCCAAGATGGCAGAGGTCTGAAGCACACTGGAGGAGCTCTGGACACCTCCCAGGGGAGGTGCAGGTCAGGGGAGTGGTCACTCCCCTTTCCTTTGTCCAGTTTCGCGCCAGAGCAGGGCTAAGGGGTCCCTGAACCGGTGTAGACTGGCTTATGCAGAAATGGGCACCAAAAGTGCCCATGAAAGCATTTCCAGAGGCTGGGGGAGGCTACTCCTCCCCTGCCTTCACACCATTTTCCAAAGGGAGAGGGTGTAACACCCTCTCTCAGAGGAAGTCCTTTTTTCTGCCATCCTGGGACAAGCCTGGCTTGACCCCAGGAGGGCAGAAACCTGTCTGAGGGGTTGGCAGCAGCAGCAGCTGCAGTGAAACCCCAGGAAAGGCAGTTTGGCAGTACCAGGGTCTGTGCTACAGACCACTGGGATCATGGGATTGTGCCAACTATGCCAGGATGGCATAGAGGGGGCAATTCCATGATCATAGACATGTTACATGGCCATATTCGGAGTTACCATTGTGAAGCTACATATAGGTAGTGACCTATATGTAGTGCACGCGTGTAATGGTGTCCCCGCACTCACAAAGTCCGGGGAATTGGCCCTGAACAATGTGGGGGCACCTTGGCTAGTGCCAGGGTGCCCTCACACTAAGTAACTTTGCACCTAACCTTTACTAGGTAAAGGTTAGACATATAGGTGACTTATAAGTTACTTAAGTGCAGTGTAAAATGGCTGTGAAATAACGTGGACGTTATTTCACTCAGGCTGCAGTGGCAGGCCTGTGTAAGAATTGTCAGAGCTCCCTATGGGTGGAAAAAGAAATGCTGCAGCCCACAGGGATCTCCTGGAACCCCAATACCCTGGGTACCTCAGTACCATATACTAGGGAATTATAAGGGTGTTCCAGTAAGCCAATGTAAATTGGTAAAATTCGTCACTAGCCTGTTAGTGACAATTTGAAAGAAATGAGAGAGCATAACCACTGAGGTTCTGATTAGCAGAGCCTCAGTGAGACAGTTAGTCACTACACAGGTAGCACATTCAGGCACACTTATGAGCACTGGGGCCCTGGATGACAGGGTCCCAGTGACACATACAACTAAAACAACATATATACAGTGAAAAAATGGGGGTAACATGCCAGGCAAGATGGTACTTTCCTACACAACCCCCCCCAAACGAAGGACAATAAGACTAGCCATGACCTGATGAGTCTTCATTGTCTAAGTGGAAATATCTGGAGAGTCCATCTGCATTGGAGTGGCTACTCCCAGGTCTATGTTCCACTGTATAGTCCATTCCCTGTAGGGATATGGACCACCTCAACAATTCAGGATTTTCACCTTTCATTTGTTTTAGCCAAAGTAGAGGTTTGTGGTCTGTCTGAACAATGAAGTGAGTGCCAAACAGGTATGGCCTCAACTTCTTCAGTGCCCAGACCACAGCAAAGGCCTCCCTCTCAATGGCAGACCAACGCTTTTCTCTAGGGGTCAACCTCCTACTAATAAAAGCAACAGGTTGATCCTGGCCCTCAGAATTAAGTTGTGATAGGACTGCCCCTACTCCTAATTCAGATGCATCAGTTTGGACATAGAATTTTTTAGAGTAACAAGGGCTTTTCAGGACAGGTGCAGAGCACATGGCCTGCTTCAGCTCCTCTAAAGCTTTCTGACAGTTTGCTGTCCATAATACCTTTTTAGGCATTTTCTTGGATGTGAGGTCATTAAGAGGGGCTGCAATGGAGCCGTAGTTCTTAATGAACCTCCTGTAATACCCAGTGAGGCCTAGGAAGGCTCTCACCTGAGTCTGAGTAGTAGGGGGAACCCAATCAATAATTGTTTGGATTTTCCCCTGTAGTGGTGCAATCTGTTCCCCACCAACAAGGTGTCACAGATAAACCACCTTACCCTGCCCTATCTGGCACTTTGAAGCCTTGATAGTGAAGCCTGCCTTTTGCAGGGCCTCCAAAACTTTGCATAGGTGGACCAGGTGATCATCCCAGCTGGAGCTAAAGACAGCTATATCGTCCAAATATGCTGCACTGAAAGCTTCCAGCCCTTGCAGGACTGTGTTCACCAACCTCTGAAAAGTGGCAGGTGCATTTTTCAAACCAAAAGGCATTACTGTGAACTGGTAATGTCCTCCAATGGTTGAAAATGCAGTTTTAGGTTTAGCATCTTCTGATAATTTGATCTGCCAATACCCTGCAGTCAAATCAAAAGTGCTTAGATACTTGGCAGATGCCAGTGTATATATGAGCTCATCTGCCCTGGGTATAGGGTGAGCATCAGTTTTGGTTACTTGGTTGAGACCTCTGTAGTCAACACAAAAACGCATTTCCTTCTTTCCATTTTTGGAATGGGGTTTTGGTACAAGTACCACAGGAGAAGCCCATGGACTTTCAGAGTGCTCAACCACTCCCAGTTCTAACATTTTCTGCACCTCTTGCTTTATGCAGTCTCTGACATGGTCAGGCTGCCTATAGATCTTACTTTTGACAGGCAAGCTGTCTCCAGTATCTATAGTGTGCTCACACCAAGAAGTGGTACCTGGCACAGTAGAGAAGAGTTCAGAAAACTGACCCAGGAGATTTATGCAATGGTCTTTCTGCTCAACAGTAAGACAATCAGCCAAAACTACACCTTCCACAAGAGCATCTTGTTCTGTGGAAGAGAAGAGATCAGGTAGAGGATCACTGTCTTCTTCCTGTCCCTCATCAGTTGCCATGAGCAGGGTGAGATCAGCCCTGTCATAGTAGGGTTTCAGGCGATTGACATGGAGCACCCTAAGGGGACTCCTGGCAGTGCCTAAGTCAACTAAATAGGTGACTTCACCCTTTTTCTCAACAATTCTGTGGGGACCACTCCATTTATCTTGGAGTGCTCTTGGGGCCACAGGCTTCAAGACCCACACTTTCTGCCCTGGTTTGTACTGAACCAAAACAGCCTTCTGGTCATGCCATTGCTTTTGGAGCTCTTGGCTGGCCTGAAGGTTTTTACTGGCCTTTTTCATATACTCAGCCATCCTTGATCTGAGGCCAAGTACATAATCCACAATATCTTGTTTTGGAGCTTTTAAAGGTTGTTCCCAACCCTCCTTGACAAGTGTTAGTGGACCCCTAACAGGGTGTCCAAAGAGGAGTTCAAAGGGGCTGAAGCCCACTCCTTTCTGGGGTACCTCCCTGTAGGCAAAAAGGAGGCACGGTAACAGGATATCCCATCTCCTGCGGAGTTTTTCAGGGAGACCCATAATCATGCCTTTGAGAGTTGTGTTAAATCTCTCCACCAGTCCATTTGTTTGTGGATGATAGGGTGTAGTGAACTTGTAAGTCACACCACACTCCTTCCACATAGCCTTTAAGTATACAGACATGAAATTGCTTCCCCTGTCTGATACATCTTCCTTTGGGAAGCCCACCCTGAAAAATATTCCCAGGAGGGCCTTTGCCACTGCAGGTGCTGTAGTGGTCCTTAAAGGAATTGCTTCAGGATATCTTGTGGCATGGTCCACTACCACCAAGATAAACCTATTGCCTGAAGCAGTAGGAGGGTCAAGGGGGCCAATTATGTCAACCCCTACCCTTTCAAAGGGAACCCCAACCACAGGCAGTGGAATAAGGGATGCCTTTGGTGTGCCACCTGTCTTGCCACTGGCTTGCCAGGTTTTACAGGACTTACAAAATTCCTTTGTGTCCTCAGACATTCTAGGCCTATGAAACAAGGGAACAAGCCTGTCCCAAGTTTTCATTTGTCCCAGATGTCCAGCTAGGGGAATGTTGTGGGCTAGAGTTAGGAGGAACTTTCTGTACTCCTGAGGAATCACTAACCTCCTGGCAGTTCCAGGTTTAGGATCCCTTGCTTCAGTGTACAAGAGGTTGTCCTCCCAGTAAACTCTGTGAGAGTCACTGACATCCCCATTAGCCTGTTTGACAGCTTGCTGTCTTAGACCCTCTAGTGTGGGACAGGTTTGCTGTGCCACACTCAGCTCCTCCCTGGCAGGCCCCCCTTCACCCAAAAGCTCAGCAGTGTCTGCTTCCAGCTCCTCTGGTGTAGGTTCTGCACAGGGTGGAAATTCTTCTTCCTCAGAAGTAGAATCCACTGTAGAGGGAGGGATAGTAGGAAGTGCTTTACTTCTACTAGCCCTAGCTTTAGGGAGCACTTGGTCCATTGTTCCAGGATCCAAGCTTCCCTGTCCTTTTTGCTTTTTGGCCTGAGCCCTGGTTAAAGCAAAAATATGCCCCGGGATGCCCAGCATTGCTGCATGTGCCTCCAACTCCACATCTGACCAAGCTGATGTCTCCAAATCATTTCCTAGTAGACAGTCTACAGGTAAATCTGTGGCTACCACAACTTTCTTTGGACCAGTAACCCCCCCCCAGTTGAGATTTACAACAGCCATGGGGTGGCTAAGTGTGTTGTTGTGAGCATCGGTTACTTGGTACTGGTGACCAAGTAGGTGTTGTTCAGGGTGGACCAGTTTCTCTATGACCATAGTCACACTGGCACCAGTGTCCCTGTAGGCCTGAACCTCAACACCATTTATTAGGGGTAGCTGCTTGTACTTATCCATATTAAGGGGACAAGCAACTAAGGTGGCTAAATCAATTGCCCCCTCAGAGACTAATATAGCCTCTGTGGTCTCCCTAACAAGACCAACCCCAACTAAGTTACCAAAAGTGAGCCCAGCTACTCCCTTGGATTGGCTATTAGTAGGTTTGCTCCCACCACCACTGCTATTAGTAGGGACACTAGGTGTAGCAGTAGGGGTTGTAGTGGTAGGAGGCTTGGTGCTTTTCTTTGGACAACTGGGATCTGTTGTCCAATGGCCTTTTATTTTACATAAATAGCACCATGGTTTCTTTTCCTTGTTATGATTAGAAGAGGATTTGGGCCCATCACCCCCACCAGAGTGTTTTTGTGGGCCTGATAAAGACTCATTTTTAGATTTGTCCCCACCCTTGTCAGAAGACTTACCATCCTTCTTCTTGCCATCTTTGAAACCCCCTGTATGAACTTTTCTGTTCACCCTTGTTCTGACCCATTTGTCTGCCTTCTTTCCCAATTCTTGGGGAGAGGTCAGATCAGAGTCCACCAAGTACTGGTGCAACAAATCAGACACACAATTATTAAGAATATGCTCTCTCAGGATCAAGTTATACAGGCTGTCATAATCAGTAACTTTACTGCCATGTAACCACCCCTCCAAGGCCTTCACTGAATGGTCAATGAAATCAACCCAGTCTTGTGAAGACTCCTTTTTGGTCTCTCTGAACTTTATCCTGTATTGTTCAGTGGTTAAGCCATAACCACCCAGGAGTGCATTCTTAAGAACTGTAAAATTATTGGCATCACTTTCTTTCACAGTAAGGAGCCTATCCCTACCTTTTCCACTAAATGATAGCCATAGGATAGCAGCCCACTGCCTTTGAGGGACATCCTGTACAACACAGGCCCTCTCAAGTGCATCAAACCACTTGTTAATGTCATCCCCCTCCTTATAAGGGGGAACTATCTTATGCAGATTCCTGGAATCATGCTCTTTTGCAGGATGACTATGGGGAATACTGCTGCTGCCACCATGGGTTTCTAAACCCATCTTCTGTCTTTCCTTCTCTAGTTCTAAAGACTGTCTATCCAAATCCAGCTGTTGCTTTTTAAGCTTCAGTCTGGTTTGTTCCACCCTCAACTTATTGAGTTCCCTTTCTAACATTCTGTCATCAGGGTTGGTGGGAGGGACATTCCTAGACACAGAGGTATGATGAGAATGAACAGAAGGAGACCTGTCCCTTACAGAGGGCACCCTAACAGCTTGGCTGACAGTGTAATGTGAGAGCACACCATCTGTATGATGTGACTCCACCTCAGTACCAACTATGCTAGACTGTCTAGTAATGGGCAGGCTAGGAAGTTTCTTTCCTGAATCTTTTCCTGGGGGAGTCCCTGGATCAGATTGGGAACCATTAGCTACTTTTTCAACAGATGGGGCACTTTTAGCCTTATCTTGTTCTCTAAGCATGTTAAGTAACAATTCCAAGGAAGGATTCTTCCCTACACTCAAACCTCTCTCTATGCAGAGACTCCTTGCTCCTTTCCAGCTAAGGTGATCATATGCAAGTTTGGACAGATCAACATTTTGGCCTGTGCCAGACATTTTTTAGAGAGAGTTAAAGTGATAGAAAAAGAGAAAAAAGTTTGTCAGAGCTTTTTAGAAAGACAGAAAAAACTTTTTAAACTTTTAAGAACTTTTTGAAAGTTTAGAAGTACTTTTCAGCACTTTAGAAAAGAGTCAAAAGAGGAAATGCAAAACTTTTTAGTTATGTGTACACACACTGAACTTGTTTTGGATATTTTTCTCTTATGAAAAGTACAATGACAAGAGTGGTAAGTAGTCTCAAAGCACTTATCCCACCGCTGCACAACCAATGTAGGAGGCTGGACTGGCTTGTAGTGAGTACCAAGGGGTACTTGCACCTTGCACCAGGCCCAGTTATCCCTTATTAGTGTATAGGGTGTCTAGCAGCATAGGCTGATAGATATTGGTAGCTTAGCAGAGCAGCTTAGGCTGAACTAGGAGACGAGTGAAGCACCTACAGTACCACTTAGTGTCATATGCACAATATCATAGGAAAACACAATACACAGTTATACTAAAAATAAAGGTACTTTATTTTTATGACAATATGCCAAAGTATCTCAGAGTGTACCCTCAGTGAGAGGATAGGAAATATACACAAGATATATGTACACAATACCAAAAATATGCAGTATAGTCTTAGAAAACAGTGCAAACAATGTATAGTTACAATAGGATGCAATGGGGACACATAGGGATGGGGGCAACACAAACCATATACTCCAAAAGTGGAATGCGAACCACGAATGGACCCCAAACCTATGTGACCTTGTAGAGGGTCGCTGGGACTATTAGAAAATAGTGAAGGTTAGAAAAATAGCCCACCCCAAGACCCTGAAAAGTGAGTGCAAAGTGCACTAAAGTTCCCCAAAGGACATAGAAGTCGTGATAGGGGAATTCTGCAGGAAAGACACAAACCAGCAATGCAACAACGATGGATTTCCAGTCGAGGGTACCTGTGGAACAAGGGGACCAAGTCCAAAAGTCACAAGCAAGTCGGAGATGGGCAGATGCCCAGGAAATGCCAGCTGTGGGTGCAAAGAAGCTTCTACAGGACAGGAGAAGCTTAGGTTTCTGCAGAAACGACAAGGGCTAGAGACTTCCCCTTTAGAGGACGAATCCCTCACGCCGTGGAGAGTTGTGCAGAAGTGTTTTCCCGCTGAAAGACCGCCAACAAGCCTTGCTAGATGCAAATCGTGCGGTTAATGTTTTTGGACGCTGCTGTGGCCCAGGAGGGACCAGGATGTTGCAAATTACGCCAGGAGACAGAGGAGAAATCGAGCAAAACAAGGAGCCCTCTCAGCAGCAGGTAGCACCCGGAGAAGTGCCAGAAACAGGCACTACGAGGATGCGTGAAAGGTGCTCACCCGAAGTCGCACAAAGGAGTCCCACGTCGCCGGAGACCAACTTAGAAAGTCGTGCAATTCAGGTTAGAGTGCCGTAGACCCAGGCTTGGCTGCGCACAAAGGATATCCGCCGGAAGTGCACAGGGGCTGGAGTAGCTGCAAAAGTCACGGTTCCCAGCAATGCAGTCTGGCGTGGGAAGGCAAGGACTTACCTCCACCAAACTTGGACTGAAGAGTCACTGGACTGTGGGGGTCACTTGGACACAGTTGTTGGATTCGAGGGACCTCGCTCGTTGTGCTGAGAGGAGACCCAAGGGACCGGTGATGCAGTTCTTTGGTGCCTGCGGTTGCAGGGGGACGATTCCGTTGACCCACGGGAGATTTCTTCAGAGCTTCTAGTGCAGAGAGGAGGCAGACTACCCCCACAGCATACACCACTAGGAAAACAGTCGAGAAGGCGGCAGGATCAGCGTTACAGAGTTGCAGTAGTCGTCTTTGCTACTATGTTGCAGTTTTGCAGGCTTCCAGCGCGGTCAGCAGTCGATTCCTTGGCAGAAGGTGAAGAGAGAGATGCAGAGGAACTCGGATGAGCTCTTGCATTCGTTATCTAAAGTTTCCCCAGAGACAGAGACCCTAAATAGCCAGAAAAGAGGGTTTGGCTACCTAGGAGAGAGGATAGGCTAGCAACACCTGGAGGAGCCTATCAGAAGGAGTCTCTGACGTCACCTGGTGGCACTGGCCACTCAGAGCAGTCCAGTGTGCCAGCAGCACCTCTGTTTCCAAGATGGCAGAGGTCTGAAGCACACTGGAGGAGCTCTGGACACCTCCCAGGGGAGGTGCAGGTCAGGGGAGTGGTCACTCCCCTTTCCTTTGTCCAGTTTCGCGCCAGAGCAGGGCTAAGGGGTCCCTGAACCGGTGTAGACTGGCTTATGCAGAAATGGGCACCAAAAGTGCCCATGAAAGCATTTCCAGAGGCTGGGGGAGGCTACTCCTCCCCTGCCTTCACACCATTTTCCAAAGGGAGAGGGTGTAACACCCTCTCTCAGAGGAAGTCCTTTTTTCTGCCATCCTGGTACAAGCCTGGCTTGACCCCAGGAGGGCAGAAACCTGTCTGAGGGGTTGGCAGCAGCAGCAGCTGCAGTGAAACCCCAGGAAAGGCAGTTTGGCAGTACCAGGGTCTGTGCTACAGACCACTGGGATCATGGGATTGTGCCAACTATGCCAGGATGGCATAGAGGGGGCAATTCCATGATCATAGACATGTTACATGGCCATATTCGGAGTTACCATTGTGAAGCTACATATAGGTAGTGACCTATATGTAGTGCACGCGTGTAATGGTGTCCCCGCACTCACAAAGTCCGGGGAATTGGCCCTGAACAATGTGTGGGCACCTTGGCTAGTGCCAGGGTGGCCTCACACTAAGTAACTTTGCACCTAACCTTTACTAGGTAAAGGTTAGACATATAGGTGACTTATAAGTTACTTAAGTGCAGTGTAAAATGGCTGTGAAATAACGTGGACGTTATTTCACTCAGGCTGCAGTGGCAGGCCTGTGTAAGAATTGTCAGAGCTCCCTATGGGTGGCAAAAGAAATGCTGCAGCCCACAGGGATCTCCTGGAACCCCAATACCCTGGGTACCTCAGTACCATATGCTAGGGAATTATAAGGGTGTTCCAGTAAGCCAATGTAAATTGGTAAAATTGGTCACTAGCCTGTTAGTGACAATTTGAAAGAAATGAGAGAGCATAACCACTGAGGTTCTGATTAGCAGAGCCTCAGTGAGACAGTTAGTCACTACACAGGTAGCACATTCAGGCACACTTATGAGCACTGGGGCCCTGGATGACAGGGTCCCAGTGACACATACAACTAAAACAACATATATACAGTGAAAAAATGGGGGTAACATGCCAGGCAAGATGGTACTTTCCTACAAAGACCCAACACCATTGCTCCCAACAGGTCCCTCCATCCCAGACATTAGGTCACTCCCTCCCCAAAGTGGATTACCAGAGCATCAGGTCTGCCCAGCCGCTGTAGGGTGTTCTTCAGGGAGAGGAGGAGTTGCACCCATCTCATCCCCAGCTGCCCCAGCCACGAGACTGCTGTGCTCTGCAATCCTAGTCCACTGTAGTTCTTCTGTATTGCCCAAAGTTCTGTCCACAAGATGTAGGAGTGGCCTATGATCCAAATACAGATTCTGATACTGGTGAGGCCTGTTGAGGAAAGGAGAAGAGAGGGGAGTTAGGACTTAGGGCCCCGCTGGTCGTATGTAACTTTTAAATGCACCTGATGCCCACTGACCCACGTATTTTATCTGCTCCCCACTGAGACCCCTTTCTGCTGCACTTGTGGCAGCACCAATGCAGAAGGAGTGTGATCTAAACCTGTCTGGAGGAAGCCGGCTTTCCCAGTGGTCATCTTCATTACTGCTGTAAATTGAAAACGGCTGAGGCAAAAGCCATCCTCATGCCTAAAGAGCTGCAGGCCTTCTTGGATGCCACTGTTAATGTAAACCTGCATGCAGCATACAGTGAGCAGTGTGTCCTCATCCAGGCAATTTAGGCGAGAGTACTTCCCCTTCCCCCTTTAGTCCGTCTTAGACCTGCGCAGACAGATTTGCATATTTCATATTCTAATCCCCCATCATGACGTCCTGCCCTTGCAGGCATGCTATTCCGGGGTGGGACCTCGAGGGAGCCATGAGGTCACTGACGTAATAAACCCCAAAGAGCATGAGCGGAAAGGCTGCCTTGAACAGTGCATTTTCATTTTATGTCCTGCAAATGTGTGGCAGTGCTGCTAGAAGTTTCCCTAACATTGTGAAGTCAATGGGTAGGCGTTGGTCCTGCCACTTGGGTTGCACCCTGGCCCATCCCTCAATTGAAACCCTGCAGCAAAAGGAGTTGGTGGGGTCCGTCCCGGAGGACAGTGTTGCATAATATGCAATGGAGCTGAGGGGAGCCTGCACCAAGGACCTATTCTTGCTCTCTGTGAAGGCCCAGTGGATGAACCTATGCACCTCCTCAGAAGTGACTTCGCCCTGTCCAGTCACACTGGTGACGTCCAGAAAAAACATCCCGTGCTTACTGTATCTTGCTGCCGTTTTAGGGACCAATATGTTGTCCACCAACATCATCAGAGGTGATCCAGAAGCCCCCATATTTGTCCAGTTATTGGTCTCATACATGTGTCCACGCGAGGGGCTAGCTCCGTGAACCTCTGCCATTGAAAACAAGACAGTGGATCAGCCACTGAGTTTTTGTAATCAGGAATATGTCTAGCCTAGCTCTGACTGCAATGTTGCCCCTCAGTTGACATCCCGTTAGGTGGCGCAGGAGCTGAACCACCATGGGGCTCGGGCTGTCCCAAGGTTTAGCGCCTGTACCACTGCATGGTTATCAGACCATAGTGTGATCTGCTTGTTTTCAAGTCTGTCTCACCCACACAGTGAAGGCCATGACCATGGAGAATAGCTCAGACACCGTGATGTTCTTGGTGACCCCTTCTGTGAGGCATGCAACAAGCCTTCTGGCAAATGAGCATGCTGATCCCAGGATTGCCCTGAAACCCTCGCCACCTGCCGCATTCATGAATAATTTGAGTTGTCTAGTGGAGACCCAGGGTTCCCTCCATATTAGCTTCCATTGAAGATGCCCAAGAAACATAACCACTGCTCCAGGTCTTTTCTGACCCTGTGGTGCTTTTCCCTTAGGTCCTTGGTCAACCAGGCCAAGCGTCTGGCAAAAGGCCTGCTAGCTGGGATCACTTTGTTCACAAAGTTGAGCCTCCCCAAGCGCTGCTCTATGCCCAGGGAGGATAAGCATGTCGAGGGGCCCTCTTGTTTTTTCCCTGCCAGCAGAACCTTCAGTTCCTCTGCTAATGCCTCAAATGTCTTCAAAAGCATCTTGCACTCATTGGTGCCCTCTCTGTCTATAAAGAGGAAGTCGTCAGATAATGAATACATTCCCCCTTTGGGCATCTCCTTATGAGCTCCCATTCTAGGGAAGAGCTAAACGCTTCAAAATAAGCGCAGGATATGGAGCAGCCCACTGGTAGGTATTTGTCATAATAGAAGTGGTCGTTCAGGTGAAAACCCAACAGGTGATAGCTGTCTGGGTGGACTGAAAGGAGGTAAAAGCGAAATCAGTGTCAGTCTTGCCAACCATGCACCCTTTCCTAATGCTTTGATTCGGTCCACCACGTCATCAACCGTGACATAAGACACGGAGCAATTTCTGGGATCTAGACCATTGTTAACCAACCCACCCGGTGGAAAGGACAAGTGGTGGATTAGCCTCTCCTTTTTTGGCACCACCCTGAGGGAGGATACAACAAAATGTTTGTAAAGAAATGGCTCCCTGTTGCAGTTACCCCCCCACTTTTTGCCTGATACTGATGCTGACTTGACTGAGAAGTGTGCTGGGACCCTGCTAACCAGGCCCCAGCACCAGTGTTCTTTCACCTAAAATGTACCATTGATTCCACAATTGGCACACCCTGGCCTCCAGATAAGTCCCTTGTAACTGGTACCTCTGGTACCAAGGGCCCTGGTGCCAGGGAAGGTCTCTAAGGGCTGCAGCATGTATTATGCCACCCTAGAGACCCCTCACTCAGCACAGACACACTGCTTACCAGCTTGTGTGTGCTAGTGAGAACAAACTGAGTAAGTCGACATGGCACTCCCCTCAGGGTGCCATGCCAGCCTCTCACTGCCTATGCAGTATAGGTAAGACACCCCTCTAGCAGGCCTTACAGCCCTAAGGCAGGGTGCACTATACCATAGGTGAGGGCACCAGTGCATGAGCACTGTGCCCCTACAGTGTCTAAGCAAAACCTTAGACATTGTAAGTGCAGGGTAGCCATAAGAGTATATGGTCTGGGAGTCTGTCAAACACGAACTCCACAGCACCATAATGGCTACACTGAAAACTGGGAAGTTTGGTATCAAACTTCTCAGCACAATAAATGCACACTGATGCCAGTGTACATTTTATTGTAAAATACACCACAGAGGGCACCTTAGAGGTGCCCCCTGAAACTTAACCGACTATCTGTGTAGGCTGACTGGTTCCAGCAGCCTGCCACGCTAGAGACATGTTGCTGGCCCCATGGGGAGAGTGCCTTTGTCACTCTGAGGCCAGTAACAAAGCCTGCACTGGGTGGAGATGCTAACACCTCCCCCAGGCAGGAGCTGTAACACCTGGCGGTGAGCCTCAAAGGCTCACCCCTTTGTCACAGCACCGCAGGACACTCCAGCTAGTGGAGTTGCCCGCCCCCTCCGGCCCCGGCCCCCACTTTTGGCGGCAAGGCCGGAGAAAATAATGAGAATAACAAGGAGTCGTCACTGGCCAGTCAGGACAGCCCCTAAGGTGTCCTGAGCTGAGGTGACTCTAACTTTTAGAAATCCTCCATCTTGCAGATGGAGGATTCCCCCAATAGGATTAGGGATGTGACCCCCTCCCCTTGGGAGGAGGCACAAAGAGGGTGTACTCACCCTCAGGGCTAGTAGCCATTGGCTACTAACCCCCCAGACCTAAACACGCCCTTAAATTTAGTATTTAAGGGCTCTCCCTGAACCTAGAAATTAGATTCCTGCAACAACAAGAAGAAGGACTGCCTAGCTGAAAACCCCTGCAGAGGAAGACCAGAAGACAACAACTGCCTTGGCTCCAGAAACTCACCGGCCTGTCTCCTGCCTTCCAAAGAACTCTGCTCCAGGGACGCCTTCCAAAGGGACCAGCGACCTCTGAATCCTCTGAGGACTGCCCTGCTTCGACGACGACAAAAAACTCCTGAGGACAGCGGACCTGCTCCTAAAAGACTGCAACTTTATCCAAAGGAGCAGCTTTAAAGAACCCTGCAATCTCCCCGCAAGAAGCGTGAGACTTGCAACACTGCACCCGGCGACCCCGACTCGGCTGGTGGAGAACCAACACCTCAGGGAGGACCCCCGGACTACTCTACGACTGTGAGTACCAAAACCTGTCCCCCCTGAGCCTCCACAGCGCCGCCTGCAGAGGGAATCCCGAGGCTTCCCCTGACCGCGACTCTCTGAAACCTAAGTCCCGACGCCTGGAAAAGATCCTGCACCCGCAGCCCCCAGGACCTGAAGGACCGGACTTTCACTGCAGAAGTGACCCCCAGGAGTCCCTCTCCCTTGCCCAAGTGGAGGTTTCCCCGAGGAAGCCCCCCCTTGCCTGCCTGCAGCGCTGAAGAGATCCCTTGATCTCTCATTGACTTCCATTGCGAACCCGACGCTTGCTCTAACACTGCACCCGGCCGCCCCCGCGCCGCTGAGGGTGAAATTTCTGTGTGGGCTTGTGTCCCCCCCGGTGCCCTACAAAACCCCCCTGGTCTGCCCTCCGAAGACGCGGGTACTTACCTGCTGGCAGACTGGAACCGGGGCACCCCCTTCTCTCCATTGAAGCCTATGCGTTTTGGGCACCACCTTGAACTCTGCACCTGACCGGCCCTGAGCTGCTGGTGTGGTAACTTTGGGGTTGCTCTGAACCCCCAACGGTGGGCTACCTTGGACCAAGAACTGAACCCTGTAAGTGTCTTACTTACCTGGTAAAACTAACAAAAACTTACCTCCCCCAGGAACTGTGAAAATTGCACTGTGTCCACTTTTTTAAATAGCTATTTGTGAATAACTTGAAAAGTATACATGCAATTGAAATAATTCAAAGTTCCTAATGTACTTACCTGCAATACCTTTCAAACAAGATATTACATGTTAAATTTGAACCTGTGGTTCTTAAAATAAACTAAGAAAATATATTTTTCTATAACAAAACCTATTGGCTGGATTTATCTCTGAGTGTGTGTACCTCATTTATTGTCTATGTGTATGTACAACAAATGCTTAACACTACTCCTTGGATAAGCCTACTGCTCGACCACACTACCACAAAATAGAGCATTAGTATTATCTCTTTTTACCACTATTTTACCTCTAAGGGGAACCCTTGGACTCTGTGCATGCTATTCCTTACTTTGAAATAGCACATACAGAGCCAACTTCCTACATTGGTGGATCAGCGGTGGGGTACAAGACTTTGCATTTGCTGGACTACTCAGCCAATACCTGATCACACGACAAATTCCAAAATTGTCATTAGAAATTGATTTTTGCAATTTGAAAAGTTTTCTAAATTCTTTAAAGTCCTGCTAGGGCCTTGTGTTAGTCCCTGTTAGCATTTCTTTTAGAGTTTAAAAGTTTGTAAAAGTTTGAATTAGATTCTAGAACTAGTTTTAGATTCTTAAAAGCATTCCAACTTTTAGAAGAATAATGTCTAGTACAGAGATGAATGTGGTGGAACTCGACACCACACCTTACCTCCATCTCCAGATGAAAGAGCTAAGGTCACTCTGTAACATAAGAAAAATAACAATGGGCTCCAGACCTACCAAAGTACAGCTCCAGGAGCTGTTGGCAGAGTATGATAGAGCCAACCCCTCTGTGGATAACACAGAGGAGGATGATAGTGAACTGGAGGAAGAATCCCCTCCACCAGTCCTATCTAGGGAGAACAGGGCTTCTCAAGCCCTGACTCCAAAAATAATAGTCAGAGATGCTGGCTCCCTCGCAGGAGGGTCCAGCCTCTCTGAAATCACTGAGGATAACTCTAGTGAAGAGGACATCCAGTTAGCCAGGATGGCCAAAAGATTGGCTTTGGAAAAACAGATCCTAGCCATAGAAAGGGAAAGACAAGAGATGGGCCTAGGACCCATCAATGGTGGCAGCAACATAACTAGGGTCAGAGATTCTCCTGACATGTTGAAAATCCCCAAAGGGATTGTAACAAAATATGAAGATGGTGATGACATCACCAAATGGTTCACAGCTTTTGAGAGGGCTTGTGAAACCAGAAAAGTGAACAAATCTCACTGGGGTGCTCTCCTTTGGGAAATGTTCACAGGAAAGTGTAGGGATAGACTCCTCACACTCTCTAAAAAAGATGCAGAATCTTATGACCTCATGAAGGGTACCCTGATTGAGGGCTTTGGATTCTCCACTGAGGAGTATAGAATTAGATTCAGGGGGGCTCAAAAATCCTCGAGCCAGACCTGGGTTGATTATGTTGACTACTCAGTGAAAACACTGGATGGTTGGGTAACTGGAAATGAAGTGTATGACTATGTTGGGCTTTATAATTTGTTTATGAAAGAACACATTTTAAGTAACTGCTTCAATGAAAAGTTGCATCAGTAACTGGTAGACCTAGGTCCAATTTCTCCCCAAGAATTGGGAAAGAAGGCAGACCACTGGGTCAAGACTAGGGTAACCAAAACTTCCACTGGGGGTGACCAAAAGAAAGGGGTTACAAAGCCTCCCCAGGAGAAAGTGGGTGACACTAGAAACAAAGAAAAAGAGTCCCCTGTAGGCCCCCAAAAACCAGACCAGGTGGGTGGGCCCAGAGACACAACCCAAAACAAAGGTGGGTACCAGGGTAAGAGCTGGGATGCCACTAAGGCATGGTGCCATAACTGTAAACAGACAGGGCACCACACCAAGGACACTTCTTGTCCCAAAAACAAACCCCCTAGCAAAATCCCAGGGGTAACCAGTGTAGCCATTGGAGATGACTCCTCAGAGGAGGAGGTCTTCATAGCCTTCAACTGGAAAAAGGGCCCAACAGGTGAGTTGGAGATTCCAGAGGGAAGTAGACACTTCCACCACCTACAGGTGAATGGAATCCCAGCCACTGTCCTGAGAGACACTTGTGCCAGTCACACTATTGTGCATGACAGGCTGGTGTTCTCAAACCAGTACATCCCAGGTGAGATGGCCAGAGTAAGAGTTAGCCCAGACAGGGTCACTGATAGGCCTGTGGCTTTTGTGCCCATAGAAGTGGGTGGGACTTTTAGCTGGAGAAGGGTGGTAGTCAGTACAGACCTCCCCCTTGATTGTCTCCTTGGAAATGACTACCCAGAGGTTAGTCAGAGCCCAAGAGAGGAACTGGTCCAGTGCCAGTCCTCTCCCAAGGATTCTGGAGTGCCTACCTCTGCAGTAAATGCAAGTAGGCCCCAGAAGAAAAAGAAAAGGAAACAGAGTAGGAAAGGTGGACAACCTTTAGCCAAGGTTCCAGCAAGCCAAGGAGATTCTGCTCCAGTAGGGGAGAACTCCAAAAGTGGCTCTGATAAAGTCCAACCTGACCCACAAGAAGTCCTGGCTAGTCAGGCAATTGTTAAGCCTGAGTGGGTGGCTCCTCAGCTAACAGAAGAAAGAGTGGAAGAAGGGTGTTTACTACAAGATGTGGTAACCCCCCACTCTAATACAGCAGACAGGCACCCTGAACCCAAAGAAGCCTGTAACTTAGCCCCTTCCCTTGTAGGTGAAGAGCTAAAGGTGTGGTTCTGGGCACTGACAGCTGTCAGTGGCCTCTGCTGGGTGTTAGCCTTTATGGCTGCACTAGCCTTGGCATGGTGGTCTGACCCCATGCCAAATAGCAAGTTAGGCCCCCTGACCCTGTTGGTCATGGTGGGGTTACTCCAGCTCTGGGTAACCTCTTTGGGTAAGCTAGGGGTGACCCTGGCTAAGATAAGATTAGCAGAGGTGGATACCTCTAACCCCAAAATAGAGAGAATGGGTGAAGACATAAAAAGCACAGACAAGAGGCAGTTCAGACTAGGTCCTATCACTGTGGAAGTGGGTCAGTTCCCCAGAGGGAATGACCTGAACAGGAGGATGTAAGGCAGAGTAGGCCCTGCAACAAACCAGCCTATTTCCTCTACTCTTCCTCGCCTGACAGACTAGGAAGACTCTCCAGCTTTGGCTGAGTCTCCTGGCCTGTGGGCTGGGGGGGGCTTGTGTAAAGAAATGGCTCCCTGTTGCAGTTACCCCCCCACTTTTTGCCTGATACTGATGCTGACTTGACTGAGAAGTATGCTGGGACCCTGCTAACCAGGCCCCAGCACCAGTGTTCTTTCACCTAAAATGTACCATTGATTCCACAATTGGCACACCCTGGCCTCCAGATAAGTCCCTTGTAACTGGTACCTCTGGTACCAAGGGCCCTGGTGCCAGGGAAGGTCTCTAAGGGCTGCAGCATGTATTATGCCACCCTAGAGACCCCTCACTCAGCACAGACACACTGCTTACCAGCTTGTGTGTGCTAGTGAGAACAAACTGAGTAAGTCGACATGGCACTCCCCTCAAGGTGCCATGCCAGCCTCTCACTCCCTATGCAGTATAGGTAAGACACCCCTCTAGCAGGCCTTACAGCCCTAAGGCAGGGTGCACTATACCATAGGTGAGTGCACCAGTGCATGAGCACTGTGCCCCTACAGTGTCTAAGCAAAAACCTTAGACATTGTAAGTGCAGGGTAGCCATAAGAGTATATGGTCTGGGAGTCTGTCAAACACGAACTCCACAGCACCATAATGGCTACACTGAAAACTGGGAAGTTTGGTATCAAACTTCTCAGCACAATAAATGCACACTGATGCCAGTGTACATTTTATTGTAAAATACACCACAGAGGGCACCTTAGAGGTGCCCCCTGAAACGTAACCGACTATCTGTGTGGGCTGACTGGTTCCAGCAGCCTGCCACGCTAGAGACATGTTGCTGGCCCCATGGGGAGAGTGCCTTTGTCACTCTGAGGCCAGTAACAAAGCCTGCACTGGGTGGAGATGCTAACACCTCCCCCAGGCAGGAGCTGTAACACCTGGCGGTGAGCCTCAAAGGCTCACCCCTTTGTCACAGCACCGCAGGACACTCCAGCTAGTGGAGTTGCCCGCCCCCTCCGGCCCCGGCCCCCACTTATGGCGGCAAGGCCGGAGAAAATAATGAGAATAACAAGGAGGAGTCACTGGCCAGTCAGGACAGCCCCTAAGGTGTCCTGAGCTGAGGTGACTCTAACTTTTAGAAATCCTCCATCTTGCAGATGGTTGATTCCCCCAATAGGATTAGGGATGTGACCCCCTCCCCTTGGGAGGAGGCACAAAGAGGGTGTACTCACCCTCAGGGCTAGTAGCCATTGGCTACTAACCCCCCAGACCTAAACACGCCCTTAAATTTAGTATTTAAGGGCTCTCCCTGAACCTAGAAATTAGATTCCTGCAACAACAAGAAGAAGGACTGCCTAGCTGAAAACCCCTGCAGAGGAAGACCAGAAGACAACAACTGCCTTGGCTCCAGAAACTCACCGGCCTGTCTCCTGCCTTCCAAAGAACTCTGCTCCAGCAACGCCTTCCAAAGGGACCAGCGACCTCTGAATCCTCTGAGGACTGCCCTGCTTCGACGACGACAAGAAACTCCCGAGGACAGCGGACCTGCTCCAAAAAGACTGCAACTTTATCCAAAGGAGCAGCTTTAAAGAACCCTGCAATCTCCCCGCAAGAAGCGTGAGACTTGCAACACTGCACCCGGCGACCCCGACTCGGCTGGTGGAGAACCAACACCTCAGGGAGGACCCCCGGACTACTCTACGACTGTGAGTACCAAAACCTGTCCCCCCTGAGCCCCCACAGCGCCGCCTGCAGAGGGAATCCCGAGGCTTCCCCTGACCGCGACTCTCTGAAACCTAAGTCCTGACGCCTGGAAAAGACCCTGCACCCGCAGCCCCCAGGACCTGAAGGACCGGACTTTCACTGCAGAAGTGACCCCCAGGAGTCCCTCTCCCTTGCCCAAGTGGAGGTTTCCCCGAGGAAGCCCCCCCTTGCCTGCCTGCAGCGCTGAAGAGATCCCTTGATCTCTCATTGACTTCCATTGCGAACCCGACGCTTGTTCTAACACTGCACCCGGCCGCCCCCGCGCCGCTGAGGGTGAAATTTCTGTGTGGGCTTGTGTCCCCCCCGGTGCCCTACAAAACCCCCCTGGTCTGCCCTCCGAAGACGCGGGTACTTACCTGCTGGCAGACTGGAACCGGGGCACCCCCTTCTCTCCATTGAAGCCTATGTGTTTTGGGCACCACTTTGAACTCTGCACCTGACCGGCCCTGAGCTGCTGGTGTGGTAACTTTGGGGTTGCTCTGAACCCCCAACGGTGGGCTACCTTGGACCAAGAACTGAACCCTGTAAGTGTCTTACTTACCTGGTAAAACTAACAAAAACTTACCTCCCCCAGGAACTGTGAAAATTGCACTGTGTCCACTTTTTTAAATAGCTATTTGTGAATAACTTGAAAAGTATACATGCAATTGAAATAATTCAAAGTTCCTAATGTACTTACCTGCAATACCTTTCAAACAAGATATTACATGTTAAATTTGAACCTGTGGTTCTTAAAATAAACTAAGAAAATATATTTTTCTATAACAAAACCTATTGGCTGGATTTATCTCTGAGTGTGTGTACCTCATTTATTGTCTATGTGTATGTACAACAAATGCTTAACACTACTCCTTGGATAAGCCTACTGCTCGACCACACTACCACAAAATAGAGCATTAGTATTATCTCTTTTTACCACTATTTTACCTCTAAGGGGAACCCTTGGACTCTGTGCATGCTATTCCTTACTTTGAAATAGCACATACAGAGCCAACTTCCTACATTGGTGGATCAGCGGTGGGGTACAAGACTTTGCATTTGCTGGACTACTCAGCCAATACCTGATCACACGACGAATTCCAAAATTGTCATTAGAAATTGATTTTTGCAATTTGAAAAGTTTTCTAAATTCTTTAAAGTCCTGCTAGGGCCTTGTGTTAGTCCCTGTTAGCATTTCTTTTAGAGTTTAAAAGTTTGTAAAAGTTTGAATTAGATTCTAGAACTAGTTTTAGATTCTTAAAAGCATTCCAACTTTTAGAAGAATAATGTCTAGTACAGAGATGAATGTGGTGGAACTCGACACCACACCTTACCTCCATCTCCAGATGAAAGAGCTAAGGTCACTCTGTAACATAAGAAAAATAACAATGGGCTCCAGACCTACCAAAGTACAGCTCCAGGAGCTGTTGGCAGAGTATGATAGAGCCAACCCCTCTGTGGATAACACAGAGGAGGATGATAGTGAACTGGAGGAAGAATCCCCTCCACCAGTCCTATCTAGGGAGAACAGGGCTTCTCAAGCCCTGACTCCAAAAATAATAGTCAGAGATGCTGGCTCCCTCGCAGGAGGGTCCAGCCTCTCTGAAATCACTGATAACTCTAGTGAAGAGGACATCCAGTTAGCCAGGATGGCCAAAAGATTGGCTTTGGAAAAACAGATCCTAGCCATAGAAAGGGAAAGACAAGAGATGGGCCTAGGACCCATCAATGGTGGCAGCAACATAACTAGGGTCAGAGATTCTCCTGACATGTTGAAAATCCCCAAAGGGATTGTAACAAAATATGAAGATGGTGATGACATCACCAAATGGTTCACAGCTTTTGAGAGGGCTTGTGAAACCAGAAAAGTGAACAAATCTCACTGGGGTGCTCTCCTTTGGGAAATGTTCACAGGAAAGTGTAGGGATAGACTCCTCACACTCTCTAAAAAAGATGCAGAATCTTATGACCTCATGAAGGGTACCCTGATTGAGGGCTTTGGATTCTCCACTGAGGAGTATAGAATTAGATTCAGGGGGGCTCAAAAATCCTCGAGCCAGACCTGGGTTGATTATGTTGACTACTCAGTGAAAACACTGGATGGTTGGGTAACTGGAAATGAAGTGTATGACTATGTTGGGCTTTATAATTTGTTTATGAAAGAACACATTTTAAGTAACTGCTTCAATGAAAAGTTGCATCAGTATCTGGTAGACCTAGGTCCAATTTCTCCCCAAGAATTGGGAAAGAAGGCAGACCACTGGGTCAAGACTAGGGTAACCAAAACTTCCACTGGGGGTGACCAAAAGACTTTCACTGCAGAAGTGACCCCCAGGAGTCCCTCTCCCTTGCCCAAGTGGAGGTTTCCCCGAGGAAGCCCCCCCTTGCCTGCCTGCAGCGCTGAAGAGATCCCTTGATCTCTCATTGACTTCCATTGCGAACCCGACGCTTGTTCTAACACTGCACCCGGCCGCCCCCGCGCCGCTGAGCGTGAAATTTCTGTGTGGGCTTGTGTCCCCCCCGGTGCCCTACAAAACCCCCCTGGTCTGCCCTCCGAAGACGCGGGTACTTACCTGCTGGCAGACTGGAACCGGGGCACCCCCTTCTCTCCATTGAAGCCTATGCGTTTTGGGCACCACTTTGAACTCTGCACCTGACCGGCCCTGAGCTGCTGGTGTGGTAACTTTGGGGTTGCTCTGAACCCCCAACGGTGGGCTACCTTGGACCAAGAACTGAACCCTGTAAGTGTCTTACTTACCTGGTAAAACTAACAAAAACTTACCTCCCCCAGGAACTGTGAAAATTGCAGTGTCCACTTTTTTAAATAGCTATTTGTGAATAACTTGAAAAGTATACATGCAATTGAAATAATTCAAAGTTCCTAATGTACTTACCTGCAATACCTTTCAAACAAGATATTACATGTTAAATTTGAACCTGTGGTTCTTAAAATAAACTAAGAAAAGATATTTTTCTATAACAAAACCTATTGGCTGGATTTATCTCTGAGTGTGTGTACCTCATTTATTGTCTATGTGTATGTACAACAAATGCTTAACACTACTCCTTGGATAAGCCTACTGCTCGACCACACTACCACAAAATAGAGCATTAGTATTATCTCTTTTTACCACTATTTTACCTCTAAGGGGAACCCGTGGACTCTGTGCATGCTATTCCTTACTTTGAAATAGCACATACAGAGCCAACTTCCTACAATGTTCTAAGAGGGGGGCTTGGAACGGGCTTGCTACCCTCACAAGGGACAATTATTTTGCAACTTTCTGCCTTGCTACCTGCAGGCTTTCTGTGACTGATGTCAAGTTTCTCTACATGCAGTGACCTTGTGCGCCCTTGTAAGGGATGGGGAATCGTGCAGTGAACCCTTCTGCCAGTAGCTGCCCTTCTTTCTTTCCTTCCTTGGTAGGTGCTGAGCAAATGCAGCAAATGGGTTATCTGTATGGGAGTGGGAAAAAGTTCAGTGTCCCCTAAGGTCACTCCCACCCAGGTCCCCCAACTGCCTGACCTACTTCCTGCTTTTGCTCTCCTTGTCATCGCCCGGTCCTTTACCTTTCCTACACTCTGCTGCTGGATGGGTCCCCCCTCAATAGCTGCAGTTTTGTTTAAATTTGCAGGCTTGTCCTCATTTACATTTGTTTTTATAGTACTTCCAGCAGATTGTGGAACAGGTCTTGACAGATTTGCCCCCTGACTGGTGTCTCGCCCTGCCACCTTGGGTGTACACATCTTGTTTGCCTCTCCCCTTAGGGAGGGGAAAAAATTATGCTCTTGTGCCTACACCCGATTTGGCTGCCTCCATGTAATTAGTGAACCATTCCATGTGCTGCTGACCCCACTCAATGCTAGGCCATGTTTGATTTGTCTCCCGAAAGCCTTTGCTGTACCGCAGACACGCCTCACTCTGACACTTTAACTGAGTCGCATCCATCCTTTGTTAGTTATGGAATAGCCCTGCTGCACTTTCGGGGAATTTTCTGCAAATATGCAGGCAAATTTGTGAAAACTGCAGAGCCAGTTTTTAATTGGCCTCTGTACCCTCAGCTAGCACCTTTCTCTTCTATTCTCATATTTTTTGTTGTGAGTGGTTAAGTCCAACCCTGCCTGCTGCACCTCAAGGAGAAAAATATATCAATAAACTCCTTCCTCCAAATACTCTCTTTTACTGCCAAGGGGATCAGGCTAGCAAGGCCAGTTTCCCTGGTCATTATGGGTGGGTCACCTGGAGATGGGCGTATGTATTTGCTTGCTGGCTTCCCGGTGCCCAGCCCCGACTCACCCCCCATAGCCATGCCTTAATGGGGTCGGTCCCCTAGGGGGGTGATCCCAAGTGCCTCCTTTCTGCCCTTCTTTTACACTGTTTTATTACTCAGTGTCTTGCTTGTCTCCATGGGCCTGTGTCTGGATCTCCTTATTACTTGCTGTCCCTGAACCTGCCTCATTGTGTTTGCCCGCCCCACTTGATTGCTTACTGGTGCCACCACTGAAAGCCTACCCTTGCCAAGTCACCATACCTGACCAGAAATAGGGACATTCAGCCGGGTGGAACTGACAGCCCAGGGGGTGGCCAAACCTACCATTGGCCACCTGAGGAGGGTGACATAGGATATTGTTGCTGGTGCCAAATCTCATGCCACTCACCCAAGGGACTGACTGTCCCAGGTACCCGCACTTGAAGATATCTCAGTACCCTGCTGGATACTGCTGTGTGTTGTTCACCACCCAACCTGTGTGCCAAAGTTCGCTATGTTCCCACTAGCCACCCCAATGCTGCCCTGTGTAAGTGCATCGCTCTGCACAGGTTACTTATCCTCCTGTGCTGCCCAAGTGCCCCCGGCCGGTCTGGAGGTCGCCGCAATGCTGGCACCTGACGCCCTGTTCTGCTCTTCTTCCTGGTCATCATCGCTGTCCTGGTCACTTGATTCCTCGATTTCTCAAGGTGTAGGTGGGTCGTGATCTTGACCTGCACTGTTGCGCAGCACCCAGGGGGAGGTCAAGGACGCCGTTTTGCTGTGGCCCCCTTTGCAGGCTTAGTTAGCTGTGCTCTTCAGAAGGGTCACTGCTCTTGCTGCAACTGCCCTGTGCACCGAGCCCTTGTGAGGGGCAGTGTTCTCCTTGCGCCTACTGGATTGCTTGTCTGCTGCAGTGCACGGCCCCGACTTCCGCTTCTTAAGTAGGTCCTGGTCCAGTGGGCATGTGTTCCTTTGGTTGGTCCTGTCCTGGCATTGCTTGACCAACAATTCCCTCACATTGTTCAGCTTTGCCTTGAGGTTCTCATCCAGTTCCGTCTCTGTACGCTGTCCATGTGAAGATTTGTCCTGGTTCCTGCCTTGTGCCTTTGCCACAGGCCTTCTCTGTACCGGGCAGGTGGCTTCCTCACATGCTCTGTTGCTGATGCTCTTCTTCCTTGCACCATCTCTGAAACTGCGTGTTCTTTTGCACGCAAAAACGGTAGCGCTACCCCTGCCACAACAATTCACACTCAGTGTCCCCTATTCCAGACACTCTCTTGTGCCGGTCGAGTGGCATTGCCCTCTTAAAGGATCTCCTGTGTGGACCGCAGGTCAAGTGGCATTGTCCGTTTAAGGCTCCTCCAGAAGCAGGTTGAGTAGTGTTGCCCCTTTAAGGGGCTAGTGTTCCTTCCCCCGAAGGTTGTTGGGACCGGGAGTCACATAGAGTGTTGCCCCTTTAAGCCTCTGTCTCTAACTCCTGCAAGATCGAGGAGGGGATGCCGCATGCCTTTCACTAATGAAATCAAGGGTATTCTAAAAGGCAAGACCACAAATCAACCAAACTGATGGGTGTGACATGGGCGTTGTTAGAAGCCTACAGAGAGATTACACCAGGGACAGAGCGCTTTGCGCTCGACCCTAAAAAAGTGGGAGGTACAACACAGGTACATGGGCAGATGGAGGGAGGGAAGACTTGGTACCACAATCACAGTGCAAGCAGCAGAGAGGCACTACTTAGACTGAATCAAATGGAATGGAATAGAGCATTGGCAAAATGAAGTATTGAACCACCAGTGCTGGCACTTACGTGCTCTTGTGATCTGCAAAATGCTATCACTCACAGGGCAAGCGAGTCAATGGCTGAAGTGAGCTCACATATTGTGGCGAGTAGAATCACAATGTGAGTGATAGCAAAGCAGACGAATGGAGGAATATGGTTGGCTCAGTGGCTATCAATATAATTGTATGTATGTATGTATTTTTTCTGTGAAGTTTTAGATTGCATGAGGCTGCAAGCCAGCTATTGATGCTTCAAGGTCAGACCTCAAACATAGGTTAGAGCTCAAAAGTAGAAGGCTAAATTTAATAGCACTTTAACAATTAGTTAACAGTGCAGTGCTGAATGTTGTTTAGAATATTAGTGCTTCTAAAATGTATGTCTTTATCAAAGGAGGTTGTATTTTTACTGTATACAATTTATTGAGTGTCACAACAGAAAATACCACTTACAGTGTGTGATAAAGGCCCTACACACAGTCCACTGTGAATCAATAATTACAAGCAATCTGAATGTCTTAGAATTTGGTGAGCAAGTGAGTGAGTGCAGACCTGCCCACTTAGAAAAAAGTGTCACTATGTGAGAGGAGGAGGAGAGCCTTGAATGAGATGAACTTCATACTGAGAACTGCTGGAGAGGAATTTCTGCTTTTACCCCTGCCAAATATACCCTCCGCCAAGAAAAACAAAAACTTAGGCCCATTTAAGAGAATCTATTGCCATCTAAAGACACATTAGCATCATTTTTTTTACACTGTGGTGTTAGATGGCCAAAAGCTCTGTGTCATATTTACAAAGTGGCGCAGTGCTTGCATTGCGGCACTTTGTAACCCCTTGCGTCACATTATGCCTCTGCCTTGCATAATGTATGCAAAGAGGGCTTTTTGGCCTTAGTGGGTGTCGCAAAAATGGGTAATTTTTTCCGGCATTTTTAAAGCCGGCTCAGAGCAGGGTTTAAAAGGGGGCTCCCATTGGTTTCAATGGGCCTCTGGGTGCTTTGCAGGATTAGCGTTGATATTTTTTACAATAATCCTGGAAAGCGACGAACTAGTGTCAAAAATTATGAAGCTAGTTCCCTAACTACTGTCATGGTGCGCAGTATATTAAATACGGCGCACACGTGGTGGCATTAGGGGGCCCCAAAGGGCTCTAGAAAAGTGGCGCTCCACTAGATGCAGTGGCATGTTTTCATAATCTGCCCCCCTAGTGAGGCCGCTGATGATGTCCCGCTGTGATTTTCGAACCCATAATGGGTACTAGCTCTGCAAAGCCTCAAAAGATGAGTTGGAAACCCGTTCAGTGTTGGGGTATCGAGCTCACCTGATACTCAGTGTGTTATATCTGCTCTTCAGTGGAAGACAAAATTTCATATGACACGCTGTGGCACCATGTGAGCTTGCCGATCTGTGAGTGGGTAAGTGATTGAGTGAGTAAGTTCACATGAATATATGAGGGTGTGCACATGAATATGTGAGTGAGTGAATGATTATGTGACCAACTGAGTGAGAAATAGTGACATGCGCTCCGTGAATCCAATAACCAATAATGAATGGTGCAAGTCTATCTGTTGGTATGCATTTCTATGTTCTACACAGTCATTTTGATATGGGTTACTCATTTAGGAAAACAAATGAGGGATTAGTCCGAGAAATGAAAGGCACAGTTGTAGAATGCCTCTCTGGCATTGTGTTCCTGCGGGAAGACATTGAGAAGCAAAAAGGGGACTGATTGCTGTGGGACATACATATTGAAGCCTAAAGAACATATCGACATGGAGAGGTCAGGAAAGCACATAGGGCCAGATTTAAGAAACCCTTAGCGCCACCCTGCGCCACATTTGCATCATTTTGTTTTACACAAATGTGGCGTTTAGTGAAAGTTCACCTGCACTATATTTACAAAGTGGCGCAATGCATGAATTGCGCCACTTTGTAAGCCCTTGTGCCACATTATGCCTGCGCTAGGCATAATGTATGCAAGGCGAGCATTCCCATACCCAAAAAACATGATGCCATGAAATTTAACAGATTTCACTGCGCAATTTCTTCAATCATTTTTAATGCTTGCTCAGTGCCAGCATTAAAATGATGCATGCATTTAAATCAATGGGCCTCCTTGCACTTTGCTACACTAGCGTCAACTTTTTTGACGCTAGTGTAGCAAAGCACCACAATAGTATCAAAAATGTTGACGCTATTGTTCTATCGTCATGATGCGCTGTATGTTAAATACGGACAACCATGGTGTTGTTAGGTGCCGGTAGGGGGGGGCGTAGAAAAAGTGGCACATCAGAGATAATATGCCACTTTTTCATAAATCTGGGCTTTAGTGACTGGTGATTGAGGGAAGATGAGCAGCAGGCAAAGCCAACTCAGAAAGATGGGCGTGGCAAGGAACACACTCAGAGGGAAAACGCTCATTAATTGGAGATATGAGAGTCCATTCACAAGTGTGACCCAGTGCAGAAGAGTCCAAGACTAGAACTGTCACCACAGTGGGTTGGTGATTTCTAAAGAGACAACATCTAGTCCTCTTATTCCTTTCACCCTAGTTTGTAGTTGGTCTTTAGTCAAGACCGTCGAAGTTGTATGGGAGTAGATTGCCAAATTATGTGGCATGTGTGACTAAATTATGCAGCGAAAAATGCAAGTTATGTGTCATAATTTCCCTTATTGGTACTAGTTTAGTACCTAAGTAGAGCTATCAACAACTGATACATGACCAGTTAATCCTTATAAAGAGCCTGCCAAGGTATAGCAATACCCCATGACGCAATTTAGAAACTTCTGAGCTGTTTGAGCTCGAAACGTTTTTTGTGTTAAAATCGGAAAATTATGCAGCAGAGGATGTATGTGTCAAGTGTGGTAAATCCATAATTAAGCAGAAAACTGCAGGATTGCTTATTTCCATTGAATCTGCAGTTGGCCCGTTATTCATTCTGACCAAGCCCTGGGTTGTTTTGGGAAGTCACAATTAGCCTCCACATGAACCCACTGCCAGCTTCCAAATTCTGATGTAGGTTAAGGAGTCAATCTCCCCAGTACGTGTTTACATCTTACTTGCAACACAAGTCTCTGTGCGACCTCTTGGATACAGTGAGTCCGGAAAGGGTGGGATCAGCAGGGCTGCTGCTTCACTGCTTCTTGATTCAAAAGACAAGGAGCCCAACGAGACAGTGAAATAGGAGAAAAACCCTCAGCCGTCACTTCATGAAGAATCAAAGCATGACTGACAAGGTCAAAAGCTTTTACTGAATCAGCAGACAGCGGCCACGCAGAGCGCAGGGGCTGCGGCCGCGCGGCTGTGCGCGTTCACGCGAAGCTCTCTGTGCTGCACTCCTACGGCGCACACTGCATGAACGCGGATTTTAATAAATACAGGGCCGAAGAGATGCTACTAGGTGGACGACTGCGACCCTTATTTCAGCCTCTCATTTTTTTGTGTCAAACACTACCCAAGCTGTCGATTACTCGACACGTCTGTGGTTATGTTTCTCTTATTTTGAAATGCCATTTCGAGACATCCGTTGGTGTTATTTCGTCACCCCCCAACCGGACTTATTCCCATGCATGCCAAACTGTAAATTGAAAATCTTTAACCTGTATGCTGTTCAGCTCTGTAAAAAATTGTCAAAAAAGAAGTATAAACAAAAATAACATGCCTTAATCAATAGTCATAGTGTGTTGCTTATTATAGTTTATATAGCGCAAACTCGTCCTGAGGGCATCAACGAAATTCACATCTCATATAAGTGTTGCAAGCTCTAGTGATCTCCTTTATGGCCCTGAAAAGGCATTTAAGCAGACCCTTAGCAGCCACCTGGCTACTGGAATTCCTTCCACAGGTCACAATACGCCTGCTAAGGAGAAAGACTATACAGGACCACCTCCCAGTCCCGAGGAATCGCCACCCATCTTCTCATGATGTCACAATAACAATTGAAATTAAAATAATATTGTTTGAACCCTCAGTGTGAACCAGCCCATCACAGAAGCCCCTACATTCAAGTAGGGATCGATAAGGTCACTCTACACAGAGACCACCCCCTCCATCTGGCATGTCCTCCTTGTTGATGTACCTCTGCTTCTCACCTTCTCCGCAACCAGAAAGGAGCTAAGGGCCAGATGCAGGAAACATTTAGCGAGTCGCAAACGGCAAAAATTGCCGTTTGCGACTCGCTAAACGCATTTCCCTATGCAGAAATGCATATTGCGAGTCGGGACCGACTCGCAAATTGCAAGTCGCAATTTCCAAATTTGCTACATCTGGCCCTAATTGTCTTTTTCGAGTTCTAGTTCTGAAAGTTATTTCATTTTCTTTTTTTGCCTACTGTTAACCTCACCACCTTGCCTTCTCCTGGTTCCCTCCTCCTCTTCTTGGTCATTTCAAATGCCCTGTTAAGTGCTAGTTCTCTTCTCTTCAATCCACACACAGTGTGCTCACAGTGTTTGGCTGTGTTTTTTGGTTGCTTTTATGTTCCCCAGGCTGGATAGCAATCTAGAAAACAAGTTAGTTCACAAGTGGGCGAATGGCACAGATTACAAAACCCCTGGGTCTAATTTCAGAAGCCTTTACTCATTTAGTCAGGCTTAGTAGGATATTTAAACTGTAGGGTTGCATTCTTATTCCTCTTGCTTACTTTTAGCTGCAACATAAAGGGTTTCAGGCCTTTTAAAGAAGTTGTACATATTTATGACAAAATAAGAACAACGCAGAGGGTGTGAGGAGTCCACTAATATCTTAGGGAGAATAAGAGCAGACTTGCCAGGAAATGCTTGGAGTTTCCAATAATTTGAAAAACAAAGTCTATGCCTTTCTTGTGTAGTTAACTTCATAACTTTATAGATGTAGAGATTGGTACACTACATAAAAAGCTAGAAGTACCACAAACACTACACTGAGCTAGACAAGTCCACAACCAACAGATAAAAGAATAAGAGAAGACTTCTTACGTATAGATGACTAAAGATACAATAGGAAATCAGGGGGGGAAAGAGGGAAGTCAATCATGGTCTCGGTAGCTGCAGCATCTTATAAATGGTGCATGCCAGCTTCTTCGGGCCTGGTTCCCCCTTAAACTCATTGTAATGAACTATGTTTAATTTGCTTCCCAAGAAAGGCTAAAACCGTGCTCCTGATTGGCTCATCAGCCAGACCCAAATATGCAGTCAGCCCCTTACTGTGCACTCTTAAGACCATTGTCTAAAGACTAACGGAGACATGCATTAGACTAATGTAGAACTGGGTTAAAAAGCCTTCCTGAACCCCACCACCTAGAGGCTAAAGTCACAATGGAAATATTCTAAAAAGTACCATGTAATATTGTAGATCTATTGCTCACTGACAATAAATGCAACAGATCGATTTGTTGCATTGAGGAGTGCATGAGGACATGATATTGCCCCCCCGACAGTAGTTGAGGCTGCCACTGAATTAGCCACAATGGCACATTTACGCCTAATTTATATTTAACACCTTCACAGATACTACTTTCCTCCAAATATATTATAGATAATGGGCTTAATAGACTCCCCTTCATGTATACGATGCAGCTCTAATTTTTGAGTTTGGTTGCGTGCAATTCGAAGTTGCCCAGTGATTCACAGTTACTGGCAGAAAATAAGCTTGACATTGACCAGGACGTGTAATGAGGGTATAGGGTGATTCACATTAAAAAATACATCGCCAAGAATTGGAAATCAGATAGAGGCCTAACACACACAGAGTGGACACAGAATGTACTATTGTGCAATCACTGAAATCAGACAAGAAACTGCCTAATCAAACACAAAAACACTTGGGGTCACTGGCGGCATTAGTTCAGCATACTTCCAGCACCCATCTTAAACAGATGAGTGCTGGAATACTAAGAAATTCTATATATTCCATGATTGCATGTTCTACTTGTGAATCCTTGCAGGGGCAAATAATCATCTGCGCTCAAAGCCATTTTACAATTTGTATTGTGTTAAAACCAATAAACAATGTGTAGAAAAAAACTAATTGCCACCTTATGCCAGGGAGGGCATCGACGTTCCTTGAGCACACATAATATGCTAAGAATGTCTATCATTTTGAAAGGGCCCGCATCTTTCCAGGGATAGACACCATCATACCCTGGATTCCTATTGTGGCAAAAATGACCACCATTATAGCAGGACCAGCATTTTACCAAGATGGGTGACATGCCACTGAGGCCCACAAGTTGTCAAGTCATACAGCACTGTGCAGGGACCTTCATTTTCCAAGGTGGAGCATCATGCTATGGAGGTTCACAAATTGCCAAGGAGTACCACCATTATGCAATGGCTAGCCTTTCACAAGGGGTGAACTATGGGCTTAATCCCAAGGTGCCCACAGTTTCTAAGGATTACCGCCATTGTACCTAAACCAGTATTCTTTTACCAGGGTTAGCAATAGGCATCAACTTCCATTATCCCACAATGTGCCAAGAATTACTGCCATTATGCAAGGGTCAGCTTTGCACCAGGATGAATGGTAGGCACAACAGTAGCCACAACATATTACATGCATTCAAACGCACACAAGCACACATCATAATAAATTATTTTTTTATACTTAACTTCCAATCTTCACTGCCATGTTGACTCCCACTTCTGCTCCAGGATGTTTCTCTTTCCCTCAGACTACTGGCTCTTGTAACCCACCCATTCTCCAATAGGAGCTCATGGGAGGAGGATGGGGTGAACATAGCCCCTTAGGTGGCCTGGGGAGGAAGTGGGTGTGAATGTGAGAGAGGAGCACAAACCTAAATGTCTCTGGGATGGAGACTTATGGAGCAGGTCGAAGAGCTGTGGGCAGAGGTGGAAGATAGCAATTGGGGGTGCCTTGAAGGTGGGAGGTGTAAGGGGCAAATGCGAGTGACAGAGGATGGGGGACGGCCTGGCAAGCATGTGTGCCTGGCAATTGGAGAGGGCACAGAAAGTGGAGGCTTTGGGACATGACAAGCAGAAGTGCCTTAGGGAGGGACAAGAGGGTCTTTGAGGGGCTTTTTGCCGCCAGTGAGAAAAGCTTCAGAAGAGCTCCACCCTCTGGCAGAGGGATTTGTTTTTTTTCCCCTTGCTAGAAAGGCCTTTACCTTTTGCTATGCAGTCAGACGTTTTATTCCACCTTTAAGCAACAAGGTGGTGTCTTATACATCAACGAGGTGCAAGGATTCAGTTTGACAAAACAACCACACTATATTTACCACAAGGTATTGTCAGATACATCATCATTGAGGAACTAACGAAAAATTATAGCTTTATCTGAGGTTGATTTTGCAGGTAGAGAATAGTGTTTTTATCCTGCCCCTGAATCATCACAGTTCACTTGTAAAGTCTATCTCTATATGGTGCTCGATTCCTGTCCAACCATCTCCCACATGCAAAAAAGGGTTTGTCCGTTTAGCCCTACCTACCCTTTTCTCTTTCTCACTCTTTCTCCCTTTATCTTCCTTCTGTCTCTTCGTTTCTCCTTCTCTGCGTGCCTCTCTTTCTTTCCCTATCTTTGTCTTTTTTTGCCTTTTTCTGTTGATCTTGTCTTTTTTTTACCTCTTTCTCCTGGACTTCTTTTATTTTCTTTCTGTCTCTCGCACTATCTGTCTCTCTTTCATTCTCTCTCAATACCCATATATTCTTTTCGTTATTTCTCTCTGTATTTTTTCTTGCTATTTCGAACTCGGTCTCAATCTGGCCCTCTTGTTCTTTCTCTTTTTGTCACTCTCGATATCTCTATTTCTGTATCTGTCTCACTTTTTTCTCTGTAGATCTCTCTCTCCATCTCTATCTCTTGCTATCCTGATTACATGGAGAAATGAGATAAGTAGTTTATAAACAGCAAAGATGGATTCCAGCATGTGAGTCATTCTGCCAAATCAGACATTACCCGCATCCAATGATGACGAAGTATATTGAAAAAAGAAGCGCGTTTGAATATTCCGTTTTTTTTTTAAAGCAAATCAAATTTCACTCCCCTCTCTCGTCTCTGCATTTATTCACCGGTGCTCTTTCTCATTAGTATTCCTTCTCCCCCCCCCTTCCCTTCAACAAGAGAGAAGGAAAAGCTGCCGGAATTACACGGGTGTGCGGTCGCAGCATTTTTCCGAGTAATTATGGTTCAAATGCACTTGCCGCATATTCCTACATCTGTCACATAATGTGCAGATTTCATCCAAAAACATTTTGTTTCTAGCTCAAACGGTCCTGCAGTTAAGAACACTTCACATTAAGAACAATACCGAGGCAGACACTTCACAAAGATTAACTGGTCACCTTTCAGTTGCCATGCTCTGCATTAAACCGGTACTAATGAGGTGAAACCTTTACCCAGACAGGATTACCGTCTAAAATTGATGAAGGGATTTTCTTTGTAATATGAACAATCTGCATTACTTGAATGTAAATCAAAGTGAAAATGATAATTCCTTCTTTGTCATGAAATGCATTGCCTCATTACTCATGCTAATTCATTTTACCCACAAGAGTTGGGTCACACTACTAAAACATGGAGAACATTTTTTTCTCTTTTTAAAGTGTGATGTGTTAAATTGCATGCATATGCAATGTACACATGTAAAAAAATGTTCTGCAAGGACATGTATCAGTGGTGAGAAGTGCTTCTAGATGCTTATAATGTACACACACAGAACAGGAAAAACTGAAGACCAGGGCTAAGTCATAGCTGTGAAACGCAGAAAAAACAACGAACATCACACTTATTAACACGCAAATGTGCACAACACTTTAGGTGCCCTTTCAATCTGGAAGTTAACAGAGACAGTAATAATAAAATAGTCTTCATGTTCTCCCGTGCGAGAGAAAATGATTATTAGAAGGCAATAACCTTTCAGTCAGATCTGGTGAAATTGTACACTTTTCATCCATAAGAAATGTGTGTCAGAATAACAAAATGGGGAGATGCTACTTCAACTGCATAATGTGTCTTTCCTTGATCCATAATGTAGTCAACCCTTCCGCAAAACTTGGTCTTAATGTTCTGCACCAGTACAGTGGCCCCAAGTGCACGGCACTAGCCTACTGTCCTACTGAACGAAATCTGCACCCTGCTGACTTCAGTCACCTTGCCTTTGGTTTCAGAAGCTTACTCCGCCATCTTTTAATTTGGTGGGTCCTATTCTACTTTTTGAAAGGTCACTCTTTAAAAAAATAAAAGGTGTGCACCTGCTGTTGAGTCAGGAATTTGACTCAGAATTAAATAAGGCTCTGTAAATTCGATACAAGCATTGGTCAAAAACGCACCAGGTAAAACTGTTGATAGAAGCACTAATGTCCAATATTGCACTTCATTTCAGATCTGTCTTCCAGTCTCTTTCTCATGTTTCTAAAAATAAGCATGTTATGTGGCTGTTCTTCATGTTCTTCTAAAAAGAAAAAATAGTAGCATTATATTGAAGCTAACCACTACCAGCAAGTGTAGATGACGACTATGGGCGCTTACTGCACATATTATTCTAATGCTGGAAATGCTGCAGGTCACAGGGATCAGTAGTGTGGAGGTAGAGAGAGAAAGCATCCTTTCTTAGCCACCGCAAGCAGAGTACTAAAGTTCGGATTTTTTTATTATTTCAGATAGTATCTCCTAGACATTTGGGCCCATATTTATACTTTTTTAGCACTGCATTTGCGTATTTGTTTTACACAAAAGCGGCGCAAACTTACAAAATACAATTATATTTTGTAAGTTAGTGCCGCTTTTGCGTAAAAAAATGTCACAGCTGCGGAGCTAAAAAAGTATAAATATGGGCCTTGGAGTCCTTGAAGGGTCTGCCCACTCATTCCAAAGCTTCTAGCATTTACTTCCATCCATTTAAAAGTTAAATAGAATATAAGTAGATCCTCCTTGGTGCACACTGGAACAAATCATAAACAGTCACTCTTAAACTAGAACTCACGATTCCTTTCTACACCATCTTATGCTAGAACCCGACCACAAAATCTTCAGTCAGTGAGAATATAACATCACCCATTACCAACATCAATTACTTAGACATGCTGATACTATAAAACTGCAATATGTCCCAGTACCTCGCTTCCTTTTTGTCTTCCCCCGTATCACTGCAGTGTTTTCATCGTTTACCATTTATTTCCCAATCTATAGGGTACACCTTCTTTTGCCATTTCATCATCACCATCTTCATTCATTGTTTATTACTTTGTGACCTGTGCCTTATCTTGTTTTAATAAATATTTAACACTCTAAAGCCCTCAAACATTTACCATTACCCTGTTACTAAAAACCCCTTAACCTTTGCACCCTAAACCTCATGTCCTGCCTCTTTCACTCTTACCTTTAACCCCTTACCTAGAAACCATATACTTACCCGCTTAGCTTTGTGAATTTAACCTGTTAACCCTCTTCCCTATATCTACAATGCTTTATTCCTAATGCTTCAGCACCATACTCCTCGCATCATTTTCACTTACCACCTTATTCTTGCCCCTTGCTTTTACAGTTACATCCTTATTACTAACCACTTATTCTAAACTCTTAGCCCCTTACACTTAACTCTACCACATAACATAACAATAATATCCATATAATATTGCTTATGTATTGTTTAACCATATTACATACAAGGAAATGGCAAACGATAAAATAGTTTATGATGAACTTCTACTGCACTGGGAAATGCTCAACAGGAAATGGCAGGAATACAAACAAATGGGATCTTCCCTATAACCTAACCATAGCATTTTTAATCACACTAAAACTAGAAACTGAACTTCCATCTTCAGTAAGCTGAAACTATAACTGAAACCGTTCATCTTTAGTGACTGGAAAATGATGTATTCTTCTTCATTTGCACTCAGAACCTGAACAGATGACCTTCACCCACTTCTAATCTACAACCAGACAACCCCAAGCTCATAGACCAAGACTAGTTCTTGACTCTCCTTTCATAAGACGCTAATTATCAGTTATGGTTATGATTAATACATGTAATTTTACTGTTACTACTCAGTAGAGTTATCCAATGCAGTGACATTCTGACTAGAGCCCATGAAATGGGTTGTAGCCATGCAGGACCACTTTTTTCTGTCATCAGACCACACAGAATTCACCTGCCTATGCTACCTGCTCTGAGTAGGTGTAAATATATAGAAGGGCCTGTGGGTGTGGTGGGGTGTGAGAGACGGGGGTGGGGGTAGGGGAGTGAAGGGGAAGTTTCTAATGGAAAGGATTCTTCCTCTTAGAAAAAATTGCAGGATTAATATTGGCAACCAAAGCCCAATATGAATTTTCGGGCCAGAATTACCAGCTGAAAAAATGATATCATGTCACCCCATACCTGGTAAAACTGGGTGCGGAATAGCTTCCATAGTTGTAATCTGGTGGATCAAAATTAATTTAATTCCATCTAAATTGTAATCAGAGCCTTAGGGGGATAATAAAGTTTGCCAGATGTAGGATGTCCTCCAAAAATTGGTCGGATTTCCTGCCTGTTCTATTTAGAGTGTATACCTACTAATTTCAATTTGATTAAGGGCAAGTCTCAGAAATATTGAAGATGTTCTACCTGGCCTACTTCTACTCTCGACGTGATGACCAGATTTTGCTAAATTATAATCTAGACTGACCGGGTTGTTTTGAGTACATTCTCTAAATAGGTTAGACACAACATCCACCACTTTATGTCAGATGTCTGGCCTTTGTCATAGCTAAATACCCTTGTAGTCTAGAACTTGCCCTAACCAAATTCAGTGATTATGTGGAGAGTAGAAGCAGATTAGAGAACATCTTAAAACTTTCTTAGGCTAGTGTTTAACCATCAATGCCCACTCTCCCTGAGATTAGAACCGTTCAAGCTTCTGATACTTATCGACCAAATCCTGTTGAAAACATTTTCTCGAAAGCAAAAAATATGGCTTCCCAAGCAAGCTTTTCCATAATTCATACTTTCATTTATATTTCTGCTCTACTCACAGGCTTTGTCAAATATAATGCAAAATTTTAACATGACGTTGCACTGTACAAAACAAACCATTCTATGTATCAACCTCAATCTTATTTTGCGTGAATGCAGGGTGGCTTTTCATGTTAATCTCGTTTTGCAAAATTAATCTTTTCAGCATTTACGCTCTACTCCAACTTCGCCACTGATTGTTCGATTTTCATAGCGTCAAAGGTTCCTAAACAAAAGAAAAATCTAAAAAACATGAAATGTAGCACTATGCAGCATAGCTTGCAACATGGTCGTCAAGTACTTATGGAATATCCTTAGGCCAAGGGTTTTCAAACCTAACCCCAGGATGGCCCAATCCCTGTCAGTTTTTACGACAATCACTGAGATATCTGAATGGGTTCCTGTAGTATGTCATAGCTTGTAGAATGTTTGAGATGTCATAGCATGTAGAATTTTGAATTGTGAAGGGATGGTGGAATCCAGCAGAGAGAGGACGACGGAGAGTGAGGAGAAGGAGAAGCTGGCAGTTGATGGAGCTGGATGGGGTTTCTGTAAATAAATAAAAGCTACTTCGTGAATCCAAATGACTCACCGTAATTTATGGACCATATTTTACACTGGCGACGACGTGGGATTAATTTTCCCTCAATACAGAAGCCTCAACAGCATTACAATAACAACGGAGATATTTTTAAAGCGATGGAAAGGTGAGCGGGCTTTGAGAACAATTTAAAACTGTTTCATTCGCCTTTAGTAATATAAAAAGAACAATTAAAATCTGTTGAAGAACATTTCCGCTCGATGAGCGCATACCTGGAAACCGGTAACTGTTTCCATGGAAAAGGACTAAAACTAACGCGCTCAGCTGTGCTTGTTGTCAACACGCGCTTGACTCGTGCTTGACTGGTTGTCATAGCAACGAGTACAGCGTCCTTCTAGCACTGCGGTTTGAAAGCCGGAATACACAAGGACTATAGGTGTCCTTCATTAACCTTTCCAGTGTGAACACTGTCTATGAAAATCATTTTTCAAAGGAATTTAACCACTGCTGAGCTTTAATTGTTATAGCAACTTGGTAATGACCTTAAATTAGACTGTTCCTAGGAAAAAAAAATTGAACTACAGGATCAATAGACCTCTGGTCTAATTTCTAGCACCGATACATTTAAAGTGGTCTTTCAGAACAGCTGTGACACAATGCAGAATGTCACTGCCCCCCCTTTTTTTCTCGCTTTACCAGGAGAGCCACCTATAAAATGGCAGAAGTGGAAAAAAGTATTTGAAAGATATTCCAAAGTTTGTGGTGCATCTCTTAGTGTGGAAAGGAAAACTGCTCTGCTATTGCATTGCTTAGGTTCAGAAGGATAGGAGGTTTTCGATAATCTTTCAGACATAATTAATGAAGATCTAAATGAATATGAAAGTTGTATAGAAAAATTAGATAGACATTATATTCCTAAAATTAGCACAATAATTGAAAGATATCACTTTGGAAGACGAAACCAAGAAGAAAATGAATCGGTGGAGGGATATGTTACAGCATTACGAAAATTAGCATCTTCATGTAAATTTTGAATTTTGACAGATGAAAGAATCAGAGATCAATTTATGTTAGGCTGTAACATAGATCGAGTAAGAGATGAAATTTGGCAAAAGGATGATCCATCACTAGACGAAGTTTTGGTTTTGGCTAAGAAGACTGAACATTCTCTCAAATGTGTAGAGACCATCAAAAAAGAGGAATGTAAAAATGATACTGTACATATTATTCAGAATATTACAAGAAACAAAGAAAGATCAGAAGGACAGAACTATAAAAAAGAAAGGAAAAATGCGTTCATGGGAAATTGTTTTCGTTGTGGCAGACAGGGTCACATGGCCAATGACAAAAACTGCCCTGCTATAAAAGTGATATGTAAGTTGTGTAAGAAAAAAGGTCATTACTCCAGTGTGTGCAGAACGAGAAGTGGAAAGAGCAATGTCTTTGAAGTTAAGAAAGACATGGATGCAGGAGAATATGATGACTTTGAATGTGGCCAAATTATTCTGCAAGTTGAAGGAGAAGGTAAAAAAAGAAGGAAAGGCCCAATTGATGAAGTCATGATAGATGGGGAAAGAACTAGAGTATTATGTGATTCTGGTGCTAAGATCACAATTATTTCAATGGAATTCTATATGGGAAAACTAAGAAACAAAGTTAAGCTGTTCAAACTGGATATCACACCCTTTGCATATGGTGGTGAACCAATTAAGCTCCATGGATACTTTTGGGGTTTGCTTGAGTTTAAACGAAAGTTCACAAATGCAAAAATTTACGTTTCTTAGAAAGGAGAGAGTGTACTCAGTTGGTTCCACCAGAAAGACTTGGGGGTTATTCTTGACCCCAATAGGGATCCACCTCTGAAAGTAAGGGATCAAATCGTTATCAACACTATTGGTGATCAAGGAAATTCTATTGACCGGAATCTCATGACCAACAGTGACTTTGTTATGGGACTAAAGAAAAAATTTCCTTTGGTATTTCAAGGAACGTTAGGATGTCTTCAACATTATGTGCATCACATTCGTCTGAAGGAGGGTGTGAAACCGGTATGCAGCAAAGTTCGTGGAGTACCTGTTGCTCCACGTAAGGACATGAAATTGGAACTGGAGAGGCTGCAGAAAGAAGGAATCATAGAGGAAGTTGAAGGAACGGAGTGGTTGGTGCCAGTAGTTGTAGCCAGGAAACCGAATGGGACTATACGCTTATGTGTGGACTTAAGAGAATTAAATAAGAATGTGATTGTGGATAGGTATCCCATACCCAATATTTCTGATATGTTGTTGCTTTTACAAGGTTCTAAGGTGTTTTCTACCATAGATTTAACATCTGCATATCATCAGATTAGATTGACTGAAAAATCCAAGGATCTTACCGCATTCATTACACCATTTGGTACTTTTAGGTATACCAGACTACCATTTGGATTGGTGTCTGCGGCCTCTGTATTTCAACGAATTATGGAGAAGGTATTGAAAGATCTTGTTGGTGTGAGAGTGTATCAAGATGATGTGTTAGTATACGGGAAAGATCAGGTCCAGCATGAAAAGAGGGTTGTTAGTGTTTTAGAAAGGTTGGAGGAATTCCGGTTGACAGTCGTGATGGAAAAGTGTAGATTTTGTAGTAAATCTATAGAGTATTTAGGTCACACCATAACTGATGAAGGCATATCTCCAAAAAAGGAACTAGTAGATGCTATTGACAGACTACAATCGCCACTGAATAAAGAAGAACTTATGACATTTTTAGGTATGGCTGAATATTTCAGTAAATTTGTGAGGGGTTTTGCTGTGAAAAGTGTATGTATGAGGAAGTTATTACGGAAAGGAGTGGAATTTGTGTGGGATGAAGAGTGTGAAAATGAATTTGGAGAAATTAAAAAGGAAATTGTGAAAGCTCCCAGATTGAGGAATTTTAATCCCAATTTGCCCTCGATCTTAATAACTGATGCAAGTGCGAAAGGCTTAGGGGCGGTGTTACAGCAGGGTGGCCAAAATAATGATCAAGTTGTATTATTTTTGTCACGAGCCTTAAGAGATGCAGAGTTAAACTATAGTGTTATTGAGAGAGAGGCGCTTGCTGTTCATTGGGCAGTGAGAAAACTTAAGAATTTGTTGTGGGGAAATAAATTTGAGGTAAGGACGGATCATAAGCCCCTTTGTGAAATTTATAAAAAGAAAGGGGTGGATGCAGTTTCTAGCAGAATCACTAAATGGGTCGTGTCCCTACAAGATTTTGATTTTGATATGAAGTATATTCCAGGTGCACAAAATAAGGTAGCGGACACACTGTCAAGATTAGTGTTGGTAAGTGAATTGGAAGAAGAGAAAGAAACAGATGGGGATACGGAAATGGTGTGTGGGATTGAGGAGTATGGATTTGATGAAAGTGTCGTGACAAAGGAAAGGTGGCGGAGAGAATGTGAGTCTGATGACACCATAGTGAAAGTGATATCTTTAATAAAAGAAGGTTGGAATAATAGGAATGAAGGAGGTAGTGAAACACAAAAATTCTGGCATGTGGGAGGTGAGTTGTCTTGCGATGATGGGTTTCTATTCAGAGGTACGAAAATAGTTCCTCCCACCACATTGAGGCAGGAGCTTATTTCTCTTGCTCACACACGTCACTAGGAAATGTCCAAGACCAAAGGGAGATTGCGTTTGACTTATTGGTGGCCAGGCATGGATTCCCAGGTAGAAAGGTCAATCAGAGAATGTATGCAATGTATCATGAGTGAGAAGACTGTGAAACCTAGGATTCAGCCTATGGAAATAAGGGAACGCCCCTCTCAGCCGTGGGAGGAGGTTGCCTTGGACATTCTAGGGCCTATCCGTGGGGAAGGTTGTGATGTGTACCTGCAGGTACTAGTTGATCTGTTTTCCAGGTGGCCAGAGATTAGATTTACTAGGAGTATTGAGACTAAACAAGTAATTGATTTTCTCAAGGAAGTGTTTGGGAGAGAAGGGCTGCCTAAGAGCATTCTTACTGACAATGGGGTACAATTAGTATAGAAGGAAATGGAAAAGTATCTGGCTGATTGTGCTATAGTTCATAAAAAGTGTGCGTTATACCACCCCGAAACCAATGGCATGGTGGAACGATTTAATAGGGTGTTGAAAGAAACCATAGCTTTAGCTAAGGTTGGTGGATTGAACTGGAAGAAAGAAGTGATCAAGCGGGTTGAAGCATACAGAGTTTCACCTCATGCCATTACTGGGAAAACACCTTTTGAGTTACTCAGAGCCAGACATCCTAATACGTTGGTGTCACCTAGGTGGGTCAATGACATGGGAGCAAGAACTGGGGTGGTGGCGTCTAATGGAACTTGGAGACGGGATGAAGAGGAAAAAATAAAAGCGCAAAAGGAGTATTTTGATCGCAGGAAGTCAACTCACACAACCAAAGTTAAGGTGGGAGATTGGGTGTTGATTTGCAAGCCTGTGGGTAAAGGAAGGAATGTCGACAAAGTTAAACCTTTAAGGGTAGTGAGACTATTCAACAATGCAGTAAGAACGGAGGACTCCAAGATATGGAATTTAAATCGTGTAGTGGTACTAAAATGTAAAGATGTGTTGATGTAATTTATATATACTGTTGTGTTTTTTTTTTCTCTTTCCTTTCTCTTTTTCTTATTTATCTTGGTTTGTAAAGGGGGAGGAGTGTAGTATGTCATAGCTTGTAGAATGTTTGAGATGTCATAGCATGTAGAATTTAGAATTGTGAAGGGAATGTGGAATCCAGCAGAGAGAGGACGACGGAGAGTGAGGAGAAGGAGAAGCTGGCAGTTGATGGAGCTGGATGGGGTTTCTGTAAATAAATAAAAGCTACTTCGTGAATCCAAACGACTCACCGTAATTTATGGACCATATCTTACAGTTCCATTTATATTTGTTTTAAATAAATATATCTTAAACAGAGATCCTGAACATCTGGCATGGACCTGGTTCTACCGGACCTGAGGTGGCACCTATGCCAATGAAATTGCTTATCACAAATTAGCAATTAGCACAAACGGTTAGTCCAGGTTTTGGGCAAAATGTACACAGACCTAAAAACTGTGATTTCTTGCAATGTGTAATGATAACTGGCAATCAGTGAGCTTTAACAATATGCATGTCACGTCTACTAATTCCAGGTTTGCCTACCCCCATAGAAAACACGGATGCCTGCAGAAGTCACTTTTCCTGCTTCTGCTTGCTACAATTCAATATATATAAACACATATTCCTACACAAATTACTGCATACATTATTTATACCACCACACAACACTTGTCCATGCACAAATGGTATGTCTACACAATTATTTTTTTGCAAACCATGAATGCATCGTCCACCTGCCACCACAATCCTCCAAGCCCATTCACTTGGACTTGAACTCAACCATCTCCCTGTTCCTTTCCAACTTCTGTCTCAGCCCTCTGTTCTAATGGTTTTAATACTTTGCTCTTGCCTACTTTAGCTATAGAGGTGACATTAAGATACTCAAATTCCAAGGCATGATGAACAGTACCTTACCTCATCGCCATGGAAGACTAGTTGACCACAAACCAACCTAAGTTCGACCCAAATAAATCTGGCCACCAGCACCAAGATCCTTGGCTGATCTCTAAGGTTAAGATAGGCACCCTTTTCGATGAGCCGAGTAAAAAGCATTCTAATCTTCCTTCATGCAAACCTGAAAGACTCGGAATATTATGATAGATTTTTCCTTACTTAGGTGCTCTTGTACTTGCTCTCCTGGAATACACAAACAAACTTTATCTATGATAATAAAAAACCCTCCTAACAGATTAGAACAGGTGTAAAACTCTACAGCCATTTGTAATCTGAGGTCTTACACCCAAAGATCACTTTTGACTTTGTTTGGGACATAATCATTATTATGACACATATTGTGTTACAAAAATATCACAACCACCACATCAACCTAACCACTACTTCACAGAGTAAGACTAGTTAAGGAAATATGGATTGAAGTATAGTAAAAATATACTTACCTTGCATTGTATTGGGTGCAATATTTTTGTAAGCTGGTATTGTCAACAACAATATCGGGACATAAAGCCCTCTGCACTGGCTTCCACTTTTTTGCCAAATTCCTTTGAAGGCAGTGTATTTCATGTGCCTAAAATGAGAAGAAATCGAGCCAAGATTCTGCCAACAAAAATTTCCAACACACCACTAGAGACACAGCCTATGTTCCAAGGTATTCTTCAAACCAAAGTGCCATGCTTCATCAAAAGCTGTCTTGAAACGTGTTCATTCTCATTCGAGGCCAGCAAACTTTGAACTCACTTCACATCTCCATAAATAAAAAAGAATCACCTTGCCTTCTGGAAAACAATAAAAGCATGGCTCCTCAACTTTCAGAACCAAACTTAAGCTTTACTACCATAAACGATAACACCTGCCAATAGCCCATTGCCCACTGGGTTCATACGACTATGCCACTATGAGACCCCTTGCATCTCATCTAAGATGGCCCGCACAAACCCATGCCCACCGGCTTCAAGTATAAATTCGGCATGGGTCAGAGTTATCCTATGGATTTTTACTCCTGCTCAATTAGTTAAAACTGAGCATGCTGGAGGTTGAATACACAAATGGTAACCAGCGTTTTGGGTCTGTTTTTGTGAAATCTCCAATGTATTTGCTGTGGCTGTGTAAACTCTGAGCCTATAATTCTGTATAATCCTAATGCACTATATTCTACACCACATTTCACTCAGAAAACATACGTGGCAGCACGTTTGTTATTCACAAGATTTGTTTGTCTGCTCTTTTCCTATCTTTGTTTTCCTGCAGTTTTCTGCTTTTTCCTCCAGTCCCACCACATTTGTTTGCCATCCCTACTGAGAGCAGGTTCTGGGCATGGCCCACCTGACAATGGGCCTTTTGGGTAAAGTGAACATTCAGCCCCACTCTCTGGTACAGGGTGGTCAAGTTTTTATGGGTGTTTGTCTATGACATTTTCCCTGTTTTGGCCTATTAAGACCTTGGAAATATTGGGGCCCGATTGCCAGCCTTTTTGCACTCTCACATATTGCCTTTCACCTCTCCCTGAGCATCTCCATCTCTTTACTGTAAATATAAATACTTTCTTCCCATGGACCACCCACTTTAGCCTGTTGTACATAAACTTGGATTGCTCTGTTGCTTCATCTTCTAGACCCTGTAAACCATCTACTGAGGTTGTGATAGGTTTCCTTGGATTGTCCCATCGCTGAATCTGTATGAACCACAAAAACCTGAAGTGGTGCTTCTGCTTCCTGTATTGTGCTTTCCTTTGCCCCTGGGATAGCCCTACATACCGTTTTCTGAAATGGCAGTGAATTGTCTATGGTGGCGTTGCCACCGTTTTAGGTGATCCCGTAGCCCATCTGCTGGTGATGTTTGTGAATTTCCTGAGTTATGTTTCATTTGCCTTCGGTAGACACCACAGATTATATGCTGTGGCAGTAATTTACTCCCTAGTAGCACAGCAATCTCCTGAGAGGGAAGCGGTAGCGATCCCACCACACTTCCACTTTTCAGTCAGGTATGTGGAATACAGTGTGCATTAATCATGCACTAATCATCTCACAAGCCTTAACAACATTTTCCACACACACAACAGTGTCACGTTTGCAGTGACACAACCATACCACACAGGAGTACCTCATGCACATCACCCACCTCTTTATACATCGGTCATACTACAACAACGAAACATAACTCAGTGCTGGCACACATCTTTATACAAAACATTGTTCGGCACCACTTGGATTTCCAGCCGTAGTTGTATATCCCACAGCCCACAGCGGTCATTCAGTTTTGAGCAACTGAATAAGTATTTTATATTATAATAGAACGTTGAACTTGGCAGGTAGTCCCAGCTTCGTCTTTTGGGTTCCGAGACAGTAATATGATGTGCTGCATAACGTGCCCACTGCGTCACTGGTGAATCTGCCATCAGATATGTAAAACGCTGCTATCCTGTGCAGGACCAAGCTTTTAGTCTCCTCTGAATCTCCCAGACAGGAAGCCCCTTGTTGGTGAATGTTGTGACTAAACAAGCTATCGATGCCAAAACAGGATAAAGGCTAAAAGCTCACAGTGTGGACGTGCCAACAACACGGGGTCGGATTGTAGAGGGGGCATTGAAAGAGGGCCCAGACCACAGCATGTGAGTTACACGTGTCAAAGGCCAGTGTATGGATGGATAGAATGTGTAAATAGTGCGTTTAAATGAAATGTCAGAAACGCAAATATTCGCATCCTCGCCACCAGACGGAAAGGAAATTCGTGAAAACAAAAAGTGTATTCATTTTCTGGTTGCCTCTGTCATTTGACTAGAATTTGAAGGAATATTTGTCGCTGGCACTGTATGTTTTTTAAGGTCTGCAGGAAACCGGAGAACACAGAAAGCGAGACAAAGACGAAGAAAACGGTCCTGATCCCAGTCATCAATCATCAAAACTGAATTAGATCATCCCAAATCGAGAGATTAAAAAGAGCCAGTGACGGAGTCCTTCTGTGACACCGCTGACACAGGTGGCCATTTTGCGACGGGCCTATTGACATTATTGATTGTGAGTGCTGCTTCCACTGTGGAAGCACTTAGTAGGGATCGAAAGAGGGGGTGCACAAACACCTAACAGAAAGCATGGCGTGTAGCCGCGAAGTATTTCAATGAGCTGCAAAATTGAACACAGAATGCCTGGCCGGACACCTCCTCTGCGAATGTTGCTGGTGTGAGCAGTTTCCAGGCCATTCATCGCCGTTTCTGCTCTTTTATTCATGCAGGGGTTACATGAGTCGATGCCTGCAGAATACATTCATTTAATAATTTGGATCCAGTCGTGGCCGCTGCTCTGGTGGGCTGCAAATTTCGGGAATCCCTGGTGAAAAAATCTAGCAGCAAATGGGTTTTACTTAATCTAGTTGCCCGCATACGGGTGGTGAACATCTAAAGGAGAACAATGGAGACAATTCCAATGAATTCTAGTCTCTTTGTATTCGAATTGGTGTCTGCTGGTACCTACTACTTTCACTGAGCATTTTAAATACTCGGTGGGATTCCCATAGATTGTGCTATTAGGTTTACATTGTAGAACGATAAAGCACACCAATGTCCTTATGCAACAACTGCTTTCATTATAAACCATTTCTGCATGGTCAACTGGAATTTCCACCAGAGTGGGCATTAATATTTTTCAAATTCTTTTCATGCAGGGACAAGCCAAAGGACTACAATGTGACAGCCCATACTCTGTGTAGCTCTTGTAATTCAAGACAATTGGCAGCCTCAGATTTAGGTTGTTTTGGTGTTTGGCGTCCACATAGATAGCAGGAGAGGAGGTTCACGTTGTCAACAGTGAAACCAAGAAACTAGGGCCCACATTTATGTTTCCCAAACGTCAGTAAATTATGTGGTCCGATCATATCACGTAAGCGCCACAGTCCATTATTGGTAGCTGTTAAACATAGAAGTGCTGAGGCATTCCTGTGCAGTAACTTTGTAAAAACTGCATATTTACCTTTGTTGGTGTCACTGAACAACAAAATGGGGACTATTCCCCGTTTAATGGTAATCAAAGCTTCTGGTTAGATTGATGACTTTTTAAACTTTTACAAATACGCTGATTAAACCACGGCAGCATTATGAACACTCTTGTATCCTGCTTCCTTTGCTCCAGTCAACCTCTTTTCCTTCAAGCCCCCACCTCTTAGCATCTGTCTCAAATTTAGGTTTCACCTGCATACATGCGTGCGCGCAATCATGTGAAATCTTTTGTTAGTACAAAAAAATGTAAAATGAGCTTTGAACCAGCTTCTTACTTACTTGAATTTACCATTGGCTTACTCCAGCGTCACTCTGATTTACATATTCCGGATTGGTCAGCACGTCATCTTCACGTCACTTCCTGTCATCGTCTTCTATGCCGATCTTGTCATCGAGTTACCTGTGGACCAATTACTCCTTCCGGTCACTTCCAATTGGACACTGGCCAGTGACGCTGAAGGCACTTCTTTTTTCTTCTTGCATTCCATCTTCTTACTTCACTGCTGTCTTCTCTCTTCGATACTTTCTTCTCTGTCGTCTTTCTTTGATGCTGTCCTTCTTCTTTTTTCTTTGTGCCTACTGTCTGCTGCCTTCTTGATTTGCTGTCTTTGTGCTTCATTCTTGCACACCGTCTTCTGTCTTCTCTGTCTTCTTTACCGCATGCTGTCTCCTGTCTTCACTCCGACTTCTGTCTTCACTCCCATCTTCTACCATCTTCTGTCTTGTCATGTCTTCTGTCTTCTCATTCCTTCTGTCTTAAACCCTCTTCTGCCCTCAGCTGCCTTCTATCTTCTGCCATCTTCTGTCTACTCCCGTCTTCTGTCTTGTCACGTCTTCTGTCTTCTTCCATCTTCTGTCTTCTTCCATCTTCTGTCTTCTCCTGTCTTCTGTCTTCTCATATCTTTTGTCTTCAGCGTCCTTCTGTCTTCTGCCGCCTTCTGTCTTCTTCCATCTTCTGTCTTCTTTCTTCTAACTGTCATGCCAATACGTTTCGCCTTTGTCTTTTTTTTCTATATCATTGGATTACAAATATCAGAAACATTTTATAATAATGTTTGTTTTATCAAATTACAAACAAACATTATTATAACTTTTTCTAATATTTGTAAGCCAGTTACATAGAAAAAAAGACAAAGGCGAAACCTATTGGCTTTGCCAATGCATGTACCAGTGTTGCTAAAACTAAGCCTATTTATATTTGCTTGATGTGGGCCAGGTTTGAGGTTAAGCCAACCCCAACTGCATATTCAAAGAATCCCTCTAACTGTCCTAACCTTAACTTCCCCTGATCATACAAGATCTCTCCTTATTTGTTTTCTGAGGAGAGCAAACAGATAAAGGGTGGGTACTCACTACCAGTTGTGGCTCAGCCCTGTTGCTTCTGTCAGTATTTAGCAAGGCAGATATCTCACAATAACCATCAAAACCGACCACAAAGGCCACGATTCCAAGTGTGGAGACAAAGTATAATCCCTCCCTAAATGTTTGTTTGTGCAAGGATTGGAATTCCAGGTTGTGTGCTAATTATCATACTCCACTAATTTTCCATTACAGATTTTGGCAAGTCAAACCTGACACAATTTATTGGGGGACCTTTTACCATCGAAGGCAAAATGTGGATTTCAGTGCAATAAATTTTCAATCTATATGTTATCCCTCATTTTACTGCCACAATTCAGACCATAAGGTATTTACCACTCCTAGTCAACACCTTACCTTGTGCCATATACTTAAATTAATGACTCCCACTGAAGCTAGACTTGTCGTCTTACAAAAGGGTGATATAGCTGGTTTTAATGATTCATAAATTCAATTTTCAACAAACAAATTGAACTTAATTTCCACCTGACCAATATCCTTTTCTTAGAGTTTTCTCTGCGGGTATGTCATTTTTAGACAGTAAACCGTATGATTGTGCTCTGAAATGTGGAAAAATACATCTGTTAGATTGTAACCTTGATATTTTCCAGTGAATGTCAAATTCATGCCTGTTCATACCAAGCAACAAGTAACTCCTAATTCCATGATGTTGTGAGACCCCCCCATCAACTTTAGACAGACTCAGAGCAAGTTAAACCCTACACATCAATAACATACAAAGCTTTGGCTTTAATCGGGTTTTACATGGTCTCATGGAACCTCAAGTCGAATATTGGAATCAAAGCAGATCATAATTGTTTTTTTAAAAAGGCTCACTAAATATCTCTTACTATATGAGGTCCAAGATTAAGCAAGGCTTTCATTAATTTGCAGGAACCTTTGTAGATTTTCGGTTTTCTTTAAATGTTGCATTCCTAAAAGGTTAGACCCCAACAGCATCTTTTAAGTTCATTCATGCTCCAAAGCTCCGTCACTTAAAACAATATGGTGATTCTCAAATCATGTTTTGAAATACATTTGATCCATTGAGTAAGTATATCTGCCCTGATACGTACAACCCCGTTATGGAAATATGGTTACCAAGTTCCCATTTTTACTTTCTGTTCATAACTGGACTTTAAGACCGACGCTGCAGCAGGGACTAAGGGTTGGGGCAGTCACTGTGTCAGTTTTCCTTTCGGTCTGGAAACCAGGGGGCATATCTACAAAATAATGATGCATCCCAGCTCTGTAAGCCATCTTGCAGGGCCGAGCCTTGCCATTAGGATAGTGCAGGCATGAGTCATATTTGCTGGTGCACAATTGGGAGCCTTGTGCCAATGCAGGCACTCTTGCACAAAGGTGCAAGGGTGCCTGCATTACAGGGCTGCTTGCTTATATGTAGGAAGGGATACCTTCCTGCACAAAAACAATCATTAATGGCACTTTCCTCCTTCTATGTGTGCCACAGAATGCAGCAAACATAGAAAGAGGACAAACAGGGAGAAATAAAGATATTGCTCCTCATTGCCCCACTTTTACGCCACCCCTGGGGTGGCGTAGAAATCTGACACATTTTCAGCTGGGATATGCATCAGATTCCATGGGTGTTGCATGGGAACACTCACAGCAACACCCATGGAACTCCCCTTTCACACAGAGTAATATATGAAAGGGGACCATATTTACAAGGCCATGTAAAGTCATGCAAGGTGGCTTTGTGTTGCCTTGTAACTATGGGCTGGCACACTGCGCCACCCAGAACATCAAAAAAAGAGATGCTCCGTTGGCGCTAGGGGCTTGTAAATATGTCCACCGTACTTCAATTTGACTCGGATCCAAAAGAGTATTGGGATTTTTTTGGGTAGCCATTGTCAATGATACAAGAGTAAATGTCAGGAAACAGTGCCGGAGGTTCTGCTTAGCACTTTGTGTGGCCTATGCATGTAGAGGTAGTATTCTAAGTCAACTCACACTGACTGCGTTTCAACAAAGAAAAAGCTAACAGTCATGACAGAGTGCTGGTGTGGTATGGACAAATGCAAGCAGGATGCACTGTGCAGCAGCATGCTGGCAGTGAACTACAAATCCCTGCAGGCAATTAATTCTTGCGTGTTCCCAAAGAGGCAGTGGCCATCCTGGATTGTTGGGTATTACTTCATCATGGTTCACAATGTCTTTGCTCGGCAGTCATGTTACAATGTTGCTACTGCCTGGACCTTGCTACAGGGATTCCACATTCCCCTCGAAAAGACATGTTGTTTTTCAACAGATAGTTTGTATGGCCGATTGAATCACAGAGAAGTATCTTGAAGTCATACTGTTGATGAAATCAAACTTTGAACTACTCTCTTGAACATCTTTATGAAATCCTACAACTGTGGATATAATCAGTGAATCCATTACAGAGAAATATTCCAAAGTTCTGTTGTTGATGAAAACAAACTTTAAATTATTGTCTTGAATAGTTATCTGAACTGTTTGGACTGGGGCTATGTTCTACTAAGAACCAAAAAAACAGGAAAGACTCCTAAGAGGATCAATGCATATGTGTTTACAAATGTTATGTTTAAGGCATCAGGAGTTGTGGTGAACATATACAATTACTAAATTAGGGAACAACATCATACTAACACTTTTGGGTGTCTTTCAACCTTTACAGAAGTTAAATAGAAACAATGATGCACCTTCCACAAGGCAGCATGTAGTGACGACTCTTGAGTCAGTTTTCCAAAGCATATGAAGTAATAATAGCACACATGTAGACACTTAGGCCCTCATAATAAGTTTGGCGGTCAGTGGACGACCACAGTGGAGATGGCGGTCACACCGTCGCGGGCCTGGCGGTGTAGACCGCCATATTAAGAAGGCACCTGCCGAACACAGTCAAGTTTCCCTCTGGACCGCCATTGTGGACGGACGGCTGTTGCAGGCGGAAGCCCTCTTCAGGCCGGCGGTTAGACAGTTTCCACCCACTGTATTACGAGGTTGCTCATTGTAGAAAAGTACCATCTTGCCTGGCATGTTACCCCCATTTTTACTTGTATGTCAGTTTGTTTTTGCCTGTCTCACTGGGATCCTGCTAGCCAGGACCCCAGTGCTCATAGTTTGTGGCCTGAATGGGTGTCCCTGTGTAGTGACTAACTGTGTCACTGAGGCTTTGCTAATCAGAACCTCAGTGCTTATGCTCTCTCTGCCTTTAAAATTGTCACTATAGGCTAGTGACCATTTTCACCAATTCTAATTGGCACACTGGATCACCCTTATAATTCCCTAGTATATGGTACCTAGGTACCCAGGGTATTGGTGTTCCAGGCGATCCCAATGGGCTGCAGAATTTCTTTTCCCACTCATAGGGAGCTCAGACAATCCTTACACAGGACTGCCACAGCAGCCTGAGTAAAATAACATGCACGTTATTTCACAGCCATTTTACACTGCACTTAAGTAACTTATAAGTCACCTATATGTCTAACCCTCACTTGGTGAAGGTTAGGTGCAAAGTTACTAAGTGTGAGGGCACCCTGGCACTAGCCAAGGTGTCCCCACATAGTTCAGGGCAATTTCCCCAGGCTTTGTGAGTGCGGGGACACCATTACACGCCTGCACTACATATAGGTCAATACCTAAATGTAGCTTCACAATGGTAACTCCAAATATGGCCATGTAACATGTCTAAGATCATGGAATTGTCGCCCCATGCCAAATCTGGTATTGGGGTGCCAATCCCATGCGTCCCCGGGGCTCCACCATGGACCCCGGGTACTGCCAAACCAGCTCTCTGGGGTTTTTACTGCAGTTACCGCTGCTGCCAACCCTCAGACAGGGTTCTGCCCCCCTGGGTTCTGGCAAGCCCAGCCCCAGGAAGGCAGAACAAAGGATTTCCTCTGAGAGAGGGTGTTATACCCTCTCCCTTTGGAAATAGGTGTTAAAGGCTGGGGAGGAGTAGCCTCTCCCAGCCTCTGGAAATGCTTTGAAGGGCACAGATGGTGCCCTCCTTGCATAAACCAGTCTACACCGGTTCTGGGAACCCCCAGCTCCTGCTCTCCCGCGAAACTGGACAAAGGAAAGGGGAGTGACTACTCCCCTGTTCATCACCACCCTAGGGGTGGTGCCCAGAGCTCTTCCAGTGTGTCCCAGACCTCTGTCATCTTGAATCAAGAGGTGTGAGGGCACAGTGGAGGCCTCTGAGGGGTCAGTGTCAGCAGGTGACGTCAGAGACTCCTCCTGATAGGTGCTTACCTGACTAGGTGGCCAATCCTCCTCTGAGGGCTATTAGGGTCTCTCCTGTGGGCTTTTTCTCAGATAACGAAGTGCAAGAATTCATCAGAGTTCCTCTGCATCTCCCTCTTCGACTTCTGCCAAGGATCGACCGCTGACTGCTCCTGGACGCCTGCAAAACTGCAACAAAGTAGCAAGAAGACTACCAGCGACATTGTAGCGCCTAATCCTGCCGTCTTTCTTTACTGTTTACTGGTGGTGCATGCTCTGGGGGCTGTCTGCCTTCACCTTGCACTGGAAGCCAAGAAGAAATCTCCTGTGGGTCGATGGAATCTTCCCCCTGCTCCAGCAGGCACCAAACTTCACCATCACCGGTACTCTGAGACCCCTCTCATCCTGACGAGCATGGCCCCTGGAACACAGGTGGTGGACTCAAGTGACCCAGAATGTCCAGTGGTCCAACTGTCCAAATGTGGAGGAGGTAAGACCTTGCCTCCCCTCCAGACAGTAATCCTGTGCACTGCAGGAACTGCAGCTGCTAGAGCTTCTGTGCACTTTTGCAAGGAATCCTTTGTGCACAGCACAGCCCAGGTCCCCAGCACCCTGTCCTGCATTACTCAACTCGCTGAGTTGACCACCGGCTTCGTGGGACCCTCTTTTGTAGTGTTGAGATAACCGCCATGCTCAGTTTTCTAGCACCCCTGTTTGAGTACTTCTGCGGGTGCTGCCTTCTTGTGCATGGGCTCTCTGTGTTGCTGAGGGCCCCCTCTGTCTTCTCTTCAGAGTGGTGACTTCCTGGTCCTTCCTAGGCCCAGGCAGCACCCTTTTTCTTCAACTGTGACCTTTGAAGCTAGCAAGGCTTGTTTGCGGTATTTCTCTAAAGAAGCAACTCTGCCTCATCCAGTACTCTGTGGGACATCTCCTGTGCGAAGGAGAAGTTCCTGGCACCTTCAGTTTTTGCAGAATCTTCAGCTTCTTCCACCCAGAGGCTGCCATTTTGCACCTTCATCCGGGGTTTAGTGGGCTTCTGCCCCCCCTGGACACTTTCGTGACTCTTGGACTTGGTTCCCTTCCTTTACAGGTCCTCAGGTCCAGGAATCCATCTTCAGTGCTTTGCAGTCTGTTGTGGTCTTTGCAGAATCTCCTATCACAACTTTAGTGTGTTTCTGGGGAAGTAGTGTCACTTTACTCCTACTTTTCAGGGTCTTGGGGTAGGGTATCCTGGACACCCTTAGTGTTTTCTTACACTCTCAGTGACCCTCTACACACTACACTAGGCCAGGGGTCCCTAAGTGGTTCGCATTCCACTTTCTTAGTATATGATTTGTGTTGCCCCTAGGCCTATGGCATCCTATTGTATTCTACAGTGTTTGCACTACTTTTCTAACTGTTTACTTACCTGATTGTGGTTTGTGTGCATATTTTGTGTGTTTTACGTACCTCCTAAGTGAGTATATCCTCTGAGATATTTTTGGCACATTGTCACTAAAATAAAGTACCTTTATTTTTAGTAACTCTGAGTATTGTGATTCTTATGATATAGTGCTATATGATATAAGTGGTATAGTAGGAGCTTTGCATGTCTCCTAGTTCAGCCTAAGCTGCTCGGCTATAGCTACCTCTATCATCCTAAGCTGCTAGAACACTACTAATCTACTAATAAGGGATAATTGGACCTGGCACAAAGTGTAAGTACCATCAGGTACCCACTGTAAGCCAGGCCAGCCTCCTACACACACCGCCAGGACTTCCGGGGTGGTCTAACCGCCACGAAAACCATGGCAGGAATGAACAACATAAAAGGAAGCACTCACCTTCAGGAACACACGCACGTCCGTAGGCGCCATGGCACACAAATTGCAAGTCTTTCTACTGCTCCTGCTTGCCATCGATATCCAGGACCAGCGACGCCGACATAGACACCAGCTGTAAGTACCCCAACCTAGCACACACTGGAGGAAAGGACATTAGTACACACACACACACACACGACCAAAAGCACAGTCACCACACATACATGCACAAGGAAAGCCAGGACAAGCTATGTTGCATTGACACCAACAGTGAAATTGTAGATAAGTATAATTCGATATTTTTAAATATTTATAAAAACAACTATTCAGAAAATGCTGCAAGGGCCAGTGGATATGTGTCCAAATGTCCCAGGCACACTGGGCAAATGAGGAGGGCCCAACTTGACTCCTGACTGCAATGTGCAGACCTCCACAGGGCAGGGGCATCAATCGGGCATGCAGACACCTCAGGGATGGGGGTTTGGGGGTGTGATCGGGGTTTAGATGGGGGGGTCCCTCCTCTTGTCTTTAGGCTTCTCCTCCTTACTGTCCTGCTTTTGGGGAGACACCTTAGCCTTGCCCCTCTTTCCTGCCTTCTTTGGTGGGACGGCTGTGGAGGCTACGACAGCAGGGGACCCAGATGGAGTGGTCCCAGGCCTGGAAATTTGAGGGGCAGGTCTGCTTGTTGTGGCAGCACTGTAGACTGCTGTCTGTGGGGCTTGGCCAGCCCAGAGGAGGGCAGGGAGGTGGAAGGCAGGGGTCTGGGAAGAGTAGCAGGGCATTTGGGGGGAAAAGGGGCTGGACCAGGGGACGGGAACAGGGAAAACTCATGAAGGAATCTTTTTTTCAGGGCAGTGGGTAGGTCCTGGGTAAGGCGTTTGGGAGTGGAGGGAGAGGGGATGGTTGATAGGTGTGTACGTGGATGTGGTTTGGGTGCTGGTGCATGTGTTGATGATATGTGTGTGCTGGGTGTGTGTTGGGTGGATGAGTGTGGGCGAATTTGTGTACTGGTAGGAGGAGGGGAGGAGACACAGGGAGATGGCGGGGGATGTGTGAAAGAATGTTGGGGTGGTGTGTACAGGTAGGGTGGATGTGCTGCATGTTGTTGTGTTGACTGTTGTAGTGCGTGCGGATGTGGTGTATGGGGTGCATGTATGGGGTCTGCTGTTGTGGCGACGGTGGCAGTGACGGCACATGTGGTTGGACCTAGGACTGATGATGTGGTGTCTGCAGGTGTAAGTGGCAATGTGACTGTGAGGGGGGAGGAGGTGGAGGAGTCAGTGTAGGGAGTGGATGTTGTTGTGTGTGCGTCTGAATGTTGGGTGTGTGCATGGCGGTGGTGGCGTTTGTGGTGCATGTGATTGTCCTTGCTTTCTGGGTCTTTTGGAGAGGATGAATGCTGGTATGAAACTATGTTTTTGATGGGGAATGAGAGGGATGTGGGAGTGGGAACAGGTAGTTGGAGCAGAGACGGAAAAAGAAGGAGGCTGTCGCCTGAAACGATCTCTGAAGGGCAGACAGGGCACCGTGAATGCCTTCCAGGAACACATTTGACTGTTGCACTGGGATGCCAGTCCCTGGAAGGCATTCACAATGGTTGCCTGCCCAACAGAGATGGACCTCAGGAGGTCAATAGCCTCCTCATTGAGGGTAGCAGGGCTGACTGGGGCAGGAGCAGAGGTGCCTGTGACGAAGGAGATGCCCACCCTCCTGGATGAGCGGGCACGGGCAACTGGGTGGGGAGCTACAGGGAGGATGGTGCTGGTAAGGGGGGTGGCGGACAAAGATGGTGCAGGCATAAGGCCTGAAGGTTCTGCCACCACAAGGGAGTTGCCATCAGAGGAAGAATCTGATGATGGTGTAGTTGATACTGTCTCCTCCGTGGCGCTCCCCTCTCCCTCCGTCCCAATGGTCCCCTCGGCTCCACAGCCTCCTGGGTCCCATGGGATGCAGCTTCCCCACTCGCCGGTGCCCCTTCTCCTTTGCCAGATGACGCTGAAGCACACAAAGACGGAGGAGGAGAGGGAGGGGGGTGGAACAGTGAGAGTCAGAACACAACAGCACATGCAGTTGAAGTCTTCTCAGCACGAGTGCCGGGTGTCATTTGAACATGAGCACATGAAATGGCGGTCAAGGCCGACGCAGACGTCACCGTCACCGCCGCCGGTGATCACCATTGGCTCATGTCGCCCATCGGCAACCATGTTAACCAATGAGGAGTTGCACGGCGGTTGTGAGCGCCTACTATGCTGGTGGGATTCGCTCACTTCCTGTGCATGCAGGACAGGCGGCTGCCATTTTACATCTACAATGTGTATAGAGGGGGTTTATGAGGAGTGTCATGGATGTTTTACAGTGACCTGTGCACAGCTCCACTGCGTCCACACAGTCCTTTATGCACATAATGATTGCTACTCCCTCCTATTCCCAGGTACAGTGAAAGAATGATGGTGAGGAATGCTCCTGTCTACAGGCCCCTGGTCGATCTTGCCACCCTTGAAGAGAGGCACGTCATCCAGTGCTATCGGTTGAACTATCAGACCATCATGGAGCTTGTGAGGCTGTTGGAGCCAGATCTGCAGCCTGGTATTTGTCATCATAATGCCATCACTCCACAGTACAGGTGTTGGCAGTCCTCCACTTCTTTCCTCAGGGTCCTTCCAAATTGCAGTGGGCTGGGCTGCCGGAATGTCCCAGCCCATGTTCAGCCACATCTTGAAGAATGTCCTATGTGCCCTACTCAAACATATAGGCAGCTATATAAGGTTCCCCCAACGTGACGCTCTGCTCACTGTGAAAGCAGCATTCTACGATGTAGCACATGTGCAACATGTGATAGGGGCTATTGAGGGGACCCACATTTCCCTGGTGCCACCCAGGAGGAGTGAACAGGTGTTCAGGAACCGTAAAAACTTCCACTCAACCAATGTGCAGGTGGTATGTCTTGCAGACCTCTACATCACATAAGTGATGGCCCAGTTCCCAGGTTCAGTGTATGATGCCTACATTCTGTGGAACAGCTGCATCCCACAAATGATAGCCCCACTGCAAAGGGATCGTGCCTGGCTCATCGGTATGTACTGTGTCATATGTGTTCCTCTGTATTCTGAACACTCTACACCACCTGCCCGATTTACCTACAGTTTTCAATATGCCTATTACCTCTGTGCACACAGGTGACTCTGGTTACCCCAACCTGCCATGACTACTGACACCTCTCAGGCATCCGACTACAGCAGCTGAAAACCGTTTCAATGAGGCCCATGGTAGGACTTGACGGGTCATCGAACGCAGCTTTAGAGGGCTGAATGCCAGATTCAGGTGCCTGCACCTTACTGGAGGGGCCCTACTGTGCAGACCACCGAAAGTGTGCCAGATCATTGAGGCGTGCTGCATGTTACACAATTTGGTTCTCAGATGTCACATCCCATTACTGGATACTGAGGAGGGTGTAGCTGTGCCAGTGGCTGATGAAGAGGACATGGGGAGTGATGATGAGGAGGATGACAAGGATGCAGCTGATTCCGGAGTAGAGCTGATACAACAATACTTTCACTGACATACAGGTATGTATAAAAGCCTTGCTATGTAACCAGTAGCAATGTTTGCCGTGTGCACGGCTGCCACCAGTATTGTGTGTTCAATATGGGTTTTGGATGAACCCATAACTGTATTTCAGAACACGTAAATGATTGCTCCCCCTTCTGGCACTGTCACATACATTGTTAGGACAGTGGTCTGCCTGTTACACATGTCATGGCTGTCTATATTGTAATCATGATAGATAAAAAGGTAGGCAGTAACTGTGCTCAAAGGTGGGTTTTTTAATAAGAAAAGTGCAAGGGCTGATGAGTGGGGTCATTGTGAGTGGGATCATCAGAGTATTTAGCCAACCTGTGGGGAGTCGAAGTCCAGTATGATGGCCATGTGTAAATGGATTTATGAAAGTGGGCAGTCGCTGTGACACACAAAGGGGTATGTTCTGAAGTGGCTCACTTCCCGGCAGTGGTCTTGGTCTTGGCATCAGTGGAGGCTGGATGTCTGGTTGAACGTCCTCGCTTGTGTGGGGGCTCCTCAGCTACAGGGGAAGGGGTGCTGGTGTCCTGTGGCAGGGCCTCCGTTCAACTGGCGGCGGCTGATGTGGAGGGCTCAGATGTGATCTGGCCAATGGAAGGGGCCTGCTGGTGGGAGGTGGACTGACGCAGGATGGTGGTAAGTTCCGTCAGCACCCTTGCTGTGGGGGCCATGGTGGCATTGTGGGTCTGCCACTGCTGCATGGCCTTCTTATGGTTCTCCCTCTGAAGCCTCTGAGTCTCCTGCAGGGTAGCAAGGATCTGGGCCATGGTGTCCTGGGTTTGGTGGTATGCACCCAGAACTTGCGGTCTGATGTTGTTGCTGCTCCCTCCCGTGGACCACAGATCCCCTCCCACTACCCATGGCCCCCTTTGCCTGTGCCCCTGACACAGTGTGCCCACTCCCAGTAGCACCAGGGCCTTGATTGTCTGGGGCGGGTGCCCTTGACTCAGGCCCCTGTACTGTGGGGTACACCTCTAATTGAGTGGTTCTTGAGGCACAGGTTTGGGGAGGAGGGGCTAGCTGAGGTATTGTAGCCACATGGGAGGGTGAGTCTGGGGTGCCAAGGGTGGGGCTGCTGGGAGTGGACTGGCCAGTCGCCTAAGATGGCCCAGGCAATTCATCGTCCTCCAGACATCCACTGGGGCCTTCATCCTGGGGAGGGCTGTCTGACCCTGCCATCCTCTCCTGGGTGGCAGTGGCAGAGTTAGCTGTGGATGGAGAGGGTGAGAGTTAGTACGTGGATAAGTCATTGTAGTGTCATGGTGTGCTGCTTGCAGTGGGTGGATTCGTTACTCAGGGATAGCAATGACATTTGTAGCAATGCAGACACTGCATGGTGAATGGACATTGGGCCATGCTTTTCAGATCATAGGTAGTCTTGGTTTTGCTGTTTGTCATTGCTGTAATTGCCATAGGTAGTGAGGCGGTGTTGGCTAGCAGTCGGGGTGGGCTGTGGGATGATTGTCTATACAGGTGCTCCACTGTGAGGTGTGAAAGTGACTCGGATCCGGCATGCGTAGTGATGGATTGTGGGAGTGGTAGTTGAGGAGATTGTGAAGGTTTATTGTGCATTGTGCGGAGTGGGGGCTGGATGGCGGGAGAGGGGTGGTATGGCATGCAGAGTAGGAAGGTGGGGTGATAGTGGACAGTGCAGTCTTGTAGTTTGTGATAGAATGGGGAGTGGTGGGTGCTGGGGAGGCATGCAGGGCTGGAGTTGTTAGTGCCCAGGGAGGGTATTGCTTCCTTACCAGAGTCAATCCCTCCGATGATTCCAGTCAGGCCCTCAGGATGCATGATGTCCAAGACCTTCTCCTCCTCGGATGTCAAGTCAAGGAGAGGAGGTGGGGGTCCACCGCCAATCTTGTTGAGGGCGATGTTGTGCCTGGACACCATGGAACTGACCTTCCCCCTGAGGTTGTTCCACCTTTTTCTGATGTCCTCCCTTGTGCGTGGGTAGCTGCTCACTGCATTCACCCTGTCGAAGATCCTCTGCCAAAGCTCAGTTTTCCTGGCCATAGATGTTTGTTGGACTTCAGCTCCCATCAGTTGTGGCTCAAATCTGACGATCTCATCCACCATGACCCTCAACTCATTGTCGGTGAAGCGTGGGTGCTTGTGGTGTGACATGTTGTGGGGGTGGGTGCTATGCGTTTGAGGTGCAGTGCAGGAGGCTGATTGTTGTGGGGGGGTGTGCAACATGTAAAATAAATGCTCAATGTGCAGTGGTTCGTGGGCTGTGTATCTCTGGGGTCGTTGTGGTATTCACAAGGGTTTGAGGTGGTCTGAGGGGTTGTGTATTATAGTGCTTTGAACAGGTGTGTGTGGTGTGTGTATGTGTTTCAGGTGTAGGGTATTTGACCTGTCCAATCTGGTGTTGTTTTCTATTGGCAATGATTTTCTAGCCCACCGCGGTGCGCACCGCCAATGGTTTTCCTCCGTGAATGTTCCGCTGTGCTGAAATTTGACTCATAATATGACGGCCGGAATGGTGTCGACGTGGCTGGCCCAGCGGGCAGACAGTCGCTCTTTGGCCGTCAGTGGCACTGGCGGTGTTGGATTTCTGGCTGTGTTTCATCAGATGGATGATTGTGGCTTGAAATATGGCACCCACTGTACCACCAACGCTGGCAGGATGGTGACAGGATTTTCCATGGCGGTCTTGCCCGAAGACCACCAAACTAGTAATGAGGGCCTTAATACCTGCTAGCTTAGTTTTCAGGAAATAGCTGTTCATCTCGAAGATGGAAAGTTAGTTAACAGAAATAAAGTTCAAGTATATCAATTCACAATTGCCGGCAGTTAGTTTTCTGAACATCCAGATAGTTAAGATATGCCTTTGTTTTATAGAAATTCACTTTATTCTGCAAACTTCATTTATCAGCTGAGTGACAAGTAAGAGGGGGCAAAATGTTTAATCCTGCTGGCGGAATCGGAGAAATTTAGTAATTCTGCGTTACTCCTTTAACATGGAATTATTGATAAATTCAGCCGTTCCGCTTTGCCGACGGAATGAAACTTTCAGCAGTGCACTAGACAGAATCTGGAGAACTGCTGTAGAAATTGCCTCCCTCTAAAATGGCTGACCAATGTCAGCAGTCTAGTGTCTTTAGAAAGAAGTGGAGATAATGCAGCAGCATCTGTTGTGTCTTCCCTCTAACTTCCAAAATGATGATGGCAGTGTAGCGAGTAGTTGGTGCTTCCACCTATTAGTGGTGAGTAAATATTTGGACATGAATTTGAATTCATTCTTTTTGAACTTCCTAAATGTGACTGTGATAGATTTTGCTCATTGAATGCTTGCTGTCTTTCGGAAACATTATCAGAGTCATTACAAATTACAATATCGAGCCCTATTGTACTGTGTGCTTTCTGAGCAGGAATTTCATTAGATGTGAAAGTAAACAGGTCGATGGACCTTTGACAGCAACCTGCAAGGACTTAGGTGAGAGAAGAGCAAAGGCTGGAACTGAAAAAGCTTGTCACGGCAAGCTGCCATGTAGCCAACCAATTGTACACTAAGCCAAGATAGAGCCACACAAACACTTTTGAGCCTGGAAGCTGCAGGGAGCCAGCAGCTGGTGGCCTCCAGAAATGTAAATGAGAGCTGGGCTGTCTGTCAGGATGAGGAACTGCAGCAGACTGTTGCAGGATCTTTTTATCTCTGCTGCTGCCCAGCCCTCTTCAGAACTTTTTTGTTTTGTTTTGGTGGAGGATTTTCCTTCTTAAAGCATGCTTACATTAAACGTACAAAGAATGGACATCCACTGCTCCGTGAAGACCAGAACCACCTACCGAGTTAGACTCATACTAAAAATACACTGCTATGTTGTTTTCCCCGTACCCTCACCTCATTTAGATCATGTTTTGCAGTCATATTTCTCATGGTGATATTTTCATAATTTTAATATATAACTAAGTGGATATGGGCAGCTTGGTTCCTAGAATTGAGAACTATCTCTCTTATGTAACACATTGTGTGTAAGTTCCAGTAACACCTCCAGTCAGGCTTTGTTGGGTGCCTCGTCAGGAGTATCAAGCGCTATATGAACACCATTTACAATTGGGCGGAACTCTGCGGAATTGCACTGAGCTTTTATGTAACTTAGTGGAAATCTGCGGAGTACAACTCTGCGATTTACGCCACCCCTAGTAACAAGGAAGGAGTGGATGAGTCCTTATCTCTGTTTTTGCTGTTATCCAATTCCCCTTTCCTCACTTTTACCACTGACCCTCATATATTCATACATGGTCATTAAGAGGTTGGCAAGAGATGGTGAAAAAAGCACAGATTGTTGGATCATGTGCAAAGGGAAGTGCAACTTGACACTAAAATACGATAGTTTGAAGTTGAAAGTGATACAATTTGCTTCTTTGTGAATACCACAAACACTGACAAAAGTAGCGGCCGATCATCAGCCCCAATGTACATTTTTCTATGTTGGTAAGTGTGCAAAGTACAGGAAATGGGTGACCAATCTGTTGAACTATACTCCGGACCACTACTGGCTTCTGGGAAATTCATTGTAAACAGAGCGTAAAGTAACAAATATGACACACTGAAAAACAAGCAAACAAAGAATTTGACACTAATCCCTCCACAATGAACATACTTTTCATTTACCTTCACACAAAGCCTTTAACAGTCCTCTACAAGCCTTATGCAGGTACCATATATGTCATTCTTCGTCCTGGACACAGGGATAGTTGAAAAAAAGCCCTGTCAATAAGCATCAGTTGTGTCTGAGGATTGCTGAAATAATAAGGAATTTCCTCTTTAAGTAATGTGGCAAGTGGAGGGAGATATGATATTGGAGAATGTTCAAGGTTTTCAATGGTAATACAACTTACCCATGCGAGGAAAAGCTCAGCGGTCTTAATAAAATCTAATGGCCTCATTACAAGTTTGGCGGTCCCAATGCGAGACTGCCAAACTCGTGCAGAGGACGCCACGGACATGTCGGTGGCACCCACTCTATTACAATGTTCCCGCCGGCCTGACCAATGGAAACATTGTAACAGAGCATTCCCGCCGGTCAGACAGTGGGAACAGTGCTACTAGATAGCACTAAGCTCTCTTAAAGGTGCTGAGTGCTATCTCGTAGCAGAGGGGGCTGACCAGCACCCTCGGAATGCGCACTGTCTGCAAAGTAGACAGTGCACATTCCGATGCTGCTGGGCAGGGGGACCCTGCACTGCCCATGCCATGCACACCCTCAACGCCAGCCTTTTCATGCCAGTGAAACTGCCATGGCAAGGCTGGCTGTGAGAGGAGTTGTAATCAGCCAGGCAGCGATGAGTTCAGCGCCGCCCTGGCTGAGTACAACTCAGACCGCCGTCACCACGTTGGAAACCATGTTCCCAGCATGGACAATGGTCCCCTGGTGGGTATTTGGGCAGTCAGACCGTCAACACGAGTGTGGCGGTCCTCGGACCACCACACCCGTAATGAAGCTGTAAGTCTTTCACGGCCTAGCTGATGTTAACCCATATATACATTTGGGGCTTGTTGTTTCAATATCTCTAAGAGGAAAACATTTGTAGAATTTATTTTCCTTTTTTCCGAATTCATGTCGCGTGAGCCATGCATTTCCTGGAGTTCTCGGTTACCATTCTAAAGAAATTTCGATACAGAGACATTAAGTCAACCCAATTGTAGCTCATATTGTGACCGGGAAGACTGCAAGCAGTGTGTTTCATGCTATCAGCTGTTTACCATAAATGGAGGGTTTGTCGAAACACTTGGCAGTTTTTTCACCGTCGCCAAAATGTATCTGGGAAGACTAAAAGATGTTTTGTAAATGACGAGTGTTCTAGCTCTCACCGGAGACCGATGACTCTGTTGCCGGCCCCACTTTTATCTATTACTTATTTTAATCTCGCCTTTGTGAGAAGACCAGCGCCTCACGCTTGTTGCCAAGACAGACGCCATCAGCATTTATTTATTACTGCCATTAGGAACTATTCTATCTGGGATTCTGCTAGTCCCTAAATTACCCTGGAGGATGAGCTAAATCTGACACTAATGTATTGGTTTTATCAGTTGCTTTTTGGGCGAAAGCAGTTCTTTTTTCCTCTTTTTTTGTCTGCTTTAATTACTTTCACATCTAGATAATGGGTCGTTTCTATGCCGTTTTTATGATGCGCATTTCATTTTTAGGCTTGACAAATTGAGTTCATAAACCCTCATTATATCAGGGGTGCATGGTACATGCTTAGCATCCTTTCAAAGTAATATCTCAACAGATTTAACACATTTTTGCGGATTATGGATTCAGTCAGCACTTGTGACCATCACTCAAACCTCAGCTTTTCCGTTTATGAAAATATGCATTTTTTAAACTACTATATCCATTTTATAAAAAAAATAAACTCAGTTCTTTCAAACAAAAGCTCATCGCTCTTCATTTTTAGGAAACTCTGTGTCAAAAGATTACATTGGAATTTTCATCAATTACTCCCAAGTACTACTGCTACAGATGGAGTGTGCTTTGCAAGGTCAAGCATTATCAACTCATGACATAGATCCCCACCCCAATATGCCAGGAGTTACCAATTCGCCAATAATTCTCAGGCTATGGCATAGTGGTAGGCAACATAAAATATTTTGCCAGAGGTATCCATCATTATGCCCTGGATATCTACAATAGGCCAGGATTAACCACTGTTGTGGTAGGACCAGCATTAAACAGTGGGTAGGCAGAAGGCATAGATGTCCTCCTTATGTCATGTATTACCACCATTCCAGAGACAACAGTACTGTGGGGAGGCACCGGCACACCTCAGCTGCCACTACAATGACAACTACTACACCAATATGCAAGGGTCAGCGATTTCCAAGAGACACACACAGACGCACACCAACACAAGCAAGTAGACATACTATCATGCACACACACAAAGCAGCATTGAAAACCTCCCTTCACTTAACTTGATTCCTGTGCTAGTGGGCCGATTACATGCGGGTCTCCAGTCCTTCATGGCACTGAAATCAGGCTAGAGAAGACAGCATAGTTAGGATCAAAGAGAGGAAAGCCCACTGGAAACTCCAGCCTTTTCTGCTGTTAAAGGACTTGGCATCATGCACTGTGCTTCTCAGTCTGACTTCCAATTGATTACGAGGGTTCTTTGAAGAGTACCCCTGAACAGTCCTATTTGGCAAATATGCTAAACTGCTCAGACATCAATCAATCAGTCAATCAGTGTAATTGTAGAGCGTGCTACTCACCCGTGAGGGTCTCAAGGCGCTTTGAGGAGGGGGGGAGCTGCTACTGCTCGAACAGCCGGGTCTTGAGGAGTCTCCTGAAGGTCAGTAGGTCCTTGGTCTGCCGTAGGTGGATGGGGAGGGTGTTCCAGGTCTTGGCCGTGAGTAAGGAGAAGGATCTGCTGCCAGTTGTTGTCTTGTAGATGCATGGGATGGTGGCTAGGGCGAGGTCGACGGAGCAGAGCTGACGGTTCGGGGTGTAGAAGGTGAGACGATCGTTGAGGTATGCTGGTCCAGCATTGTGGAATGCTTTGTGGGCGTGGGTTAGGAGTTTGAATGTGATCCTTTTGGAGACGGGAAGCCAGTGTAGGTTTCTCAGGTGGACTATGATGTGGCTGTGGCGGGGGATGTTGAGGATGAGGCATGTGGAGGCATTCTGTATCCATTGCAGTCTTTTCTGGAGAGCTGCCTTTGTTCCCGCGTAGAGAGCGTTGCCGTAGTCCAGTCTGCTGCTGACAAGGGCCTGGGTAGCCGTCCTTCTGGTTTTAGTAGGGATCCACCTGTAGATTTTGCAGAGCATGCAGAGGGTGTTCAAGCAGGACGACGAGATGGCGTTGACTTGTTGGGTCATGGAGAGTGATGAGTCAAGGATGAAACCCAGGTTGCGGCCGTGGTTGGTGGGCATTGGTGCGGCTCCCAGCGAGGGCAGCCACCAGGAGGCATCCCAAGCAGAGGGGGTGGGACCGAGGATGAGGACCTCTGTCTTATCTGAGTTTAGTTTTAGTCAACTGTTCTTCATCCAGTTTGAGACGGCCTTCATACCCTCATGGAGCTTGGTTTTGGCTGTGGCGGGGTCCTTGGTGAGAGAGAGGATCAGCTGGGTGTCGTCGATATAGGAGAGGATGTTGAGGTTGTGAGATCGGATGATTTTGGTGAGCAGTGCCATGTAGACGTTGAAGAGTGTCGGGCTGAGGGAGGAGCCTTGTGGTACGCCGCAGATGGTCTTTGTGGCTTCAGATAGGAATGGAGGGAGGCGGACTCTCTGTGTTCTGTCGCTGAGGAAGGAGGTGATCCAATCCAGGGCCTTGTCATGGATCCCTGCGTCGTGGAGCACATGCACATTATATCCACTCCAGAATATGACTGTGTGATGGATACAATATTGAATTGTGTCCTCTCATATGCACGATCTAGACATCCATCTGCAGACTAATGCATGCTTCCACAGCAGATGGATCATGATTCATCCCTCTCAGGGTCTGCCTGTTCCTGGCATCATCAGCTGGTGAACTAGGTTATGGAGGGACGACATACACAGTGTGCATGAGGTCATGACCGTACTTTCATGTGCACTTCTGGTACCTGCCAGGTTATTTTGTGGCTGCGAGCGAGCCAGAACAGTGTGTGACAGCTAATTGGTAGTCAAGCACTGCCCTAAATTACAATATTGACTCTGCACAATACATATAATATGTGATATTTGCAGTGTAGCCTATCTTATCACTGCTTTGCCCAGGTAATTCTACCCCCATGATGCACAGATACCATTATGTTTGCGATATATATGTATCCTATCTTATCACTGCTTTGCCCAAGAGACTCCCGTGATCTATCTGCATATGATGGCCAGACATCTTTTTGCAGAAAAGCCACACTAATTGCAGGAAATATTTGATGTTGTGATAGGTTATAACTGAGAAGTCATTGTCTTATATCCTAACCTACTAGAAAACACAGCTTTCAGATTCACATTTGCCAAGCCTGCTTTTGTAGACACAAGCCCCTCTCTCTTAAGCCACCACTATATTTTAACTCATTTGTCGCTTCTGACCTCAGACAACCATCTCCACCTACACTGACCCATCTAAATTTGTTGTGTGTGTCACATTATGTTACTTTATCTTGTATAACTTACAGTTCTGTACATTTCTTTTACTTAGTTGAGCGTTTTTCCTTTTGGTTTCTTCAGCAATGATGGTCATCAACCAGGAATAGCAGGTTATTACATACTAAGCAGTCTTTAGCTCATTCCTTCAAATGTATTATGCAGGTGCACAGAGGAAGATTTAAGTGATAATCAGCTTTACATATTTAACCCTTTATCCTCTGAAAATCCGGTTGTGCTTTTTCGATTTTATTTTATTTTGTAAAGCATGCAAATGCCACAAAAATGTGAAGTCCTGGTGCTGGAAAAAGGACTAGGCTGCATACAGAACGCACGTAGAAAATAGGTAAATGCAGCTACATTAGCCCACAATGATGTGTCAGATCGTATTGCCACAAGAGGCTGATCAAAACATCTCAGCCTGGATTTATAACAATAACTGCATATAACGAAAGGACTAGCTGCTTTCATCACATTTAAGACCAAAGGTGCATGGAGAATTCTAAATGTACTCTTAAATACCCAGTAATATCTCTAAGAGGAAATGGGCCGGGAATTAAAAACTGCAATTTTAATATCAATACATTGAATTCATCAACTTAGTCAATTCTCAAGCGTCAATAATGAGAGTTGCAGTTAGAATTTTAGAGTTTTATTTCTCATAAGTTTCAAATCTTTTTCTTTATTAGTCAATAAGATTGACAGAAAATTTCATAAAGCTTGTCCCATATTCTACTACTTATTCTAGTATTCTAAATCAGTAAAGTACATAATTTTTGTCAGAAAACAGCAAGAAGTAACGGATGTCAAGAAGCAATCTAGTCAGCGAAGCTATCAGTATGCATAAAGAATACTGTAACATAATCTGACAGAGAATAGTCTAGGCAGAGAGCAAAATCTGTCTTGCAGTCTTGCAGTTATAATTTATGAATGCTAAATGTGAGATTTGTCCATCCCATTCCCTCCTCTCTTATCTGTTCTTTCCCTGGGACACTTTTCTAGTCGAATTACAAAGTATACAGTTTTGTTACAGTTGTTTCAGATGTGTTATACAGTCCGTCATTCACAAGCAAGAAAACCATGAGGCAGGAACAGTTTCCATCAAGATGGTACCTTCTAACAAAGACAGCTCTAATGTAAGAAACATTAGTATAATTTTTTTCACATTAAGAAACAGTGAAGAGTTTTCACAGCCATCTCGGTCTCCGAAAGAAGAGACACTTATGTAAGTTTTAAAGAATATTTATTTTGCATCCTCTTCTCCCTCACACGCCTTTATGCTAGAAGCCTATTCATAAAGAAGCAAGTTTCCGTTTAGTTTTGCAAGTTTCAAAATTTCAATGCATGTTAAGCGATTAAAGGGAATAAAATAATATAGCTTTCTTTGTTAGAATTGAAGTTTGTGTCACGCAAAGCCCATGCAGAAGTATTGATAGAAACATTTCTGCTGAGTTAAAGCTGTTTGGAATTTGTCAACATTACCAAATCAAGTAAGTCAAGCAATTAGGGTCGTGCAGAGTTTAGAAACGAAAGTGTACATTTAAAATGCAGCTTCTCTAGCACTTAAACATGCAATGGATTTGCATTTCAGAGTTTTGCAATCCATGCAAGCCCTTGAAGGATTCTTTGTTTCTTGTGCTAAGATTCATTGGACAACCGGGTGACCCCAGACACCTCTTAATGCTTCCCAACTCTCCGTATGACTTACCCGACTAAATAGGCTTCTAAAGGAGCTCCACGCCCGATCATAAGTTTCAGATATAGAAGTCGTACTGACACCCTCAAGAACATTTTCTTTGTGTCTCTTTTACTGCATAAGTACAAATGCAATGCTTCCTTTATTGCAGGTATTTGCTAACATGTGCAACGTAAGGTCTGGTAGCACACTATAACCAAAATATATTGTGATAGGGGGCTGACATCCTAGAACAGGATTTCTTAACGTTTTGACTTCTGTGAACCCCACTTAACTATTACTGGAAATACAAGGACCCCCACTGAGTTATTATTGAAAACTGGGGACCACCAGACTAAGCAATTTCTATGATTTGACCTTCAAAGCAATACACAAAAATTTAAAAAAAGTATACACAAAACAAAATCCTCAAATACTGAAATATTTTGTTTAATTCACAGTCAAATATAGAAATAGTTTTCATATTTTTAATGTTGCTTTTCCATTTGTATATACTTTATTCATTTTAATGTATTACTTTAAATATTATTTCATTTTGTAACACAGTCACGGACCCCATGAGTATGTCTCAAGGACCCCAAGAGCCACTGACTTAGGCCCTCATTCTGACCTTGGCGGGCGGCGGAGGCCGCCCGCCAAAGTCCCGCCGTCAGGTTACCGTTCCGCGGTCGAAAGACCGCGGCGGTAATTCTGACTTTCCCGCTGGGCTGGCGGGCGGTCGCCTTCAGACCGCCAGCCAGCCCAGCGGGAAAGAGGCTTCCACGATGAAGCCGGCTCGGAATCGAGCCGGCGGAGTGGAAGCTGTGCGACGGGTGCAGTTGCACCCGTCGCGTATTTCACTGTCTGCGCAGCAGACAGTGAAATACATGTAGGGGCCCTCTTACGGGGGCCCCTGCAATGCCCATGCCAGTGGCATGGGCACTGCAGGGGCCCCCAGGGGCCCCGCGACCCCCCCCTACCGCCATCCGGATCTCGGCGGTCCGACCGCCGGGATCTGGATGGCGGTAGGGGGGGTCGGAATCCCCGCGGCGGTGCAGCAAGCTGCGCCGCCGCGGAGGATTCAATGGGGCCGCGGTACACTGGCGGGACCCCGCCAGTGGTGCCGGACCGACCGCGGCTTTACCGCTGCGGTCGGAATCCCCATTGGAGCACCGCCGGCCTGTCGGCGGTGCTCCCGCGGTCCTCCGCCCTGGCGGTCAAAGACCGCCAGGGTCAGAATGACCACCTTAGTGTATTCACTTTAGCGTTGTGCACCTCTCAGACCCTGTGTTGGTAGACCAGCACTGGTTTGATAGTAGAAGGCAGAATGCGAATGCATACCAATATTGCACTGTGATATTTGCTAAATTAGATTCCAGTGAATTCAATGAAGCAATAATTCAAGCAAAAATTATTGGGCAGTGATTCCAGTGTTCTGACTTCATTGACTCTGGGTTACATTTACAGTCAACTTTTCATCCAGGCTCCTTTTTGTTCTAAGCAACAACAATCCAAAGGGGTTTACCCTTTATGTTTCACAGGCATGGGGCTTTTTCAAGGCTGCAATACAAAGTATTAACACCCAGTTGATTGCTGGACAGATACGGACCAAGTGATATGTAAAATGAAATATTTGTAGTTAACCTAATATTATTGAATGCCAGAAGTATGAAGCACATTGGTCTGGCACAGCATGTGTGATACAAATAACAGACTTGAAGATGGAAAATAATGAGATGTAGTGCCTGCACAGACCCCCTCAGAACTGTAGGCCAAGCTGTCGTATGAGAGGAGTCACAGAAGTTGTAAGCCCTCACCCACTATTATGGCATTTTAATACTCTGTTATAGAGTGTTCGTTCACAGAATTGTTTTACTGGCACTAGGAAAGGCTTAACAGAGCAGATCAAGTTACATTTTGCCAAAGTTAAAGGTTTTTATTGATGGGTGGAAGAAAAGGTGAAAGTAAGGAAGGGAATTCAAGATTTCATTAAAAAAACGACCACTAATGCACACTTGCCTCAGTCATTCCTACTCATTATTTGGAATGAATGCCCTTCCGACGTCCGTTTCAAATACCGATTCAATATCCATTTAAACCCAATTTAGTGACTCAGAAAACACTTGCCAGAATCGCTAAAGAAGCATAGTGCATTATAATAAGGGGGTTAGCATTCACAAACACTTCGATTTACAGAATCTGAGGGTTTGCACACGCTAAAACCCCTCACACATTGGTCCATTATTTCATATAGTAGACAGAACAAATATACAACAACATTTTATTGTAAGTTAAAGGTGCACAAGAAACAAAACAGAGGTGGCATTGCAACAATTCCCATGAACAATCTGTGCAGATCTGAATGTGTTTTTCAAATATTTAAGGAGCCTCCAGGACTTATTCTCAGACTGCTCACTTAGTTGCATTTTTACATTCCGGACCTGAGCACCTCCCTTCACTGTGCACTGCACCATCAGCACTACTTACAGTGAGATTATGTATTTATATATGCATGTTGTATATACAGCTGATTGCAAGGAATTCATTTGGCAAATCTAGGGCACTCTTAGCTTGGCCCTTGTGTTACTGTTGTTTTTGAAGAAGAGCTTCATTTGTATTGATTTTCTATTGGATATTTTTTGTATGACCGTCCAAAGAAAACATGCAGATATAGTGCCGTTTACTAGATAATGAGTGACTTTTTCTATGAGTGAATCCTTGGAAACCACTGATCTCGCAATTGTCTTCTTCAGATCTTTGCACAACTCTGCCAGCTGCCTCAATATCTGGTCATGGGAGAGAATCTCCTATCAACCAGGCCCTGTGTGTATGAAAAAGCTACTAGTTCCGCTTTTTATTGGGCCTTTGCTCTCGGTACCTGTTTTTCATTCATTCTGGTAGTTATATTGATGCCTTCACTTTGACAACTACGGTTTGTAGGGGCGAGACACTGCTTGATATGCATATGTCTGAAGTTCCTCTATTGTAACTACCATTGCATTTTTGCTTTTTCCGACAGAACCAGTCCAGAACTATGTGAAATTTCAAAACAAAACAAACATTTGAAAAACGGCATATCAGCAGACACAACACTGTTTTAATTACTTTCACATCTAGATAATGGGTCGTTTCTATGCCGTTTTTATGATGCGCATTTCATTTTTAGGCTTGACAAATTGAGTTCATAAACCCTCATTATATCAGGGGTGCATGGTACATGCTTAGCATCCTTTCAAAGTAATATCTCAACAGATTTAACACATTTTTGCGGATTATGGATTCAGTCAGCACTTGTGACCATCACTCAAACCTCAGCTTTTCCGTTTATGAAAATATGCATTTTTTAAACTACTATATCCATTTTATAAAAAAAATAAACTCAGTTCTTTCAAACAAAAGCTCATCGCTCTTCATTTTTAGGAAACTCTGTGTCAAAAGATTACATTGGAATTTTCATCAATTACTCCCAAGTACTACTGCTACAGATGGAGTGTGCTTTGCAAGGTCAAGCATTATCAACTCATGACATAGATCCCCACCCCAATATGCCAGGAGTTACCAATTCGCCAATAATTCTCAGGCTATGGCATAGTGGTAGGCAACATAAAATATTTTGCCAGAGGTATCCATCATTATGCCCTGGATATCTACAATAGGCCAGGATTAACCACTGTTGTGGTAGGACCAGCATTAAACAGTGGGTAGGCAGAAGGCATAGATGTCCTCCTTATGTCATGTATTACCACCATTCCAGAGACAACAGTACTGTGGGGAGGCACCGGCACACCTCAGCTGCCACTACAATGACAACTACTACACCAATATGCAAGGGTCAGCGATTTCCAAGAGACACACACAGACGCACACCAACACAAGCAAGTAGACATACTATCATGCACACACACAAAGCAGCATTGAAAACCTCCCTTCACTTAACTTGATTCCTGTGCTAGTGGGCCGATTACATGCGGGTCTCCAGTCCTTCATGGCACTGAAATCAGGCTAGAGAAGACAGCATAGTTAGGATCAAAGAGAGGAAAGCCCACTGGAAACTCCAGCCTTTTCTGCTGTTAAAGGACTTGGCATCATGCACTGTGCTTCTCAGTCTGACTTCCAATTGATTACGAGGGTTCTTTGAAGAGTACCCCTGAACAGTCCTATTTGGCAAATATGCTAAACTGCTCAGACATCAATCAATCAGTCAATCAGTGTAATTGTAGAGCGTGCTACTCACCCGTGAGGGTCTCAAGGCGCTTTGAGGAGGGGGGGAGCTGCTACTGCTCGAACAGCCGGGTCTTGAGGAGTCTCCTGAAGGTCAGTAGGTCCTTGGTCTGCCGTAGGTGGATGGGGAGGGTGTTCCAGGTCTTGGCCGTGAGTAAGGAGAAGGATCTGCTGCCAGTTGTTGTCTTGTAGATGCATGGGATGGTGGCTAGGGCGAGGTCGACGGAGCAGAGCTGACGGTTCGGGGTGTAGAAGGTGAGACGATCGTTGAGGTATGCTGGTCCAGCATTGTGGAATGCTTTGTGGGCGTGGGTTAGGAGTTTGAATGTGATCCTTTTGGAGACGGGAAGCCAGTGTAGGTTTCTCAGGTGGACTATGATGTGGCTGTGGCGGGGGATGTTGAGGATGAGGCATGTGGAGGCATTCTGTATCCATTGCAGTCTTTTCTGGAGAGCTGCCTTTGTTCCCGCGTAGAGAGCGTTGCCGTAGTCCAGTCTGCTGCTGACAAGGGCCTGGGTAGCCGTCCTTCTGGTTTTAGTAGGGATCCACCTGTAGATTTTGCAGAGCATGCAGAGGGTGTTCAAGCAGGACGACGAGATGGCGTTGACTTGTTGGGTCATGGAGAGTGATGAGTCAAGGATGAAACCCAGGTTGCGGCCGTGGTTGGTGGGCATTGGTGCGGCTCCCAGCGAGGGCAGCCACCAGGAGGCATCCCAAGCAGAGGGGGTGGGACCGAGGATGAGGACCTCTGTCTTATCTGAGTTTAGTTTTAGTCAACTGTTCTTCATCCAGTTTGAGACGGCCTTCATACCCTCATGGAGCTTGGTTTTGGCTGTGGCGGGGTCCTTGGTGAGAGAGAGGATCAGCTGGGTGTCGTCGATATAGGAGAGGATGTTGAGGTTGTGAGATCGGATGATTTTGGTGAGCAGTGCCATGTAGACGTTGAAGAGTGTCGGGCTGAGGGAGGAGCCTTGTGGTACGCCGCAGATGGTCTTTGTGGCTTCAGATAGGAATGGAGGGAGGCGGACTCTCTGTGTTCTGTCGCTGAGGAAGGAGGTGATCCAATCCAGGGCCTTGTCATGGATCCCTGCGTCGTGGAGCACATGCACATTATATCCACTCCAGAATATGACTGTGTGATGGATACAATATTGAATTGTGTCCTCTCATATGCACGATCTAGACATCCATCTGCAGACTAATGCATGCTTCCACAGCAGATGGATCATGATTCATCCCTCTCAGGGTCTGCCTGTTCCTGGCATCATCAGCTGGTGAACTAGGTTATGGAGGGACGACATACACAGTGTGCATGAGGTCATGACCGTACTTTCATGTGCACTTCTGGTACCTGCCAGGTTATTTTGTGGCTGCGAGCGAGCCAGAACAGTGTGTGACAGCTAATTGGTAGTCAAGCACTGCCCTAAATTACAATATTGACTCTGCACAATACATATAATATGTGATATTTGCAGTGTAGCCTATCTTATCACTGCTTTGCCCAGGTAATTCTACCCCCATGATGCACAGATACCATTATGTTTGCGATATATATGTATCCTATCTTATCACTGCTTTGCCCAAGAGACTCCCGTGATCTATCTGCATATGATGGCCAGACATCTTTTTGCAGAAAAGCCACACTAATTGCAGGAAATATTTGATGTTGTGATAGGTTATAACTGAGAAGTCATTGTCTTATATCCTAACCTACTAGAAAACACAGCTTTCAGATTCACATTTGCCAAGCCTGCTTTTGTAGACACAAGCCCCTCTCTCTTAAGCCACCACTATATTTTAACTCATTTGTCGCTTCTGACCTCAGACAACCATCTCCACCTACACTGACCCATCTAAATTTGTTGTGTGTGTCACATTATGTTACTTTATCTTGTATAACTTACAGTTCTGTACATTTCTTTTACTTAGTTGAGCGTTTTTCCTTTTGGTTTCTTCAGCAATGATGGTCATCAACCAGGAATAGCAGGTTATTACATACTAAGCAGTCTTTAGCTCATTCCTTCAAATGTATTATGCAGGTGCACAGAGGAAGATTTAAGTGATAATCAGCTTTACATATTTAACCCTTTATCCTCTGAAAATCCGGTTGTGCTTTTTCGATTTTATTTTATTTTGTAAAGCATGCAAATGCCACAAAAATGTGAAGTCCTGGTGCTGGAAAAAGGACTAGGCTGCATACAGAACGCACGTAGAAAATAGGTAAATGCAGCTACATTAGCCCACAATGATGTGTCAGATCGTATTGCCACAAGAGGCTGATCAAAACATCTCAGCCTGGATTTATAACAATAACTGCATATAACGAAAGGACTAGCTGCTTTCATCACATTTAAGACCAAAGGTGCATGGAGAATTCTAAATGTACTCTTAAATACCCAGTAATATCTCTAAGAGGAAATGGGCCGGGAATTAAAAACTGCAATTTTAATATCAATACATTGAATTCATCAACTTAGTCAATTCTCAAGCGTCAATAATGAGAGTTGCAGTTAGAATTTTAGAGTTTTATTTCTCATAAGTTTCAAATCTTTTTCTTTATTAGTCAATAAGATTGACAGAAAATTTCATAAAGCTTGTCCCATATTCTACTACTTATTCTAGTATTCTAAATCAGTAAAGTACATAATTTTTGTCAGAAAACAGCAAGAAGTAACGGATGTCAAGAAGCAATCTAGTCAGCGAAGCTATCAGTATGCATAAAGAATACTGTAACATAATCTGACAGAGAATAGTCTAGGCAGAGAGCAAAATCTGTCTTGCAGTCTTGCAGTTATAATTTATGAATGCTAAATGTGAGATTTGTCCATCCCATTCCCTCCTCTCTTATCTGTTCTTTCCCTGGGACACTTTTCTAGTCGAATTACAAAGTATACAGTTTTGTTACAGTTGTTTCAGATGTGTTATACAGTCCGTCATTCACAAGCAAGAAAACCATGAGGCAGGAACAGTTTCCATCAAGATGGTACCTTCTAACAAAGACAGCTCTAATGTAAGAAACATTAGTATAATTTTTTTCACATTAAGAAACAGTGAAGAGTTTTCACAGCCATCTCGGTCTCCGAAAGAAGAGACACTTATGTAAGTTTTAAAGAATATTTATTTTGCATCCTCTTCTCCCTCACACGCCTTTATGCTAGAAGCCTATTCATAAAGAAGCAAGTTTCCGTTTAGTTTTGCAAGTTTCAAAATTTCAATGCATGTTAAGCGATTAAAGGGAATAAAATAATATAGCTTTCTTTGTTAGAATTGAAGTTTGTGTCACGCAAAGCCCATGCAGAAGTATTGATAGAAACATTTCTGCTGAGTTAAAGCTGTTTGGAATTTGTCAACATTACCAAATCAAGTAAGTCAAGCAATTAGGGTCGTGCAGAGTTTAGAAACGAAAGTGTACATTTAAAATGCAGCTTCTCTAGCACTTAAACATGCAATGGATTTGCATTTCAGAGTTTTGCAATCCATGCAAGCCCTTGAAGGATTCTTTGTTTCTTGTGCTAAGATTCATTGGACAACCGGGTGACCCCAGACACCTCTTAATGCTTCCCAACTCTCCGTATGACTTACCCGACTAAATAGGCTTCTAAAGGAGCTCCACGCCCGATCATAAGTTTCAGATATAGAAGTCGTACTGACACCCTCAAGAACATTTTCTTTGTGTCTCTTTTACTGCATAAGTACAAATGCAATGCTTCCTTTATTGCAGGTATTTGCTAACATGTGCAACGTAAGGTCTGGTAGCACACTATAACCAAAATATATTGTGATAGGGGGCTGACATCCTAGAACAGGATTTCTTAACGTTTTGACTTCTGTGAACCCCACTTAACTATTACTGGAAATACAAGGACCCCCACTGAGTTATTATTGAAAACTGGGGACCACCAGACTAAGCAATTTCTATGATTTGACCTTCAAAGCAATACACAAAAATTTAAAAAAAGTATACACAAAACAAAATCCTCAAATACTGAAATATTTTGTTTAATTCACAGTCAAATATAGAAATAGTTTTCATATTTTTAATGTTGCTTTTCCATTTGTATATACTTTATTCATTTTAATGTATTACTTTAAATATTATTTCATTTTGTAACACAGTCACGGACCCCATGAGTATGTCTCAAGGACCCCAAGAGCCACTGACTTAGGCCCTCATTCTGACCTTGGCGGGCGGCGGAGGCCGCCCGCCAAAGTCCCGCCGTCAGGTTACCGTTCCGCGGTCGAAAGACCGCGGCGGTAATTCTGACTTTCCCGCTGGGCTGGCGGGCGGTCGCCTTCAGACCGCCAGCCAGCCCAGCGGGAAAGAGGCTTCCACGATGAAGCCGGCTCGGAATCGAGCCGGCGGAGTGGAAGCTGTGCGACGGGTGCAGTTGCACCCGTCGCGTATTTCACTGTCTGCGCAGCAGACAGTGAAATACATGTAGGGGCCCTCTTACGGGGGCCCCTGCAATGCCCATGCCAGTGGCATGGGCACTGCAGGGGCCCCCAGGGGCCCCGCGACCCCCCCTACCGCCATCCGGATCTCGGCGGTCCGACCGCCGGGATCTGGATGGCGGTAGGGGGGGGTCGGAATCCCCGCGGCGGTGCAGCAAGCTGCGCCGCCGCGGAGGATTCAATGGGGCCGCGGTACACTGGCGGGACCCCGCCAGTGGTGCCGGACCGACCGCGGCTTTACCGCTGCGGTCGGAATCCCCATTGGAGCACCGCCGGCCTGTCGGCGGTGCTCCCGCGGTCCTCCGCCCTGGCGGTCAAAGACCGCCAGGGTCAGAATGACCACCTTAGTGTATTCACTTTAGCGTTGTGCACCTCTCAGACCCTGTGTTGGTAGACCAGCACTGGTTTGATAGTAGAAGGCAGAATGCGAATGCATACCAATATTGCACTGTGATATTTGCTAAATTAGATTCCAGTGAATTCAATGAAGCAATAATTCAAGCAAAAATTATTGGGCAGTGATTCCAGTGTTCTGACTTCATTGACTCTGGGTTACATTTACAGTCAACTTTTCATCCAGGCTCCTTTTTGTTCTAAGCAACAACAATCCAAAGGGGTTTACCCTTTATGTTTCACAGGCATGGGGCTTTTTCAAGGCTGCAATACAAAGTATTAACACCCAGTTGATTGCTGGACAGATACGGACCAAGTGATATGTAAAATGAAATATTTGTAGTTAACCTAATATTATTGAATGCCAGAAGTATGAAGCACATTGGTCTGGCACAGCATGTGTGATACAAATAACAGACTTGAAGATGGAAAATAATGAGATGTAGTGCCTGCACAGACCCCCTCAGAACTGTAGGCCAAGCTGTCGTATGAGAGGAGTCACAGAAGTTGTAAGCCCTCACCCACTATTATGGCATTTTAATACTCTGTTATAGAGTGTTCGTTCACAGAATTGTTTTACTGGCACTAGGAAAGGCTTAACAGAGCAGATCAAGTTACATTTTGCCAAAGTTAAAGGTTTTTATTGATGGGTGGAAGAAAAGGTGAAAGTAAGGAAGGGAATTCAAGATTTCATTAAAAAAACGACCACTAATGCACACTTGCCTCAGTCATTCCTACTCATTATTTGGAATGAATGCCCTTCCGACGTCCGTTTCAAATACCGATTCAATATCCATTTAAACCCAATTTAGTGACTCAGAAAACACTTGCCAGAATCGCTAAAGAAGCATAGTGCATTATAATAAGGGGGTTAGCATTCACAAACACTTCGATTTACAGAATCTGAGGGTTTGCACACGCTAAAACCCCTCACACATTGGTCCATTATTTCATATAGTAGACAGAACAAATATACAACAACATTTTATTGTAAGTTAAAGGTGCACAAGAAACAAAACAGAGGTGGCATTGCAACAATTCCCATGAACAATCTGTGCAGATCTGAATGTGTTTTTCAAATATTTAAGGAGCCTCCAGGACTTATTCTCAGACTGCTCACTTAGTTGCATTTTTACATTCCGGACCTGAGCACCTCCCTTCACTGTGCACTGCACCATCAGCACTACTTACAGTGAGATTATGTATTTATATATGCATGTTGTATATACAGCTGATTGCAAGGAATTCATTTGGCAAATCTAGGGCACTCTTAGCTTGGCCCTTGTGTTACTGTTGTTTTTGAAGAAGAGCTTCATTTGTATTGATTTTCTATTGGATATTTTTTGTATGACCGTCCAAAGAAAACATGCAGATATAGTGCCGTTTACTAGATAATGAGTGACTTTTTCTATGAGTGAATCCTTGGAAACCACTGATCTCGCAATTGTCTTCTTCAGATCTTTGCACAACTCTGCCAGCTGCCTCAATATCTGGTCATGGGAGAGAATCTCCTATCAACCAGGCCCTGTGTGTATGAAAAAGCTACTAGTTCCGCTTTTTATTGGGCCTTTGCTCTCGGTACCTGTTTTTCATTCATTCTGGTAGTTATATTGATGCCTTCACTTTGACAACTACGGTTTGTAGGGGCGAGACACTGCTTGATATGCATATGTCTGAAGTTCCTCTATTGTAACTACCATTGCATTTTTGCTTTTTCCGACAGAACCAGTCCAGAACTATGTGAAATTTCAAAACAAAACAAACATTTGAAAAACGGCATATCAGCAGACACAACACTGTTTTTACTCTACATCTGTTCCTCGCTTCCATGATCACTACTCTTATGGACCTCAAAAGTAACCATAAAATGTTTACACTCCTCGCCACCACGCTATTATAAGAGCCAGAGGAAGATGTTCTTGGAGTGTTTAACTCATTGTTTCTGTTTATGCCAATAAGCCAACCAAACCCCTGCACACAGACCCTTTTCCAGTCAATGCCAAAAAGTCTGTTCCTGCTTGAAAATACAATTGTCACTAGTCATGACATTACCGGCAGAAGCCGACAGATGGAGCTCAAGTACACACTTGACACCCTGTTAAACACTGCTACACACATTTGACCTAAGCGAGGACTTTCTCATTGATCACAACACTGAGTCGGGCCCTCTTGGAGACCCTGGCCTAGTTGTACCATTCCAGCTTGCATATACAATATTCTTCAGTGGACTATTGACCCTCTCTTACTTCTGGAATGCATGAGCCAGTCAAAAATGACCTTTATAACACTAAAAATATGCACAGCCACAACAGCAACTGGACACATCCATCCCTCTGTGGCGTTTAATTCCATGGCTTATCCATCTCAACTGTGATGTCGCTGGCCAGTGATGTAACTGGCCAGCCGACACTGGGAAGAAAGGAGGGGTGTTTGGGTGTTGTGTAACACCACAAAGTGGCGACGAGGATGGGATTCACGCCTATAGGCTCGAGCCCTGCTGCAGCCGCGTTTCCATTGCGGTGCTCTTGCAGCGGGCAGGGAGCCACATAAAAAAAAAAGGCAAACTTAAAAAAAAAAAAGCATTACTTAAAAAAAAAAGGCAAACTTTACAAATAAAAAGAAAAGAAGTAAAGGAAAATCGACATTGCTCAAACAGCTTGGTTAGAACTGATTAGTTGAGGAGGAGAACCCAAAGGAAAGCGGCAAAACAAAAGGGACACAGTGAGTAAAAGTACCCCAGAACTAATAATTTGTCATACTCACAGGAGTAAGAAATCTATCCAACATCACCCCAGCTACAATGTCTGCTATACCCCCAGTAGAACCCTTTGTGGTAGAAGTGGCTCCCTCTACGCAAGCACCCAAGTGGAGGGAATGGGTAGAAAGAGTGTTACTGTTTTTTGAGGCCACGAAAGTAGCAAATGACCAAAAACGTGCCATGCTCATTCACGTAGGACGTAAAGACATCTACAAAATATCAAAAAACCTCGTGGAAGATGCGCCCAAAACTCATACGACGCTCATAGCTGCCCTCACCCGCCATTTCGAACCAATGGTCAATACTGATGACGAGAGGTTCATATTCAGACAAGCAAGACAATACATGGATGAATCTCTAGATGCTTTTCACCTACGACTAAGAGAACTGGCGGGCACATGTAGGTTCAATGATGAGACTGAAGAAGTCCGAGGACAATTAATACAAGGATGTGCCTCCCTCCCCCTCAGGGAACGCATATTAGAGGAATCCGGGAAATCATTACCGGATATTCTACAGCTGGGCCGAACAAAGGAGCTGTCAAAAGCTAGGGCTTCACACATGGAGGCGGCGTTGCAACGTCCAATAAAAGAAGAGGTCACCAATGCAGTCATGACACCTCGGAAGAAAGCCCCCCAAAAAGTGAGTGGTCCACGCCCCAGACAATGTGGGTATTGTGGGGTAGTACCACACCGAGCCTCTGAGTGTCCGGCAAGGGGAAAAGTATGCTCCAGCTGCGGCAAGCTAAATCATTTTGCAAAAGTATGCAGATCCAAAAACACCCGAGGGGCAGCAGTCAACATAGTGCTCGAAGATGTCCCTCCTGAAAAATCAGAGCGAGGGAGCGACATGGATGATGACGAAACGGTCATTCATGTCATCCACTCTTTATTTGCGGCCACACCAACTAGCCATCGCCAAGCGCAACTTCCAAAATGCCAGATACTCATAGGTCATCATGAAGTGGTTGCTGTGGTAGACACCGGAGCATCCATAAACCTACTGGCAGCGAAAGAACATTGCCAAATGTCCCCGATTCCAGCTTTGTCCAAGACAATTGTCAAGGTATATGCATATGGACAGAGCACCCCCCTTTCCCTGAGGGGTATGTTCCAGACCACTATCACCCACGGACAACAGTCAATATCGGCGAAGGTGTTCGTGACTGAAGGAGGAACCGGCATGCTGTTAGGCTGTCAGGCGGCGGAGGAGTTACAAATAGTGACGTTTGCGCTCAGCATCCACAAAGAATCGGTGACGGAGTTGGTAGCCAGGTATGATGGAATCTTTAATGGCATTGGGTGTCTCCGAGGCCGGGAGATCAAGCTCCACATTGACCACACAGTTCAACCGATAGCTCTTCGCCATCGGCGAGTGGCGTTCCATCTCAGACCCCAGGTGGAGAAAGAGTTAAACAATCTGGAGAAAGCAGGGATCATTGAGAAGGTTTCTGGACCCACCCCCTGGGTATCTCCCATTGTGGTAGCTCGGAAGCCCAAACAGCCAGGCGAGGTGAGAATCTGTGTGGACATGCGTCTCCCAAATGCGGCCATTAAAAGAGAGAGACATCTGACACCTACGATTGATGATATTTTGGGAGAGCTCAGTAATTCTAAATGGTTCTCGAAGCTTGATCTTCGGTCGGGGTACCACCAGCTGGTGTTGGCCCCGGAATCCCGCTACATCACGACGTTCTCCACCCATGTGGGGCTCCGGAGGTACAAACGTCTGAGTTTCAGAGTGTCCAGTGCGGCGGAAGTATTCCAAAATGCTATCCAGGATCTGTTGGTGGGTCTGCCGGGGACAATAAATGTCAGTGACGATATCCTTGTCCATGCCTCCACCATTGCGGAACACAATGCCCGACTACAAAAAGTCCTACAACGCATTCAGGACTCACTTTGCATCGGCAAAAGTGTGAATTTCTAAAGGAGAGGATACAATTCTTTGGGTACACGTTCTCGGAGAGTGGGGTTGCCCCAGATCCCGCGAAGGTAAACGACATTAAGGAGGCGCCACTGCCCACCACAGTTACGGAGGTCAGAAGTTTCCTAGGGATGGTAAATTACTGTGGTCGATTTATAAAAGACTTATCTAATCTGACCCAACCTCTGAGAAATCTCCTCAAGGCCTCAGAGTTGTGGCAATGGGGGTCTACTGAACAAACAGCGTTTGACAAGATCAAAGAGGCGTTGTCCAGCGACACTGTGCTGAAGTATTTTGATCCAAGAAGAAATACCAAGGTCGCCGTAGATGCGGGACCTAAGGGTTTAGGTGCTGTGTTGCTGCAGGAACAGGGAGAAGGAATGTGGTCTCCTGTTGCCTATGCCAGCCGTTCACTCACTGACACTGAACAGTGTTATTCGCAAATTGAAAAGGAAGCCATTGCGGTCCACTGGGGTTGCAAGCATTTCCATATCTACGTGTGCGGCCGCCCGTTTGTCGTGACCACTGATCATAAACCATTGCTTCTGCTCTTCAATGGAACCGCTTCCAAGCCACCCCCAAGAATTGAAAAATGGATGCTACAATTGCAAGATTATCGGTGCCAGTTGGAATATCGTCCGGGGTCCGAAAACCCGGCTGACTATCTGTCGAGGCATCCCAGAAGTGCCTCCGACGTGGAAGTTCAAGAAGCAAAGGAAACTGAAGAATATGTGAGGTATGTGACTGATAGATCTCGACCTTTGCCAATGACTATGGTGAGATCATACAAGCAACTAAGTCGGATGAGTGCCTGCAGAAAATTATCGCAGCCATACAGAGTAATCAGTGGCACTGTATCAAGGGCCAATTGCCATTGCTGAACATTGAATCTCAACGTATCCTTGGAAGTCTATATAGCGTGAGGGGTGAACTCACCACTGATCCTCAAGGGTGCCTGTTAAGGGGAAGTAGGTTGGTTATTCCTTCATCCCTCACTGCCAAAGCTGTTGAGTTGGCACACAATGGCCACCAAGGGATGGTCAAGAAGAAGAGCCGCCTCCGATCCAAGGTATGGTTTCCTCTCATGGACGAAAAGGTTGAACAGTTGGTCAGATCGTGTAGTTGGTGTCAGGCTACCGGTGAGTCGACCAGGCCTGTTCCCATTGAGACTGAGCCGTCCCCAACAGGTCCATGGGTCTCTGCAAGTCTAGATTTTGGCAGTTTACCTGATGGCCGCCACACTATGGTCATCATTGATGATTTCTCAAAGTATCCTGAGGTTGAGATTATTCCTACCCTCACGGCCGAGGTGGTAATTTCTAGGCTAGAGAAGACGATGGCCACTCATGGTCTTATTGCAGAGAGTAAGACTGACAATGGTCCGCCGTTTCAGAGCAAGGAACTGGCTGAGTATCTGAAGATCACTGGTACCCGTCATCGCCGGATCACCCCGCGGTGGCCTCAAGCCAACGGGGAGGTAGAGCGGTTTATGAGGACTTTGAATAAGGTAACAAGAGTTGCGGTGGCCAGTGGTCAATCTGTTGAATGCCATATTCTCGTTTTTGCGGAACTATCGACAAACGCCTCATTCCACCACTAGCCTAGCTCCGAGTCATGTTGTGTTTCGGAGGGCGTCTGTTGATGCTATTCCTCATCATTCTTCTTGGGTTCCTCCGGAGATGGCCCGAGACTTGGTTCAGGAGAAACGGCAGATGTTGAATCTACGGGTCAGCCGTGCTCGGCGAGCTGCCGCGTCTGACCTGCAAGTGGGAGATTATGTGTTGCTCAAGCAGACCCTGCCGGGGAGTAAGTTTTGTACACCTTTTTCTAAGGTCCCATGGTGAATTGTTCAACGGAGTGGGTCTGCTGTTGTTGCCCAACGTGGTACAGATACAGTGACCCACAATGTGTCGTTTTTTAAGAGATTTCATGATGCAGGAGATTCTAGAGCTGAGAGTGTTGGGGATGTCGATGAGTGTGGTTCAGGGTTTGAGGGGCCTGAAGATGGTGTTCCACCGTGTGGTCCGGCGGGTGGCACGGTGGGTGGGGCGAGGCCTGTTCCGACTGAACTAGTGACTGGTGGCCCAGCTACTGAGGTGGTGTCTCAACGATCCGGATCTACCAGATATGGCTTGCGGGGTAATCCCTGCCCTTCTACCCGTCTACGTGAACATCTGTGTGAATATTGACTCCTTGCTCTGCTTGATGTTTTTGTTGTTTTTGCATTTTGTGGAGGAATGTGATGTCGCTGGCCAGTGATGTAACTGGCCAGCCGACACTGGGAAGAAAAGAGGGGTGTTTGGGTGTTGTGTAACACCCCGAGTGAAGTCCCCGGATGTTTCCGAGGGACTTCACCCCAACGTTTGGTTTTCTTGGTTTGCTCCGTGGCCTCCGGCCCGGAGCTATATAATAAAGAATGGGCGTGGCTGGGGCAGTACGGATCAGAGACGTAAAACGAAGACCCGTGTACACGGGCTCATTTTGCTCAAGGCTGGAGCCAGCCACGCCGCATTACTGCAAAACTCACTGAGTCAAGTGATTTATTTGAATTGTAATAGCTCGCCTTGTGATGCGTGTTTAAGCCCTTTTCAGGGCTTAAACACCACATCAACCACCTAAAAATGATCTGTGGTGCAGAAGGTACGTCGTCACTGTGGCTCGGATCATACCTCTCACAGCTGATATTGCAGTCAAAACCTGGTATTCTCGTGTCGAGATCCTACTCCGCGCGCCTCCAGGGTTCACCGTTTGCTTAGTCAGACTCCTGCTCCATTTCATGTGGCATGCCTCCATGTTTACATAGTTGGATGCATCTTCTGTTTCGTGTGGAGTGCATCCAGAATTTCCAGTCTCTTGGCACTCTGCAACGTTTGCATTATTCCACTTGTGCACGTTTTTAACAGACACAGCATTTGTTACCATATATATGTTCATGATACTCTGCGGTACATCATGATTATGAATGTTACTAATAATTGATATCAGTTTATGCGCTTTCAGCCTTGGATGAGCTATGCATCAGCATCAACTAGTTTGGCAGACTGTTTGATCAGCGCGTTAGAGAAATATACTGCATCACCCTGACAAATTTAGAGATGTCTGCCGTTCTCACGGACATCTCTCTACATAAAAACGCCAGTTGACCTCCCATGCTAAATTAGGTAGACAGTCAGATGGAGAAATCTGTCGGTGACAGAGTTGTAGTAGGCCCAGCTCTAAATCGAGCAGGTGGACAGAGAATTTGGCGCAGAGGGTACTCCTTTGGGGGTGGATGGAGAGTTTGACATGGAGTTACTCAGTTGTGACAGAGAACCCTCTCTGTCTCCCTCTAACTCAGCCCTTTTCTTCTGTTCTGTCCTCATTGCTTAACTTACTGCATCATCACTGATGAACGATTTTAGGACAAATAAATAATTTTACTGTAATTTCAAAAGAAGTAATGCATGTTCAGCCAAACATATAGTCTGACCCTTTCTTAAATGAATCTATAATTTAATTTGTGATACTTCCCACAGCTCTGAATTTTTTGTTTGCTTCTGCCAAAATGTGGCGGGGGTGCATGCACTACGCAACAACCCAAGTAAATAAATAACGTATGTACTTAAACGAAGAATTATAAATGCACAGAAAGTGACGAGTTATTTACATAGTAAAAGAGAAACTTGATATTTCATGAAAATGGTCAAAATACGGTAACCTGAACCTTAATTAGGTTTTTCTTAATAATTGTGAGGAATGTGCACTGTTACTGCACTGTTATGTAGATCTAGAGCTTCAGTTGTCAGTTGTCGAAGAGGCATTGTCATGAATAAATTCATATATATCTACACATAGTGGTCTTTGGATCAGCCCCTGGTTATTAATTGGATTGCCTTCTTGCCACTTTCATTTCCCTGCCTCCTGTTGAGTGGCTGTCCTCCACATTCTGTGTTTGTCCTGCCTCTGGAGCATTTTTGAGGGTCGAGCCTGCGTTGCATGCGCTTGCGCATTCGTATCGCAGCGAGACTCTTTTGTATTTAGAAAAGGGCTCGGAGCCCTGTCAACTTCACGTCAGTGTTTTTTATTGGTTCGTGGGCTTCCCTAATAAAATCTGCTTGCTTTCATTAGTCGAAGGCACGCATATGTCATGCCTTTTCCGGTGGCTAGCCCTCCTCGAGTGCAGCGACCAAGTACAGAAAACATGCGAGGCTCACTGTTTTCCATCGGGTTCGTGGACTGTTTTTTCTCTAATTTTTTGAGCGCTTTACATACTTGATTTCACTTTTTCGGGATATGTACATAAATGCACTTTTGCCCGATAGGTGAAAAGTCGGGTTAGGAGTTTACAACGCGATCAGCTCTAACATGAGCAAACGCGAGACCCGTTGCATTGTAAATGCTTGTTTTATTTATTGTGTTCTGAATGGATCACTTATGTCCTTTCACTAGTTTCATTCGGGAAACTATGGGGTTCATTATAACCCAGGCGGCGAGTGTTAATGTGGTAGTATGACCGCCAACAGGCTGGTGGTACATACCGCTACATTATGAGATTGGCGGGTTGGCTGCAGCCAACCCACCACGTCTCCACTCATACCACCATGGCAGTGTGAGCGCCGAGCTGGAGATGTGTACCTTCAGCCCGGTGGCCGGCATAGTACCACCAGCGGCATTATGAGCCTGCCTATTACCATGGTTTACGTGGCGTTAGCAACGTCACGAAAACCATGGGGGTAGGCCCTCCTGTTGACAGGGAATTCCTTCCCTGTCAGCGGTAGGCGGCTCCCCCACCCCTCCAACACACACCTGACACCCCCACCCACTTCCATCCAAACTCCCCCCACCCCCTCCGAACCTCACACACACACCCCACCTGCAGCAGACACACACCACGCATACACCCAATCACTCACATTTGCATACACGCATTCATACACACACTGGCATATACGCATTCATACATGGATACATCCAAACATGCTCACACACATTCTTACACACAGGCACACTGACATGCAGACATGCACTCACTTCACCATTCTTACATGCATTCACTCACATGTATACAACCACGCAAACAACACACACAGACGCATTCACACACACACTCACACATTCATGCACACAACCCCCTTGGTAGCTTGGCACAAGCAGTTAGGCGTATCTCAGAGGCAATGTGTAAGGTATTTGTAGACAAACAGTAACACAGTGAAAACACTACAAAAGTACTCCACTCCAATTTACAAAAATAGCCAATATTTATTTATCTGAGTAAAACAAGATCAAAAACAACAAAAATCCAACTTTCACAATTAAAGATACACATTTTTTAAGATTAACTGTACTATTGCGCTTAGAAACACATCAAGGGTGTCAGCCAAGCCTCGTGTTACACATCTAGAATGTTAGTCCCCTGTCGATATCACAGTATGGGCAGAGTCTGACCTCCGGCGCCACCTAGAATTTTCAGCTGAGCCAGACTCGAGGATAGAATCCATCTCAATCCTGAATCTGTTCACATCTTTCAATCCAGAAAAAGCAGACTATCATTAGTTTTGGGGGTGCGCCACAAGCAGGACAACAATCCATTGGCAGTGTTGCAGGATTAGTGGTTTTAGCGGGTGAGTTTACACCAGAGCCCCACTAAAGTACTAAAGTACATCTCATTCCACTGTGTGTACTTTCCATGACTCTTAAGAAGGCCCATGTGGTACACCCCCAACCCTCCTCCCAAGTGTGCCGGGATGATCACCGGGGCTTGTCTTACAGCAGAGGATTCTAGAAGAATGGCTTATGTTAGGAGGGCAACAACATCTTGAAAGAGTCATCTCCAACAGTCTGATGCCACTTGCGAGAGAGAGCGGGCTGGTCATGGAGTCGCATGGGCCCAGGTTACAGTACCTTGGAAAATGATGAGGAAACAAAGATGTTGCACAGAGTCAGGGAGGTGAAGCATCGAAGCATTACTGGAGTAGGTGCGGCTTTGGTTCCTTACTGCCACTGGGGAGGTGAGGCATCAGTTCCTTACTGCTAGGCAGGAAAGGTGAGGCGTTGGTTTCTTATGGTTGGAGGGGAAGTGATGTGGTGTTGGCAGCAAGGCATTGGTTCCTCATGACAAGGTGGAATTGATGAATCTAGCAGGTCTTTCGACTTTCCGGTGTCATGATCACACCACGGGCCATGGTGCTGCGGTGGCGTCAGGTGCAACGGACGTCGGTGACAGCACTCTGGACTCATGTTGTGGTGGGATTTTGGAGGTGCTGCGGTGGGCCTGCATTGTAGGTTGTGGTCATTGCACTCAGCTGGGACCATTGCTCCAGAATAGGCAGATGCTTGGGGCCAGAGAGTGGCACCGGTTCTGAAGTCATTCTGGACTTCGATACACTAGTTTCTTCTTTGTTGCATCATAATTCACTTCCAAGGCCCCAGGATTTGGACTTGGCACCACTTGCCAAGTCAGGACTTTAAGCAAGAGAGCCCAGGTGCTGGCAGGGCAGGTGAAGTCTTTGATATCCCTGAGACCTTGTATCAGGATGCAAACTCGGTCCAAGCCCTTGGAGAACCTTTGGAAACAGGATGTAGAAAGCCAAATTTAGTCCTTTTACTGCCAGGACAGAAGCAGTAAGCAGCAGGCAAACAAAACAAACCAACAGACAGAGTGGCAGGCCCTCCTTCAGCATCCAGCTCTTCTTCCTGGCAGAATTTCCTCAGTCCAGAAGGATTCCAACTATGTTATGTCAGAGGTCCAGTACTTATACCCCATTCTGTCTTTGAAGTAGGCAGACTTCAAGAAGAAGCCTTTGTAGTGCCCAAGACCCTGCCTTTCCCTGTCCTGGCCCAAGACACACTCCAGGGGGTTGGGGACTGCTTTGTGTGAGGACAGGCACAGCACTGTTCAGGTGCAAGTGTCAGCTCCCCCCACCACTCTGGCTCAGGAAGGCTTATCAGCCTAGTGATGGGTCATCAGGATATGCAGGGCACACCTCAGATCCCTTCTGTATGTTTATTGATGCCATTTGCAGGACAAAACTGCCCTTTCTTCCCATTTTTCCCAAAAGACACAAAATGTAGCTGTATTTTAGATAATTTCTTGGTCCCCTCTAGGGAAATCCACAAATCCTGGGTACCTTTAGAATTCCCAGGATGTTCAAAAAAAGTATCCACATTTGGTGTAGATACCATCTGTGGACAAAAAATTAGGGGGGTCCTAATGGCGAACTACCCCAAATAGGCCAAAAAAGGCATAGCACTGGCATGCGGGTGAAGGCATAGCAGCGAAAGAGTTAAAAGACGTTTTATGCATCATCAAACATGAAGTGTTTTCAAAAGGTTTATGTTTCACTGTTACGTCCGCCCATGCCTGAACCTTAAAATCATTCTTATGCCCCTTTACCTCCTCACACCCCCAAAACCCTTATAATCACCCTTACTTACCTTTACCTCTGCCCACCTCAAACCCTAAAATCCCCCTTACCGCTTGTTACCTAAATCCAACCAAAACCCTAAAATCACGTTTATCTCCCTTTACCTCTCCCCACCCCTGAACCCTAAAATCACTTTTAAGTCATCCCACCCCTGAACCCTAAAATTATCCTTACATCCCTTTACTTCTACCATCACAAACACTGAATTCTCCCTTACCTCCCTTTACCACTAACTAACCCCTGAACACTAGAATCACCCTCACTTCCATTTATCCCTATGAATCCTTAAACCTTAAAAACACTCTTACCACCCTTTACCTCTACCCATCTTTGAACCCTGAAATCACTTTTAACTCTACAAACCTCAATCCTAAAAACACCCTTACCCCTTAACCTCTACCCACCCAAACCTTAAGATCACCCTTACATCCCTTTACCTTTACTCGCTCTTGAACCCTAAATTCACCCTTACCTCCTTTTACCTCTATCCACCTATGAACACTAAATTCACCCTTGCCTCCCTTTACCTCTACCCACCCCTAAACCCTAAAATCAGCCATACCTCTCTATATGCCTACCCATCTCTGAACCATAAAATTGATCTTACAACCCTTTATCTCAACCCAACCCTGAACCCTAAAATCACCCTTCTTTTCCTTTACCACCATCTACCCCAAACCCTAAATTCAACCCTACTTCCCTTAATCTTCTACCAACCCAAACCCTAAAATCACCCTTACCTCCCATTACCTCTATACATCCCAAACTTTAAACTCAACCCTACCTCCCTTTACCTCTACCCACCCAAACCCTAAAATCACCCTTACATCCCATAATGTGAACATCCCTGAATCTTAAAATCACCCTTACCTCCCTTTACCTCTACCCACCTCCAAATCCTAAAAGCACCCTTACCCCCTTTTACCTCTACCCACCCCTGAAATGTAAATACACCCTTACCTCCCTTTACCTCTACCCACCCCTTTATCCTAAAATTACCCTTAACTCTCTTTACCTCTACCCACCACTGAACCCTAAAATAACAATTACCTCATTTTGCTTCTACAGATCAATGAACTCTAAAGCTCCCCCTTACCTCCCTTTTTCATATACTCGCTCTGAACCATAAAATCACACTCTCTTCCCTGCACCCATCACTGAACCCTAAAATCCCCCTTATCTCCCTTTACCTCTACCTATCAATGAACCCTAAAATCATCCTTACCACCCTTTACATCTACCACCCCCTGAACCCTAAATTCACACTTAACTCCCATTACCTTTACCCAGCACTGAACCCAAACATTAAACTTACATCCCTTAACCTCTACCCACCACTGAACCCTACAAATCACCCACACTGTCATTTATCTCTACCCACCCCAAACCGTAAAATCACTCTTACCTCCCTTTACCTCTACCCACCCCTGAACAATAATTTCACCCCTACTTGCCTTTACCCACCCAGACCCTAAAATCACCTTTGCCTCCCTTTACCTCTACCCACCCCAGACACTAAATTCACTCTTGCCCCCCTTTACCTATACCTTAACCTGAACTTTAAAATCAGCCTTACCTCCTTTCACCTTTTCCTATCCCAAACCCTAAGATCACCCTTACCTCCATTTGCCTTTACCCACCCTTGTACCTTAAATTCACCCTTGCCTCCATTTACTTTGACCCACCCCGAAAACCTAAAATCAACTGTTACTCCTTTTACCTCTACCCATCCCTGAACTGTAAAATCAACCTTACTTATCTTAATCGCAATCCAACCCTGAACTCTAAAATCACCATTATCTCTGTTTAACTCTATCCACCCCTCAACACCAAAATTACCTGTGCCTCCCTTTACCTCTATGGAATCCAAACTCTAAACTCACCCCTATGTCCTTTGACCTCTGCCCACACTGAACTCTAAAATTACCCTTACCTCCCTTTACCTTTTTTCATCCCTTATTCTTAAAATCATCCTTACTTCTACCCATACTTCATGCTAAAATCACCCTTTCATACCTTTGCCTCAACCCTATAAATCACCTTTATCTCCCATTATCTATACCCACCCCACTTCTAGACCCTAAAATCACCCTTACCTCCCTTTACTTTTACCCATAACCTAAACCCTAAAATCACTTTTTTTTACATAACATAAAAAGTATGTAATAAAAAAAAATACTTACCTACATGGCAAACTGCTGCATTGTAAAGGTATAAATACTAACCTGAATGGTACTTACCTGTGTGGTAAAGGCCCAGCTTGATAAAGGCTCCGTGGCAAAGGCTGATTTTCCTCAGATATGTGCCCCACCTTAAACATTCTCCTGACTTCAACCTAACACCCCTACATTTTCTGGGGCACTTTCAGTTGGTTTGTGCACTTCTGTATGTTTGGCAGACACCTTCACCTATTTGGCAATTTGAACTGTTCCACCCCTCCCCATGCCGTGTTCTTTAGGTTTCACCTTGCAAGACATTTTGGGGGTCATTCTAACCCCTGCGGGCGGCGGTAGCCGCCCACCTGGCGGGAACCGCCAGAAGACCGTACCGCGGTCAAAAGACCGCAGCGGTCATTCTGACTTTCCCGCTGGGCTGGCGGGCGACCGCCAAAAGGCCGCCCGCCCGCCCAGCAGGAAAGCCCCAGCAACGAGGAAGCCGGCTCCGAATGGAGCCGGCGGAGTTGCTGGTGTGCGACGGGTGCAGTTGCACCCGTCGCGATTTTCAGTGTCTGCCAAGCAGACACTGAAAATCTTAATGGGGCCCTGTTAGGGGGCCCCTGCAGTGCCCATGCCCAGGGGCCCCACGACACCCGTTCCTGCCATCCTGTTTCTGGCGGTGAAAACCGCCAGAAACAGGATGGCGGGAAGGGGGTCGGAATCCCCATGGCGGCGCTGCTTGCAGCGCCGCCGTGGAGGATTCCCTGGGGCCGGGGGAAACCGGCGGGAAACCGGCGGGAAACCGGCGGGAAACCGCCGGTTTCCCTTTTCTGACCGCGGCTGTACCGCCGCGGTCAGAATGGCCCCAGAAGCACCGCCAGCCTGTTGGCAGTGCTTCCGCGGTCGTTGGCCCTGGCGGTCCATGACCTCCAGGGTCAGAATGACCCCCTTTGTGTACTTACAGGCAGCTTAAAGCCGGCCCATTACTTACTATTGGTTGGCTTTATTGTCACTCTCATTTCCTTGCTTCTTTTTGGTCAGTGAGTACCAGCTTCACTCCCTCCATGTATTTTTACCTACACTAGAGCATGGGCCAAGTACTCCTTCCCTGTTCCAGTGTCCTTCCATTGCTTGCCACTTTCAGAGGTACTTTCTTTTCCTTCTTTTTTTTCACCCCCTTCCAGCCTCCTCATTCCTGCATTTTTTGCATGCCAGATCCCCATATCCATCTCTTGCTTTGTTGCTTGTCCAGTCTGCTCACCCCTCCCCCATTGTTGCTTGCCTCCACCCACACCACCAGAAAAAAAGCACCCAAACGTCATGCCAGTGGGTTTCACAGTGCTTCAAAAATGCAGATGTCACTGTGCTTCCTGCCCTGTATGGCCTTTTTGGTTCTGTCTTGATGTGGACCCACTCTTCAGCTCGGAAGTAAGATAATTAAGCAAGTGATTTTTTTCCTTGAATCACTTTTATGTATTTGTGAGTTTCAAACATCGCACCCATGCCAGACCGCTTCAGACCGCTTTAAATAGATTGCAGCCCTCGCACCTGTTTGTGGATGGTGGCTATCATTTATTTTTTATTATTGCTTAATTTGTATTTTGCCCAGTGCCCTCAGCCTTTGGCTCACATTTCCAGCCCCCATTAAAAAAAAAGATTGATGCATAAATATTTATTTTAATTTTTGTTGCTTTAGGTTTGCTTATAAGGTGTTACAGTCATTTGTAACTAAAAACAAATGTTCATGAAGGCAGAGAATAATACCATCCTTAGAAAATGGATCTCTGCCTCTTGATGCCAGTGCTGGCTGCATCATGTCACTTTTTTTTTTCTAAGTTTCAGCCATGCTGCACAGCAGCCGAGCTGCTGTACGACATGGCTAAAAGACATTGATAAGCCAATAATGCTAGCATAGGCAAGACCTATTGGCTTTACCAATGTTTGTTCTTTCTTTTTATTTTTGCTGATGCTGTTCAGCAAACAAGCATTTTTCCCTTTTCAGTGGTGGGGAACAGCATCGACATAAAGCGTTAGCAAAGATCAATAGGTCTAGATTGCTTTTAAAGGTTGAGACCGATTGACTTTGCCAATTCTTCTTTTTGCATTCGCCTCCAATACATACCATTTTCCATCCCATGTGGCCTTGGCCCTTGCCCTGCTGCTCTCCTTCCACCTACCCTTTGCTCTATCTCCTTTCTTCTCATCTGGCTGTGTCATCCTTGGGCAGTTGTTCTCCCTCCTCCCTGCACCTCCAAACCGCACACATTGGACCAGAATACTTCCGAGGCTCTATAAAATACACTTTAATAACCGTGTGCTATAAACTGAATACTCATTTATCTGATCACCAAAAAAGCTCTCTTAAATCTCAAAGAGGCTAGGAAAACGTTGCCTTCTTTCCCTTCTTTCTAAAACAATAAAGACAAAGAAAGAGTGGAAACTTTCAGAGCTAACAAGATTTCTCATGAGAGCTTGATAATTGGGGAACACACAGGTGTGTTAAAGGTTTTAGAAACAGAAGCAGGGCCCTTTATAGTAGAAGGACTTCTTTAAAAAAATAAAAAAAAAGTGTCCAATAGGGAAAGCAAAAATATGGCAGATTTAGCATCTGGCACCATCACGGCATATTAGCCGTGTTAGCTGCTTCGATATTAATACATTGACCATGATTTGCACCAGCACCCTTGATAAGCGCTGGACCTGGGGAATGGTGACCCGGCCCCACACCTTCCTTTTCGTACAGGCTTGATAATAGTCTTTGGATGGAGTGCTGAACTGCTCTCTTTAGTCGAAAAATATTAACGGCGATTGCAATATGAAAAAATGTGTGCATTGTAGAATAGATATCTTTTATTGGTCAACAAAAGAAGAACAAATAGGGGCGAGGAAAAGAGCTGAGACTGCAATTTGGAGGAAGGGATCCTGCATTGTCTCTACTTCTCATGTACTGTACCAACTTTGAGCTTTCTACAGATGATCAAATGTTGCTGAACCCAGGTTTAGTTGCCCACCAATGATGCACATAAATGTGCCACATTTTAATAAACAAAAAAGTATGGAGAATTGAGCAACAGTTTTTGAAGTTACAAAGCATTTCTGGCTTTTGGCTGCAGGACTGAACAAAAGTGCACTACATCTTAACTTGTGCCCAGTTTCAATGCTTTTAAACAGCTTTCATATTTGTTGAAGCCCATTTCCCCATTTACACATGCAATATTAAATAAACAACACTGTTTTACAAATACGTATCTAAAACTATGTAATTCCTGCCTTACAAAATGTCAAGGACTGTGTGTTCAAGGTTATGATCTTCAACACTGTCACACGAAGAATCTGTGGCCTATTTTTTGGCGTTGTGGATTCTAAAAAATGGTTCATATGTATGGGAAGCAGTTCATGTCAATATTACAGCTCCCTCTATAGGACACCTCCTAGAATGCATAGCGTGTTGCAAAATGAATATGACATACACCAGAATGAATGTACAATGTGTCAAAATAAATATGATACCTGGCAGAGTGACTCTGACTAGAACCAAAACAAATATGAAACCAGGCAAAGTGAATATGTTACTTAGTGATTATTATGAAAAACTCACACTCAGAATTGAATAAGAGATATACTGAAATATATATCAATCATACTGAAATAAATATGGCCATCACTGTAAATAATAAAGCAATCACTGAAACACATACAATATGTGTCAAAAAGAATGAGAGATTTCTTGAAATGACTGACATATGCCAAGAGGAATATGACACACATTGGAATGAATATGACAGTTTGAAATGAATATAAGGTACTGAAATGAAAATGCATTATTCTGAAAGGAACATAATGTGCAATGAACACTACATTTATAAAAAAAAAATGAATATAGTTTGCATTGAAAGTAATATGATACACATTGGCATGATTATAATATGTGTTGCAATTGGTATGAGTCATGTTAAAATCAATATCATGCGTTAATATGAATGAGACATCTATTGAAAGGAATATGACCCATGCTAAGATGAATATGACATGAAATGAATATGAGCCATTTTGAAATTAATTCAACATGCTTTAAACTGAATATGACCCATGCTGACATTAAAGTGAAACTTGTCAAAATGAATGTTATGCTTTGAAATCAATATGATGCACAGCAACATGAATATTGCCTATATTGACATTTATTTGACCTATGTTGAAATGGATATAACCCATATTAAAATAATAATGTCAGGTGTTAATATGAGTATGACATCCACTGACACAAATATGCCATTAATTTAAAGCAATATGACACATGTTAAGATGTATATGAACCATTTTCAAATGAATATGATATCTGATGAAGTTGATATGACCCATATCAAAATTAATATGACATTCATTCAAATTAATATGACACATTGAAATGGATATGAAACTATATGAGATAAATATAGCATGCTTTGAAATGAATAAAGCACATATCGAAATGAACACAAGCCATGGGTAAATTAAAATGCTCACTGTTTAAATATGGCTTGCCTTGAATCAATGTTGATTTGCTTTAAAATTAACAATATATATTGAAATTAATATTACATATTCTGAAAGGATATGATATGAACACAAATCAATTAACTAAAATAAATATATGTTTTCGACTATGTGCTACATTTAGTTTTTGTCGGCTTTTGGACTCTGAGCACCTTACCACTGCTGACTAGTGCTAAAGTGCAAGTGCTCTCTGTCTAAATTGACCTGATGATTGGTTTATCCATGATTGGCATAGTTGTTTTACCCGTAAGTCCCTGGTATAGTTCAACATGTGTGCCCAGAACCTGTAAATCAAATGCTGCCATTGGGCCTGCAGCACTGATCGTGCCACCCACACGAGTAGCCCTGTAAACATGTTTCAGACCGGCTACTGCAGTGTCTGTGTGTGCAGTTTTAAACTGCCATTTCAACCTGGCAAGTGCACCCACTTGCCAGGCCCAAACCTTCCCTTTTACTACATGTAAGGTACCCCTAAGGTAGGCCCAAGGCAGCCCCATGGGCAGGGTGCAGTGTATTTAAAAGGTAGGACATATACTGGGGTATTTCACATGTCCTGATAACGAAATACTGCTGTGGGAAAGTACCATCTTCCTTGGCATGTTACCCCCATTTTTACCTGTATGTCAGTATGTTTTTGCCTGTCTCACTGGGATCCTGCTGGTCACGACCCCAGTGCTCATAGTTAATGGCCTAATGTGTGTGTCTGTATAGTGCTTGACTGTGTCACTGAGGTTCTGCTAATCAGAACCTCAGTGCTTATGCTCTCTCTGCTTTTAACTTTGTCACTGTAGGCTAGTGACTTAATTTACCAATTTCAATTGGCACAATAGACCCCCCTTATAAGTCCCCAGTATATGGTACCTAGGTACCCAGGGCATTGGGGTTCCTGGAGATCCATACGGGCTGCAGAATTTCTTTTGCCACCCATAGGGAGCTCAGACAAACCCTTTCACAGGCCTGCCATTGCAGCCTGCATGAAATAGTGCACATACTATTTCACAGCCATTTTCACTGCACTTAAGTAACTTATAAATCACCTATATGTCTAACCTTTACTTGCTGAAGGTTAGGCGCAAAGTTACTAAGTGTGAGGGCACCCTTGCACTAGCAAAGGTGCCCCCACATAGTTCAGGGCCATTTCCTGGGACTTTGTGAGTGCGGGGACGCCATTACACATGTGCACTACATATAGGTCAATACCTATATGTAGCTTCACAATGGTAACTCCAAATATGGCCATTTAAGGTGTCTAGGATCATGGAATTGTCCCCCCATTCCACATCTGGTATTGGGGGGCCAATCCCATGCATCCTGTGGACTCCACCATGGACCCCCAGTACTGCCAAACCAGCTCTCTGAGACTTGCACTGCAGCTACACCTGCTGCCACCTCACAGACAGGGCTCTGCCCTCCTTGGGTCTGAGACGCCCAGTCCCAGGAAGGCAGAACAGAGCATTTCCTTTGGGAGGAGGGTGTTACGCCCTCTTCCTTTGGAAATAGGTGTTACAGGCTTGGGAGGGGTAGCATTCCACAGCCTCTGGAAATGCTTTACAGGGCACAGATGGGCCTTCCTTGCATAAGCCAGTCTACACCAGTTCAGGGACCCCCTGTCCCTGCTCTGGTGCAAAAATGGACAATGGGAAGGGGAGTGACCACTCCGCTGTCAATCATCACTCCAGGGGTGGTGCCCAGAGCTCCTGCATTGTGTCCCTTGCGTTAGCCATCTTGTTTTCCAAGATGTGGGGGCACTCTGGAGATCTCTGAGTGGCCAGTGCCAACAGGTGATGTCAGAGACCCCTCCTGATAGGTGCATACCTGGGTAGGTAGCCAATAACCCTCTCAGGGCTACTTAGGGTCTCTCCTGTGGGTCCCTTTTCATATTTGGCTTGCAAGTTTCCACCAGGAATCCTCTGCAACTCCTGCTTCATCCTCTGACCTCGGATCAACTGAAGTCTGCTCCAGGAACCGCTGTAACTGCAACAAAGTATCCAGAAAGGCTACTGTGACTCTACAACTTCAGCTCCAGCCAGCAACTGCAACAGTTTCCATGGTGTGCACACTCTGGGGACTCCCTGTCTTCACCTTGCACCAGAAGGACCAAAGAAATCTCCTGTGGAGTGACAGAGTCACTTCCCTGCTCCAGCAGGCACCTTCTAAGACGATGACAGGTTCTCTGGGACTCCTCTCCTGATGACGAGCGTGCTCCTTGGAACACATGTGGTGGACCCCTTTGACACAGACTGTCCTAAGGTCCAGCTGTCCACATTTGGAGGAGGTAAGAGCTTGCCTTCCCCGTTTGCGACAGTACCCCTGTGCACCACATCATCTTCACCTCCTGAGGCCTCTGTGCACTATTTGCAAGAATCCTTCATGCACAGCCTGGCCCAGGCCCCCAGCACTCTATCCTGTGATGCTCAACTTTCTGAGTTGTTCTCTGGCGGCGTGGGACCTTCTTTTGTAGTGCTGTAGCAACCGGAATTTGCACCTCCTTAGTCCCCGTGTCATGGGACCTCTGTGGGTGCAGCCTGGTCATCTGTGGGTTCCCTCAAGTGTTGGGAGCCCCCTCTGCCTCCTCAGTCTGAGTTGAGGCCCCCAGGTCCCTCCTGGGTCCAGGCAGCACCATTTTGACACAATCCGCGACATTGCTTGAACCAAGGCTTGTTGGACTAATCCAGTGCTACAACTCGCCTGCATCCAACATCTCCATGAGGAACATCCTTTGCATCATGCAGGAACCCACAGCCATCTTCTTTGGTGCTCTTCTGCAGAGTTCTTCCAACCGGAGAATCCTCTTTTGCACCATCTTCTAGGTTGGCAGGGGCTCCTGTCCTTCCTGGAATCTTCTGCGGCTTCTGGACTTGGTCTCCTCTCTTTACAGGTCTTCAGGTCCAGGAATCCACCATTTGTTGCTTGTAGTCTTGCTTGGTTCTTGCAATAACTCTATTCACGACTTTTAGTGTGTCCTAAGGAAACTTGCAGTACTTTACTCCTACTTTCCTGGGCTCTGGGGTGGGGTATTTTACCAACCTTTGTGGTTTTTGTACACTCCCAGTGCCCCTCTACACACTACACTTGCCTAGGGGGGAATTCGTGATTTGCATTCCACTTTCTTAGTATATGGTTTGTGTTGCCCTAAGGCCTATCTCTTCCTATTGCATTCTATGGTATTTTCTATTGTTTGCACTATCCTATGACTATTTACTTACCTGATTTTGGTGTCTAGTGTATATATTGTGTATAATACTTACCTCCAGAAGGAGTATTGCCTCTAAGATAATTTTGGTCTTGTGTCACTAAAATAAAGTACCTTTATTTTTGGTAACACTGAGTATTGTCTTTTATTGTGTATAAGTACTGTGTAACTATAAGTGGTATTGCGGGAGCTTTGCATGTCTCCTAGTTCAGCCTAAGCTGCTCTGCTACAGCTACCTCTATCAGCCTAAGCTGCTAGAACACTACTACATTTCACTAATAAGGGATAACTGGACCCAGTATAAGGTGTAAGTACCTAAGGTACCCACTACAAGCCAGGCCAGCCTCCTACAACAGCTCACAACCCACAGCCCCACACACCTCAGTCACCATACCCCCAGACACCACCACAACACCCACAGACACATCCACCACATTTGCTGTTGTTTTTTAATATCTGACTTTGTGGGAAGTGTTGGTCACCCAAGACAAGGGTAAATGTTCACTGTATAGATATGTGGGTGTTGATCCAATTGGGGTGTCATTGCATTGTGTTATGCTTTCTAGGGTAAGTATTTCATCTTGTGTTGACCAATGTCAGCATGTATGGTGTAGATTTGTCCCCTGACATAGATTGTACTTTCGTCTCATGTGCGGGAGCTAGAGTTTTGTTTGTCCACACATGGAGGGTGTTAAATTGTGGTAGCTTCCTTTGGATTTGACTGACCATGTGTCCACTTTGATGTGTGTACCTTACAGCTACATCATCTAGATGTCTGGACCATGCTGTTGCCATTGTCTGTGCTTTCTTGACTTGCACTTACACATTTGGCAGCTAGGCATATCACTTGGCTCAAATATTGTTTGTCCCTGAGATACATGAAGGGTCAGTTCCTATGCAAATGCTGTTTTAGGGGCATGTGCAAAGTGAAATGTGTCCATGAATGCTCCTGATGTCGCCATCACTATTATGCCGGTAGTGTTTGCATTGTGAGCTTTGGAAATTCGTTTCACAACCTATTGTGCATCCCATTGACCTTCCATTGTGTTGCAATGTGGGTGCTGTGTGGGTCCATCGATGAGCAGCACCTGCGGCAGGACGTGTGTGATGGGCTCCATGGCGGCACAGGTCATGTAACACTGCCTGCAGGTGAGTTGCTTCCTTTATGCTTTCCGTTTCCACCTGCTGGGATGTGGCGGTTGGACTGCCATGGTCACACTGGCGGTAGGCAACATCATTATGTTTCCATCCGAAAGACCGGCTCCTTTGGCCTTTTTGGCCTGCCTCACCACTACGGAGGTGTGCCCTGCCTGGTGGTGCTGGCGGGACTGCAGCAGTCTTTCCCTGTGGGACTGCCAGCATCGTAATACTGTGGTCTGACTGCCAAGCAGATGGCGGTCACCCTGCCGCCATGGTGGTGCACAAACCGCCAAACTCGTAATGTGACCCTTTGAGAATATGTAACATTAATTTTAATATGTAATATTAATTTTAAAGCAAATCCACATAAGTTCAGAGCAAGCCATATTCATTTAAACAGCAGTCACATTCATTTAAACATGGCTTGTGTTCATTTCAATATTTGCCTAATTCATTTCAAAGCATGTTACATTTATCTCACAGTTTCATTTTCATTTAAAAAAGTGTGATATTCATGTTACAGAATGTCATATAACTTTTGATGTGGGCCATATTAATTTCATCAGGTGTCATATTCATTTCAAAGTGGCTCATGTTCATTTTAACATGTGTCATATTCCTTTCTATGAATGTCATTCATTTCAATGGATGTCATATTCACCTTAACACCTGTCATAATAATTTTAACACGGGTCAAATCCATTTCAACATAGGTCATATTAATTTCAATATATGCAGTATTTATTTTGCTGTGTATCATATCAATTTCAAAGCACAACATATTCATTTTGACAGGTTTCAATTTAATTTCAGCATTAGTCATATTCAGTTTAAGACATGTTGAATTAATTTTGGTGGAGCTCATATTTGTTTCAGTGCATGTCACATTCATCTTAGCATATGTCATATTTCTTTCAATGTATGCTTCATTCATATTAACACATCTTAATTTTAACATGAATCATATCCATTGCAACATATATTGTAATCATGTCAATGTATATCATATCACTTTCAATGCAAGCCATATTCATTGTGATAAATGTCATGATCATTTTAACGTTACTCATATTCATTTTAAAACATGTCAAATTCATTTCAATGAAGGTCATATTCATTTCAACGTAGGTCATATTCATTTTAACATGTGTTATATTCTTTTCAATCAATGTTAAGTTTATTTCAATGGATGTCATATTCATATTAACACTTGACATATTAATTTTAAGATGCAACTTATCAATTTTAACATATCATATTAATTTGAATATGTATCATATTAGTTTGAATATGTGTCATATTAATTTTAAGGCATGCCATATTCATTTTAACAAATCTCATGTGAATTTCAGCTGTGGTCATACTCATTTGAAGACATGTCAACTTCAATTCAATGGGGTTGCATTAATTTAAACACAAGCCATATTCAATTTCAATCATCTCCTATTCATTTCTGTGTGTCTCATATTCATTGCCATTTTGGTAATATTCATTTCAACACAATTCAAATTCATTGCAACATGTTTAATGTTTATTTCAATGTACATTGCATTAGTTTCAATGTGCATTGTTTTCTTTTCAGAATATAATATATTCATTTCAATACTTTATATTATTTTCAATCTGCCATATTAATTTCAATGTATGTCATATTTCTCTTGGCATAAGTCAATCATTTCAAGAAATGCCCCATTCTTTTTGGTGAATATTGTATTCATTTCAATGATTGCTTTATTGTTTACAGTGAGGGCCATATTAATTTCAGTATGATTTATATATATTTCAGTATATTTCTTATTCAGTTTGGTGTGTGTGTTTTTCATATTAATCACTAAGTAGCATATTCATTCTGCCAGGTTTCATATTTGTTTTGGTTCAATTCAGATTCACTCTGCCAGGTATCATAATTACTTTGACACATAGCACATTCATTCTGGTGTGTGTCATATTCATTTTGCAGCACGCTATTCATTTCAGGAGGTGTCCAATATGGGGAGCTGTTTTTTTTACATGAACAGCTTCCCATACATATGCTTCATGTTTCTTGAGAGCTTGAGGTGTAGCCTACATGCCAGACCGTAGCAGAATGGATCTCTAGCATTTGCGACAGACAAGCTCCACAACATTCAGAAGTTTTGTGCAGGAGCTACTGTGTTACAATGCAACCCAAAGCAAAATACAGCACTGTTGGCTAAACATCATAAAAGCCCGCAAGCGCAGCACAGAAGGAGTCTTTCTGAGCTTCGTGAAAAACAATTCCTTGATTCTCATGTTTGGGTCTCTTTGGAAAGGGTTTCTGAAGGAATCTCCCACTTTTGCATTACTCAACATCAAGATATTTTCAATACTAACTAAATCAGTGCATTTCCTCAACAAAATGTAATCAGAGGTGTTAAAACCTTCCCCACCTCAAGAGGCTCCTGATTGGGCTGTTCACACTTAAACAAAGACGAGAGAAACTGGGGGTGTATGTACTCCCAACGCACTTGCGGAGCAGGTGTAGTGATGAGGAGACAAGGTATTTTTGCTAATCTTTATTCAAGTTGCTTCAGTCCCGCACTAACGGTTACGGTTTTCCCGCTTCAAAGAGTTCCAGCGTTCCAGAAACCTCGCACACAGAGCCAAGTCATGGACGTCAATTCACGAAATGCCAGGGGTAGCGAAAGTGACATCATACGCCCTTTGACCTCAACTTTCACTCAAACAAACCCACAAACTCACACATACACTCTCTCTCACATTAACACACTCTCACCTGTAAGCGCACACACAAAATACATTTAAAAGCATTTTTTACTTACCTCAGCTGCCATGGAAGGGCATATTTTAGCTAATTGTACTCCATTTTTATTACATTAATAGTGAATGATATATATTTTATTCACTATCAGTGTAATAAAAAATTGACAGAAAAAAAGAGGATGGAGCCCCAACTGACGTACATAAGGATGAGTTACCACGGTGTTCCTGACACTGAGGCCCTCATTCTGACCCTGGCGGTCGGTGATAAAGCGGCGGCCAAGCCGCCAACAGGCCGGCGGTCTAAAATATGCAATTCTGACCCTGGCGGGAACCGCCAACACAGCCCGCCAACTTAACACTCCGCCCGCCACGGCGGTACAAACAAACAGCGCGGCGGTTCCCGCCAACAGCCAGGCGGCAGACAATGTACCGCCCACCCTATTACGACCCACCAATCTGCCACCTTTTCCGGGGCGGGAGCACCGCCGATAAGAACACGGCGGAAACAGACTACGAACGGGAAAACGCTCACCTCTACGCACTCCACGCGAGATTCCGGCAGTATGGAACCAGAGTTGCAGGTCATCCCCGCACTCCTATTCCTGCTCATATACCAGGAGCACGCCCGGCGGCGCGGAAGACATCGGTGAGTACTGCACCTACGACACAGGGGAGGGAAAAGATTACCGGCACACACCCACCCACCCACACCCACTACAACACACACATCAATGCATTCCCACAGATCACTGTCACAACCCACAAACCACCCCCCTCCGAAATAATGCAAAGACCAAAAGAAGAGATCATAAACGGGCAGATATATTGAAATATGTACACCAGTAATCCCAATAAATAAATAAACTATGTACAAAATATATACAGCTACTAAATGTAGTCCAACCACTGTCCGTGGATCACAGGGGTCCTGTGCAAAGGGGCAAGGCCCAGTCCCACGACAAGAACTCCACGGAGAGAACACTGCAGGGGCATCAGAAAGAAAATAGGACAGGCACCTCAGGGGGAAGGGAAGGGGGGGCACCTCAGCCACTTGAGTACACGACGCCAGATCCACGAGGGGACTCCATGACCACTGGCCCATCCTGGGGAGAGCAAAGCCACAGTCCAAACAGTCCATACAGTGGGTGGCCTGCCCACTGGGCCATCCTGGGGAGAGCAAAGCCACAGTCCATACAGTCCATACAGTGGGTGGCCTGCCCACTGGGCCATCCTGGGGAGAGCAAAGCCACAGTCCAAACAGTCCATACAGTGGGTGGCCTGCCCACTGGGCCATCCTGGGGAGAGCAAAGCCACAGTCCATACAGTCCATACAGTGGGTGGCCTGCCCACTGGGCCATCCTGGGGAGAGCAAAGCCACAGTCCATACAGTCCATACAGTGGGTGGCCTGCCCACTGGGCCATCCTGGGGAGAGCAAAGCCACAGTCCATACAGTCCATACAGTGGGTGGCCTGCCCACTGGGCCATCCTGGGGAGAGCAAAGCCACAGTCCATACAGTCCATACAGTGGGTGGCCTGCCCACTGGGCCATCCTGGGGAGAGCAAAGCCACAGTCCAAACAGTCCATACAGTGGGTGGCCTGCCCACTGGGCCATCCTGGGGAGAGCAAAGCCACAGTCCATACAGTCCATACAGTGGGTGGCCTGCCCACTGGGCCATCCTGGGGAGAGCAAAGCCACAGTCCATACAGTCCATACAGTGGGTGGCCTGCCCACTGGGCCATCCTGGGGAGAGCAAAGCCACAGTCCATACAGTCCATAACAGACCCCACTGCCACTGGAGGAGGCAAGTTGGCCAGAGGACATCCTGCAGCCCTGCCCGAGATAGATCCTGCCCTGCCACGTCTGCCAAAGGGCCAGCGGTTCTTGCCTTGAAGGGCCCAGTTCAGCGGTTCCTGAGACGGCGGGGCCCAGTTCAGCGGTTCTTGAGATGGCGGGGCCCAGCGGAGCGGTGCGTGAGACGGCGGGGCCCAGTTCAGCGGTTCTTGAGACGGCGGGGCCCAGTTCAGCGGTCCTTGCCCTGAAGGGCCCAGTTCAGCGGTTCTTGAGACGGCGGGGCCCAGTTCAGCGGTTCTTGAGACAGCGGGGCCCAGCGGAGCGGTGCGTGAGACGGCGGGGCCCAGTTCAGCGGTTCTTGAGACGGCGGGGCCCAGTTCAGCGGTCCTTGCCCTGAAGGGCCCAGTTCAGCGGTTCTTGAGACGGCGGGGCCCAGCGGAGCGGTGCTTGAGACGGCGGGGCCCAGTTCAGCGGTCCTTGCCTTGAAGGGCCCAGTTCAGCGGTTCTTGAGACGGCGGGGCCCAGTTCAGCGGTTCTTGAGACGGCGGGGCCCAGCGGAGCGGTGCGTGAGACGGCGGGGCCCAGCGGAGCGGTTCTTGAGACGGCGGGGCCCAGCGGAGCGGTGCTTGAGACGGCGGGGCCCAGTTCAGCGGTCCTTGCCCTGAAGGGCCCAGTTCAGCGGTTCTTGAGACGGCGGGGCCCAGTTCAGCGGTTCTTGAGACGGCGGGGCCCAGCGGAGCGGTGCGTGAGACGGCGGGGCCCAGTTCAGCGGTTCTTGAGACGGCGGGGCCCAGTTCAGCGGTCCTTGCCCTGAAGGGCCCAGTTCAGCGGTTCTTGAGACGGCGGGGCCCAGTTCAGCGGTTCTTGAGACGGCGGGGCCCAGCGGAGCGGTGCGTGAGACGGCGGGGCCCAGTTCAGCGGTTCTTGAGACGGCGGGGCCCAGTTCAGCGGTCCTTGCCCTGAAGGGCCCAGTTCAGCGGTTCTTGAGACGGCGGGGCCCAGGTCAGCGGTCCTTGCCCTGAAGGGCCCAGTTCAGCGGTTCTTGAGACGGCGGGGCCCAGTTCAGCGGTCCTTGCCTTGAAGGGCCCAGTTCAGCGGTTCTTGAGACGGCGGCCGGTCTATGGCCAACTGCTAATTGCCTGGTGGTGCCCTCCTGGTCAGCGCGGATGGTGCTCCTTCACTGCCCACCTGGGCTGTGGGTGGTGGGGCCCTCCTGGCCAGCTGGGCTGGGTCCTCCCTGGGCAGCGGCTATGGGGGTGGTGGGCTCTCCCGGGGCAGCTGTGCCGGTTCCTCCCGGGGCAGCGGCTATGGGGGTTGTGGGCTCCTCCTGGGCAGCAGGCCTGCTGCCTGACCTCTCCGACTTGCTGCCCTTGCCCTCCTTAGTCGTGGGCCTGTGGCCCTTTCCTCCCTTTGGAGCTGTGGCTGGTGACTGTCTCTGGGTGGTGTCCGGGGGGGATGTAGAAGGCGGGCTCCTGCGGCGCCCCTTCTGCCTTCTGCTCCTCTTCCCAGGGGGTGGGCTGGCTGTCCCCTTGCTGCTGGGCGAAGATCCAGACATGCGGGCTGGCGGGCTCCAATACCCCTGCACCCTTGTCAAGGGGGCTGCAGGGCTGGTGGTGGCTGAGGTGCTCTTCTTACCCCGACGAGAAGGAGGGGGGGGCTCAGGGTCAGGAAAGAAGTTAGTAGTGGCGAGGAAGAGCTTCTTGGGACAATGGAGAGTGGTAGGTACAGTGGGAATGGGAGTGGAGGGAGTGGATGTGGTTGTAGGTGAGTCACGTTTGCTGTCTTTGGGTGCAGGTGCAGGAGGGAGAGGCTGCCGTGAGGTGGATGGCTGTTGGGTGGGTGGGTGGCTGCGTTTGTGTGGTGTGGAAGAGAGGGTGACTGACACAGTGGGAGAGGACACAGGGGACGTGTAAATGGCAGTGGGGGTGGTGACTGCACGTGTGCGGACTGGAGTGGAGGGTGTGCTGGTGATGGAAACACTGGCTGATGGTGAGGTGAATGGAGGTGTGAGTGTAGACGTCACAGGGAGGGAGGAGGGAGACGAGGAGGTGGGGGTCACAGAGGTGGTAGTGACTGTTGGCATGTCTGCATCGGAATGTTGCGTGTGTGAATGTCTGCGTGATCTGTGGTGCTTATGTTTGGATGAGCTTCTCTTGGGTGTTGAGGTGTGTGCAGGCTGGTCTGATGGTGTGGGTGGGACAGGCAGAGGAACAGGAGACTGGGAGGAGGGAGTTAGTAGAGGCAGGCAGGAGACAGGGACAATGGCTGCCGTCAGTGCTGAGGCCAGAGCCTGGAACGATCGCTGATGGGCAGCCTGACCTGAATGAATGCCCTCCGGGTACTCATTGCTGCGATGAACCTCCCTCTCCACCCCCTGGATGGCATTCCAAAGGGTAGTCTGCCCAACAATGAGCGTTCGGAGGAGTTCAATGACCTCCTCACTGAGGGCAGCGGGGGTAACAGGGGCAGGGCCTGAGGTGCCTGGGGCGAAGGAGATGCCCGGCTTCCTGGCAGAGCGGGCACGGGGCGAACGCTGAGGGGCTGCTGGGAGGGCGGAGATGGTGCGCTGGGTGGCGGCTGTACCTGTAATGGCGGGGGGCACGGATGGTGCCACCCCCGCAAGGGAGCCCCCTTCCGAGGACGTGTCCGTGTCGCTGCAGGGTCCAGTCGTCCCCGTCGTGGAGCTCCCCTCGCCCTCCGTCTCACTGGTCCAGTCTGACTCTGTGGCATGGCCCTCCTGGGCCATGTGAGATGCAGCTCCCTCCTGCCCCGATGCCACTTCTCCTCCGCCTGATGATGCTGATGCACACAAGCACAGAAAGACAAACAAAAAGGGGGGGGAGAGAGAAATAAAGGGATATTGAGTACATGGATCTCCGGTACAGTTAGCGGACATGACAGACACAGATGCCCCCTGCACTAAGTTGCGCACTTGGGGTCCGCTACGCATTCCGTGGAACATGCCCTACACGCCTAGAGTTGACAACTGCACCCATGGATGACACGGCCCAGGGATGGCTGTACTGACAAACTACTGAGGGTGGTGGCTGGGGACACAGGGGCTTACGGGGGTGCCCAGCCTACAGATATCGCCCTGGCCTAGGGGGACCCCCAGCCCTCCTCCCCCACCCAGACACCTCCACTGCGCGACAACAGAGTAGATAATGCTTGGACTCACCCCCTTGTGTCTGCTGTGCTGCCCTCACGCGCCCATCCAATTCAGGGTAGGCCACTGGCAGGATCCGGAACATCAGGGGGCTCAGTTGACGGCAGGCACCCCGCCTACGTTGGGAGGCCATCCCCAGCAGAGACTCGGCGGTCTTCTTGGTCCCGCGGCGGATGTCCTCCCACCTCTTGCGGCAGTGGGTGCCCCGTCGATGGTGGACCCCCAGGGTCCGGACTTCCTTGGCGATGGCACGCCAAATCCCGATCTTCTCATGGGCGCGGACCTATGTGACACGTACAGGGAGGGAGAAATACCACGTTCAAGTTTGTCAGCATTTTCCTTTCCAGTGGCCCAACGCCCCCCATCCCCTCCAGGCCCCCCACCATGCCCCCCGCCAGGCCCAACATGCCCCCCATCCCCGCCAGGCCCCCCGCCATGCCCCCCGCCAGGCCCAACATGCCCCCCATCCCTGCCATGCCCCCCGCCAGGCCCAACATGCCCCCCATCCCCGCCAGGCCCCCCGCCAGGCCCAACATGCCCCCCATCCCCGCCAGGCCCCCCGCCAGGCCCAACATGCCCCCCATCCCCGCCAGGCCCCCGCCATGCCCCCCGCCAGGCCCAACATGCCCCCCATCCCCGCCAGGCCCCCCGCCAGGCCCAACATGCCCCCCATCCCCGCCAGGCCCCCCGCCATGCCCCCCGCCAGGCCCAACATGCCCCCCCATCCCCGCCATGCCCCCCGCCAGGCCCAACATGCCCCCCATCCCCGCCAGGCCCCCCGCCAGGCCCAACATGCCCCCCATCCCCGCCAGGCCCCCCGCCAGGCCCCCCGCCAGGCCCCCCGCCAGGCCCAACATGCCCCCCATCCCCGCCAGGCCCCCCGCCAGGCCCCCAAGCCAGCCAGTGGCCCCAAATCCATATTGAATTAAACTCACTTGTTGGTCTGGAGGACCGTAGAGTAGCGCATACTGGGGGAGGACCCCATCCACAAGTTTCTCCAACTCCTCTCCAGTGAAGGCAGGGGCCCTTTCCCCAGGCGCAGCAGCCATTGTCCCTTCCAGACCGAGGTCACAGCAACACTTGCAGTATAGGTCCTCTCCTGTGAAAGTTCAATTCGCAAGTGGATAAGTAGATAGAAAATGGCGGTGACGTCCGCGGCGGTGCGTACCGCGGCGGTGCGTCCCGCCACCGCCGGCGCCCTTCGCCATTGGCTCCTGAAACCCATAGGCTTCAATGTTAACCAATGCGGCTTTGCGCCGCGGTCTTCGCCCGCCGCCCGCCGCGGTGTGCCACGCCAGCGCATTGACCTCACATCCCATTGTCACACTTCACAGGTCAGGCAGCCGCCATTTCCAGGGCCCACATGGCTCAATTTCAACTGCGTCACACAGGCCTAGGCCTTGCATAGCCACTCAGACACGCCATTCACTGCATAGAGAATCGTATACTGTGCTAGCTGTGAGTACGTACCTGTGGGTTGCTTGACTGTGTGCTCCATGTTGTCCTTCCTAGGCACCGTCCGCTGGGTTGGGCGAGGAGACGGATGAATCCTCCCGTGTACCGACCGCTGGTGGACCTGTCGACAATGGAAGAACGCCACATTATCCTGACCTACCGTCTTAACCGTGCCACTATCCATGAACTGTGTGCCCAGCTGGAGCCCGACCTGATGTCCCCCATCCGCCAACCCACAGAGATTCCCCCTCTGGTGCAGGTCATGTCAGTACTCCATTTCTTGGCAAGTGGGTCATTTCAGACAACCGTGGGAATTGCTTCTGGGATGTCTCAGCCCATGTTTTCGAAGGTGTTATCCAGAGTGTTGTCTGCCCTGATGAAATCCGTGAGGAGCTACATCATTTTCCCTGAGGTGGGCGAATTGGCTACAGTGAAGGGTGATTTCTACGCCCTTGGACATATTCCCAACGTCATTGGTGCCATTGATGGGACCCATGTGGCTTTGGTTCCCCCAAGAGACAGGGAGCAGGTGTACAGGAACAGAAAAAATTACCATTCAATGAACATCCAGGTGGTGTGTTTGGCTGACCAGTACATCTCGCATGTAAATGCCAAATTCCCAGGGTCAGTGCATGACGCCTACATCCTCAGGAATAGCAGCATCCCTTACGTGATGGAACAGCTACAGAGACACCGTGTATGGCTAGTGGGGGACTCTGGGTACCCCAACCTGTCGTGGCTACTGACCCCAGTAAGGAATCCCCGGACCAGGGCAGAGGAACGGTACAATGAGGCCCATGGGCGTACTAGGAGGGTGATCGAACGCACCTTTGGCCTCCTAAAGGCCAGGTTTCGGTGCCTGCATATGACAGGTGGATCCCTAATGTACTCACCTAAGAAGGTGTGTCACATCATCGTGGCCTGCTGCATGCTTCACAACCTGGCTTTGCGCCGCCAGGTGCCTTTCCTGCAGGAGGATGGTCGAGACGGTGGTGTTGTGGCAGCGGTGGAACCTGAGGAGAGTGACGAGGAGGAAGACGACGGGGCTGAAACAGACAACAGGGACAGAATCATTGAACAGTACTTCCAATAGGACACAGGTAACATTTCAAAGATAATTTAGTAAATGTTAACTACTCTCCAGCATCTCTGCTGCCTGTCTATTTGCCCCAGTGTATGATGACTGAGTTTTGGCTTTTCCCTCCCTATTTCAGATCTGGGGTCCCCACTACGAGTCCTGTGCTTCGTTTCCCCATGGACTACAGCTTTGTGGCAGCTGTTTGTTGACTTCACCATGTACAAGGACATATTTGCACTGTCATGTCAATTACAATATATTGAAATCACAGCCAGACTCCAGAAATTTTGGTGCAAAATAGGTGTTTATTTAAGTGCTCAAAATGGGATGGGTGGTTTCAAGTGGGTGGGGGCTATGGTGAAGGAATGTCCATGGCAGAGTCCAGAGTAACAGTCACACAGGTGCATTGTCCAGAGGCCTGTGGAGAGATGGAGCATGGGCAGTTCAAGGATGGACAGGGTGACAATGTGGGACAGTGGGATGACATCAGGTGGTATCCATTGCTGGCGGGGGTCTTGACATCCTACTCTGTCTTCTTGCGAGATCTCAGGGCCCTCTTGCGGGGTGGTTCTTCTCCTGCAGGAGGTGGGGGTCTGGTGGGCTGCTGCTGTGCGGGGGCCTCCTGTCCACTAGCGCCGGCGGAGGTGGTTGGCTGTTCTTGGTCCAGGCTAGTGGCAGGGGCCCTTGGGTGTTGTTGAGTGTCCGCCCTGTTGTTGACGAGGTCCTGCAGCAGCCCTACCATGGTAACCAGGGTGGTGTTGATGGCTCTGATGTCCTCCCTGTACCCCCGATAGTGTTCCTCCTGCAGTACCTGGATCTCCTGGAACCGGGCCAGTACCGTCGCCATCGTCTCCTGGGAGCGGTTGTATGCTCCCATGATGGTGGTGAGGACCTCGTGGAGAGTGGGTTCCCTGGGCCTCTCCTCCCCCCCCTGTCGCACAGCTGCCCTCCGAGTTCCCCTGTTTCCCTGGGCCTCTGCCCCCTGGCCGGTGTGCCCACTACCACTGCCCCCAGGTCCCTGTTGTTGTTGGGGTGGTGGGTTATCCTGGGTGCCCTGTAGTGGTAGACACACCGCAGATTGACGCGCCCTGGAAACAGAGGCATGGGCCCGCTGGGTGGGAGCTGTGCTGGTGTTCCCAGAGGGGTTTGGGTCTGTAGTGGCCTGGGCCTGTGTGAGGGGAACCGACTGTCCAGAGGTCCCCGATGGTCCGGGCTGGTCATCGGTGTCCAGGTCGACAGAGCTGCTGTCATCGCTGACGGCCTCTTGGGTGGGGGGTGTGGAGAATTCTGGCCCCTCCGCCGCGGTGTGTTGACGGTCGGGTCCTGCAGGGGTATAGAGGTATGGTTATAGTTTCAATGTGTGGCATATGGGTGTATCTGTGGGTTCTCGTGTCCCCAAGTGCTGGCATTCGTGTGTGGGGGCTTTGGTGAGGGTGGCTTGTGGGGGGGATGTGTATATGCATTGGGCATGCTTTGGTGATGGGTGTCCATGCTTAGTGGACGCATGCAGGCCTAGGTTTTGGGATGTGTGGGTTGTGATGGTGAGACATTGGCGGGGAATAGGTGTGCTGGGGGTGGGGGTGAGGATGGTGGTGGGGGTGAGGATGGTGGTGGGGGTGGGGGTGAGGGTGGGGTTCGAGGATGGGGGTGAGGGTGGGGTTCGAGGATGGGGGTGAGGGTTGGGGTATGATTTGGCATGCAGGTGGGGAGGAAGCAGTATTGAAGCTTCAACTTACCAGTATCCATTCCTCCGCCGACTCCTGCGAGGCCGTCAGGATGCAGGATGTTCAAGACTTCCTCCTCCCATGATGTGAATTGTGGGGGTTGAGGTGGGGGTCCTCCGCCAGTCTTCTGCACGGCGATGTTGTGCCTGGATACCATGGAACGCACCTTCCCCCGTAGGTCGTTCCATCGCTTCCTGATGTCTTCCCGATTTCTGGGGTGCTGTCCCACTGCGTTCACCCTGTCGACAATCCTCTGCCATAGCTCCGTCCTCCGGGCAATGCTGGTGTATTGTATCTGTGTGCCGAACAGCTGGGGCTCTACCCGAACGATTTCCTCCACCATGACCCTGAGTTCTTCGTCTGTGAAGCGGGGTTGTCTTTGGGGTGCCATGGGGTGGTGTGTATGATGTGTGGGGTGGAGTATGTGTATTTAAGTGAGTTGAGTGTGGTGGTGTGTGTTGTTTTTGTGTGGATAGTGTGTGGGTGATGGTGTTGAGTGGCTGTGGCTGTTATTTTTTGGATGCTGGTGTCTCGCTCTTGCCTTCTTTACGAATTTTTTTGCGTAGGGGTTTGTGGGTGATGTGGGTGGGTGTTTTATATTGTATTGTGTGTGTGGGAGTGGTGTGTGTATGTGTATCAGGTGTGTGGGATTCAAATCGTCCAATGTGGCTGAGTTTTGTTCGTTTGTGTGTATTCTGACCGCGGCGGTGTGTCCCGCCAATGGAATACCGCGTTTGAATGACCGCCGCGTGGATTCGTGGGTCGTAATGGCATGGGCGTATTTCTGTTGGCGTGACGGTGGAGGTTTTGTCACCTCCACTTTTCCGCCGACCGCTGGTCTGGCGGTCTGTTGTGGCGGTCGGATTTTCGGAGGTTTGCCTTCTGCGGGTCAGAATGACCGTGGCGGGTTTCCGCGACCGTGGCGGGATTATGGAGGATTTCTGACCGGCGGTAGGCGCCTTTTACCGCCGAGGTCAGAATGACCACCTGAATTTGCAACAGCTGCCAGTGTGTTTGTATAGGTAGAGCCAAGGGTAGCAAAGGGCAAGCCAGAGGTCGCAGCTGTGACCCCTGGTGACCCCTAAATGACGTCCATGAGCCACGTGCATAGATACACAAAGATAGGAAAGACAAAGGACAGGTAAAGGGACAAGGAATGCAACAAACGACCACCAAGTTATAAAACATACAACAGTGTGTGTATCAACACTGCTATTGCACAAGCTTAGCTCAGAGTTTAGCTCTCCATACAGCCCCCGTAAATGTCAAGGTTATGAAGCAGGAACTCACTATGTCGCTGAATTCATGGACTTCTGGTTTGAGAAGTTACTTCTAAAAACGCCCTACACGTTATGGGCACTGCCTTGGCGCGAACCAGTTTGTTAATACCCATCATTCTCCAGATGCCTAGAGCCCCATTCACAAAGCTCCTTCTTTTAAGCAGGAGTGACTTAATTCTGTTGTATACTTTATTTACAAGACAATAAACAAGTTGTGTTACTAGGGCCCTTGGAGTCAACTGTTGCTTCTAAAAAAACAAATAATTTTTGTTCCTATTTGGAATCCTAATGGGGATTTGAGGCTTTTCTGCTTGAGCCCTCCTGTGGCCAAGGTTCTAGATATGAAGGCTCTATTGCTAAAATTGACTTGTTGGTTGCTCCATTTGTCCTGCAGCAGAATGTCTGTTTGTATCATCCTAGACCAACACTATTCTGTGTCCCATCTCCCACATGAATCACACCCTGTGAAAACAACTCCACTGATGTATGCTCCATATCCACAATACAGCTGCAGGTATAAGCACTACTGTGACCACTATAGGAGTTACTGAAGACTTCCCCACACCCAAACACCTTGTGGGGTCCGCTCTTGACCAGGTATTCATCTAAAATGCCCCTCTGCCAGTCACCCATTTACAAATACTCACTTGTTCGCCCCACTCATTTGCTAATTCTCTCCTCGTGCCACACACCTTACGTATCTCTACAACACCATGCTACTAAATGATATTTTTAGGTTGAGCGTAAGTGTATGACCTCTTGCATACTTTTAAGTTTACTTCTTCTGTGGGCATCCAGATATTTCATTTGTTAGTTTTTTTTTGGTTTTTAAATTTTTTTATTTTATGGTCACAAAGCAATACACAAAGTTTCACCAAAATAAATAGGCGTCATAGTTCATACAAGAATCTCCACAATCAAATATTGCCATCTATAACATACACAGAGAAAAGTGCAGAATTAATTTTTTGACTAGGCCCTTCTCGGAGCCCTGAAGCCATAGTGCCAGAGGTGCCCAAATTTTAAAACCTTTTCTTCTCGCTGCGGCGCCTTTTAATTCATATAAGCTGTATTCCAGATGGTATATTGATAGGAGCCGCGAAAGCCATTGACTGTGCAGTAGTGGATCTGATTCCCGCCAGTCAGATGCTACACATCCACGTAATACAGACATTGCAACAAACAGAAAGTATCTGCCTCGATTCTTACAAACTGAGTGATCAACCCCCAGCAAAACCAATTGAGGTGTTAAGTTGACGACCTGTCTCATAATTTTCTTTAAAAATTCAGATATTTCATGGATAAATCTTGATAATTTCACACAATCAAAAAACATATGGCAAAGGTCTGCCTTCAAGCTTCCACATCACGGGCAGGTAGTACCAATAGTCTTCCCCCAACTGGCAATCGTAGCCGGTCTGTAGTATAAATTATACAAGACCATGTAATGCTGAGCTTGTGGGCCGGCCGACAATAAAACATTCTGAGCCATTTCTATAGTCACAAACTTCCAGCGCTTTAGCGCCTACCCGCACTTCCAATTTCTTGACAAGTAGAGCCATGTCATCCTGTACTGAATTTAGAAGAGGTGGGTACAAGTTCTTAATAGCACAGCCTGTGGGTTGACCGACAACCTCCATCAACTTAATCTTGCCAACACAAGAGCCTTGTTTCAGAAAGGTTGATAAAAAGTTCCTAATCTGTAAAAAGTTGAAAAAGTCTCTTTTATCTAGAGCAAATTCTGCACTTAAATCTTCAAATGACTTAAGATAACCACCCGCAAGGAAAAGATCCCCAACTTTCTGAATACCACGGCTGGCCCATCTCATACAATAATGATCTTTAAATATCGAAGGAAACATTGGGGTATTCCAAAGAGGTGTATAATAGCAAACCCGCCCCATGCCTATCTTGCGCTTAACCTGCGTCTAAACCTTAAAGGCGGAGTTAATCGTTTTGAACTTAACCTTTTTGTAATAGCTTGGTTCCAAGATCCGTAAAAAAACAGCATTTGCCTCTTTACCCAAAATTAATGTGTAGATTGAGGGGAGGGTGTCTTGCGTGAATCTATCCATGACATAAAGTGTCTGTGCAAAATGCAATACCGCCGCTAGATAATATAGCTTAAAATTTCTCCCCTTTCTCTTGTAGAAGCGTCAAGAAACGAAAGGCCCGATGTGGTTTCGTGTAGGACCATATAAAACCACTAGTCAGCCCTTCCATTAATTTAAACCATTCCTGTCCGATTTCTAATGGTATAGTTCTAAAAAAATAGAGCATCTTAGGTAAAAAGGTCATTCCTGTCCCATGAGCGATAAATGCAGATTATTAATGCGGTAAGGGTCTTTTCTAGTCTTAGTTAAGGCTGGGGCCAGATTTATTTCTACTAACTCATGGAGGTTTGCCGTCAACTTAAGTCCTAGATACTGAACCTGGGTCTTTATACGCTCCTCCTCAAGGACTGCCCAGTCATTAACTAATATTTGACACTTAGGCAGTCATTCTGACCGCGGCGGTCGCCAGAAGACCGCCGGCCGGCCCAGCGGGAAAGCCCCTTCAACAATGAAGCCGGCTCGGAATGGAGCCGGCAGAGTTGCAGGGGTGCGACGAGTGCAGTGGCACCCGTCGCGATTTTCACTGTCTGCAAAGCAGACAGTGAAAATCTTTGTGGGGCCCTGTTAGGGGGCCCCTGCACTGCCCATGCCAGTGGCATGGGCAGTGCAGGGTCCCCCAGGGGCCCCACGGCACCCGTTCCCGCCATACTGGAAACAGGCTGGCGGGAAGGCGGTCGGAATCCCCATGGCGGTGCTGCAAGCAGCGCCGCCATGGCGGATTCCCTGGGCCAGCAGGAAACCGGCGGGAAACCGCCGGCTCCCCTTTTCTGACCGCGGCTTTACCGCCGCGGTCAGAATCGCCCAGGAAGCACCGCCAGCCTGTTGGCGGTGCTTCCGCCGCCCTCCGCCATGGCGGTCATGGACCGCCAGGGTCAGAATGACCCCCTGAGTTTTGTTCAATAGATAGCCAGACATTTTCCCAAACTGCGCAGCCTCCTGCTCTATTTCAAGCACAGCAGTCATAGGATCAGTTGTAACAACAGCAATATCGTCTGCATACGCTAGGATGTTTGTGCTGCCCCCCTCTCAATATCATTGGGGTAATCTGGTTATTATTGAGCATTTTCCTTATCAAAGGATCAATATATAGGGCGAACAATAGTGGCGAACACGGACAGCCCTGCCGTGTACCTCTCTGAATAATAATTGGAGCTGATGTTAGCCCAGCTATTTGCAAAGTGGCAACCGGCTTGTGATAGAGCTGCTGAATCGCCTTAACGAACCCAGGGCCAATATTATTCTTAGCAAAGCAAAACACAAACGCTGTGGGATAGCGTAACTGGATGGACACTGGATTCAAGCTAGCCTGGCTGATGAGGGGTGAAACCCCGAAACCGGTCCCAGGATGCTTGTTTCCAGTCCAGGGAAGACCTGGCCTAGCAGTTCGGGCTGGACTGTTCCCATAGGGAACAGAGTCAAGACTGATTTGCATATGGCTGGGTCCAAACTGGAATGGCATGGGCAGCAAAAAAGCGATGGATTAAACCCAGATCTGTGACTGGGGGTGAATGTTTGACAATGTTCAGCATTCCATCCATCACTTGTTGTTTTTGCATTTGTCGCCCTAAGTGGGAAGAGTATGCCCAGACGTGGGTCCCGTGCTTCCCATGCCACTGGATTCAAGCTAGCCTGGCTGATGAGGGGTGAAACCCCGAAACCGGTCCCAGGATGCTTGTTTTCAGTCCAGGGAAGACCTGGCCTAGCAGTTCGGGCTGGACTGTTCCCATTGGGAACAGGGTCAAGACTGATTTGCATATGGCTGGGTCCAAACTGGAATGGCATGAGCAGCAAAAAAACGATGGATTAAACCCAGATCTGTGACTGGGGGTGAATGTTTGACAATGTTCAGCATTCCGTCCATCACTTCCCATGCCACTGGATTCAAGCTAGCCTGGCTGATGAGGGGTGAAACCCCGAAACCGGTCCCAGGATGCTTGTTTCCAGTCCAGGGAAGACCTGGCCTAGCAGTTGGGCTGGACTGTTCCCATAGGGAACAGGGTCAAGACTGATTTGCATATGGCTGGGTCCAAACTGGAATGGCATGGGCAGCAAAAAAACGATGGATTAAACCCAGATCTGTGACTGGGAGTGAATGTTTGACAATGTTCAGCATTCCGTCCATCACTAGTTGTTTTTGCATTTGTCGCCCTAAGTGGGAAGGGTATGCCCAGACGTGGGTCCCGTGCTTCCCATGCCACTGGATTCAAGCTAGCCTGGCTGATGAGGGGTGAAACCCCGAAACCGGTCCCAGGATGCTTGTTTCCAGTCCAGGGAAGTCCTGGCCTAGCAGTTCGGGCTGGACTGGTCCCATAGGGAACAGGGTCAAGACTGATTTGCATATGGCTGGGTCCAAACTGTAATGGCATGGGCAGCAAAAAAACGATGGATTAAACCCAGATCTGTGATTGGGGGTGAATGTTTGACAATGTTCAGCATTCCGTCCATCACTTGTTGTTTTTGCATTTGTCGCCCTAAGTGGGAAGGGTATGCCCAGACGTGGGTCCCGTGCTTCCCATGCCACTGGATTCAAGCTAGCCTGGCTGATGAGGGGTGAAACCCCGAAACCGGTCCCAGGATGCTTGTTTCCAGTCCAGGGAAGACCTGGCCTAGCAGTTCGGGCTGGACTGTTCCCATAAGGAACAGGGTCAAGACTGATTTGCATATGGCTGGGTCCAAACTGGAATGGCATGGGCAGCAAAAAAGTGATGGATTAAACCCAGATCTGTCACTGGGGGTGAATGTTTGACAATGTTCAGCATTCCGTCCATCACTTGTTGTTTTTGCATTTGTCGCCCTAAGTGGGAAGGGTATGCCCAGACGTGGGTCCCGTGCTTCCCATGCCACTGGATTCAAGCTAGCCTGGCTGATGAGGGGTGAAACCCCGAAACCGGTCCCAGGATGCTTGTTTCCAGTCCAGGGAAGACCTGGCCTAGCAGTTCGGGCTGGACTGTTCCCATAGGGAACAGGGTCAAGACTGATTTGCATATGGCTGGGTCCAAACTGGAATGGCATGGGCAGCAAAAAAACGATGGATTAAACCCAGATCTGTGACTGGGGGTGAATGTTTGACAATGTTCAGCATTCCGTCCATCACTTGTTGTTTTTGCATTTGTCGCCCTAAGTGGGAAGGGTATGCCCAGACGTGGGTCCCGTGCTTCCCATGCCACTGGATTCAAGCTAGCCTGGCTGATGAGGGGTGAAACCCCGAAACCGGTCCCAGGATGCTTGTTTCCGGTCCAGAGAAGACCTGGCCTAGCAGTTCGGGCTGGACTGTTCCCATAGGGAACAGGGTCAAGACTGATTTGCATATGGCTGGGTCCAAACTGGAATGGCATGGGCAGCAAAAAAACGATGGATTAAACCCAGATCTGTGACTGGGGGTGAATGTTTGACAATGTTCAGCATTCCGTCCATCACTTGTTGTTTTTGCATTTGTCGCCCTAAGTGGGAAGGGTATGCCCAGACGTGGGTCCCGTGCTTCCCATGCTTCCCATGCCACTGGATTCAAGCTAGCCTGGCTGATGAGGGGTGAAACCCCGAAACCGGTCCCAGGATGCTTGTTTCAGGTCCAGGGAAGACCTGGCCTAGCAGTTCGGGCTGGACTGTTCCCATAGGGAACAGGGTCAAGACTGATTTGCATATGGCTGGGTCCAAACTGGAATGGCATGGGCAGCAAAAAAACGATGGATTAAACCCAGATCTGTGACTGGGGGTGAATGTTTGACAATGTTCAGCATTCCGTCCATCACTTGTTGTTTTTGCATTTGTCGCCCTAAGTGGAAAGGGTATGCCCAGACGTGGGTCCCGTGCTTCCCATGCCACTGGATTCAAGCTAGCCTGGCTGATGAGGGGTGAAACCCCGAAACCGGTCCCAGGATGCTTGTTTCCAGTCCAGGGAAGACCTGGCCTAGCAGTTCGGGCTGGACTGTTCCCATAGGGAACAGGGTCAAGACTGATTTGCATATGGCTGGGTCCAAATTGGAATGGCATGGGCAGCAAAAAAACGATGGATTAAACCCAGATCTGTGACTGGGGGTGAATGTTTGACAATGTTCAGCATTCCGTCCATCACTTGTTGTTTTTCCAATATTATTATTACGCAAGACTGTCCATAAAAAGGGCCAATGGACCCGATCAAATGCTTTTTCTGCATCGAGCAGTATGACTGCCATTGGAAGCTTACACTAGGCCCTAGCATCCAGCAATGTGATGACCAGTCTTACATGATCAGCAGTACTTTTCCCTGGAATAAAGCCATGCTGCCACGGAGATACCAAACTAGAAATCACTGAGCTTAACTAACTGGCCAATATTTTAGCATAGATTTTGGCATCGCTATTGATCAGAGAGATCGGACGATATGAGCCAGGAAGATGTGGTTCCTTGTCCTTTTTTAAGAAAACTATAATCTTGGCCTCTTCCCAAGAGGTCAGTTGGGGGGACCCTGACTGTATTTCACTAAATAAGCTAAATAGCTCCTTACGTAATTCCAAGAAGAAAACCTTATAGAACTCAAGTGGAATCTGATCTCCCCCAGTTGCCTTACCACTTGCCAAAGCGTGGATTGCTGTACCAAGTTCTTTAAGTGTCAACAGCGTTTCCAGTACCTCCTTATCTTCCTCCTGTAATTGACCTAGTGACACATCGCCCACATTACAGAACCCTTCCTCCTCCTGAGATTGCCCTTCGTGCGTATATAGTTTTTGATAAAATCGTCTGAATACTTCTATAATCTCTGGACCGCTATGGACTATCTGCCCCTCCTCATTCTCCAGGCTGTTAATACTACCATAGGCCTGCTTCTGCCTTATTTTTAAGGCTAGCTGTTGTCCAACTTTCCTGCTATATTCATAGCATTCCTGCCGATGTACCAAAAATGTTGCAGTTACCTTTTCCATAAAAATCTTAACGGCCTCCGCTTTGATAACATTTAATTCACACAAAATGTCTGAGGTCTTCCCCTTACACCGGATCACCTCCCCTAGTTGTTGCTCGGCTATACTCAGTTTTGTCTGTATTAATTTCAATTGATCTGTTGGTGTTTTCTCTTTCCTTACTGCATACCTCAATGTTTCTCCTCTAGCGGCTGCTTTGAATGTATCCCATACTTCATGCCGGGGGGCTGAGCCCTGATTTATCTCAAAGAACTCCGGGATCCACTCTTTAATTTTTTGTACATAGACTGGATCCACTAATAGTGACCTGTCAACCATCCAGGACCTAACTTGAAGCCCCTCTTTCCCTACCTCCATCACCAGGACCAGCGGATTATGATCTGATATGATTCTAGGATATCTCTCAACCCGTAATCCCTTTTGCAAAGATGCTGATATGAAAAAATAGTCTAGCCTAACTAACTTGTTGTGCGGGAAGAAGAAAAAGGTAAACCCTGGATCCTGCCGCAAGCACCTCTGCCAAGCATCGATCAAAACAGCATGATTAACAACTAATGTCTGAAGTGCCATGAAAACATTTTGTTTTTTCTACCCTGATATGTCGTCTGTTCCTGGATGGGATATACGTTATCCAAATGAATGTTCAAATCTCCACATATTATGACCAGGGTTGCCCAAGATGCAAGTTCCAAATTAAGTAGATCCAAAATTTCCGGATCGTCCACATTCGATCCATAGATTGAGCATATAGTGAATTTGGACCCTCTAGCAGAGCATTCCAGCAAAACCAACCTGCCTGACTTTTCCGTAAATTGCTTGTGGACAACCAGAGACCTAACTCATGTATGGCCACCCTTCTAGTAGTGGTATTCTGGTGTGTGTATGCCACTAGCTTCCATCCATAAAATTCCATCAAATGCTTCTGTGTGCCTGCAATGTGCGTCTCCTGCAGATAAATAATATCAGCCTTCCAGGACTTAAAAACGTCCCCTGCCAGCTGACTTTTTTGCCATTATTGAGCCCACAGACATTTACTGTAGCTATGCGTAATTCACTTTCCTGACCCATTATTTTGCATTTCATCCCTCCTAGCTTTCCTGGGTCGACCAATCAGTCTTCCTGATTCCACATTCAAGACACCGCGCAGCTGACTACCAGCATCACCAATCTTCCTACTGTGTGTCCTTTTACACCCTCTGCCACCCCGCCCCTCCCCCTTGAGACCAACCCATCCTTCCCTGACCCACCCTCCCACCCAAAACCCTACAAATGGAATCGCCAGGCCGCTGGGCCTGTAAGATGGAAGCCGTCCACCCCATCAGCCTGCCCATGTATTGAAGGAAAAATCCGCCCACCCAAACATACTCACAGCATCACAGCAGCTCCCATCCCCCCTGCATTATCCATATTGAAAGAGGGACAATACCCACACCAACTACCAGACCAGCACTGCAGGTTAGGGGAATAAAAAAAAACTCATTCAAAGTGCGTGACACCCACCAACCCCCTAATCAACCTCGCCCCTCACCCTCACAGCACAGTTTCTAAGTTTTACTATCTTTCAATAGCTGCACATATTCCCCTGCTTTAATTTCTGATAAGAAAAATCGCGTAGTTGATTTATAAATGACTTTCAAACGTGCAGGGCTCAACAGGTAGGCTTCTGCCCCTAACTCCTGAAACGGTGCAATCAACTGCCTAAGTCGCCACCGTCTCTCTACCGTGGTATGAGCAAAGTCTGGTCTGGTAAAAAAAGACACCCCCTCCACAGTTATCTTTGAATTGGGACGAGTCTTCTCAAACACCACCTGCCGCATTAAAAAGTTGCCAAAATAGACAATAATGGCCCTTGGATAGCTCTGTCCTTTACTAGCGTCTGACGTTTGTTTCCTTTTCATCAACGGGAATCGATGTGTTCTCTGAATCTCTGTTTCCCAGTTCCACTCAAGAAGGTCTGGGAAGGCTTTCTTAAAGAGTGATACTATATAGGCCCTGGTTTCCTGCCCCTCAAGACCCTTTGCGATGCCAAAAATCCACAAATTGTTCCGCCACTGGCGGTTCTCTGCATCCTCAAGTTTCCACTGGATATCCAAAATCTGTTGCCCCTGTGTCACGTCTGCGCGGCTGCGGCTTTAACTTCTGTCTCCAACTCCTCAGTGAGAGTCTCCATTGAAGCAATGCGAGTGCCTATGTCCTGGCAAGATTTAACCACCTTTTTGATAGATAATTGAAGTTGCCTATTTGCCACTTTCGCCTTCCTGCTCTTCTTCTGAGCCTGCTTGTGATTGTGCACCATAGTACGGTAAATATGTTCCAGCGAGGGGGTCTCAGCCGGACCTTCAACACCGGGGCCTATTGAAATGTCATTAGTCCTATCTACCTTCAAGAAAGCCTGCTGGGTAGCCGTATAGTCCCACTGCATCTCACAAACTTCATTTTGAGCACTAGGTGGCTCCCCCCTAAACTTTGTTCCTGAGTTGCCCCTAGAGCTGGGCTGCTCCAAAGATTTCCTTCTGCAAGTCAAATGATTTGATGCCCAAATGCTAGCTGAGGAGCTACATTCTAAATCAGAGTCTGCTAGTGGGGTTTCTTCACCTGAATCCGAGTCCTTAGATTGATCAGACAGGGAAAAAATACTTTCTACTGCATCTACCAGTCCATGATCACTTTTAGTCCCTGTTAGCTTCTCCTCCTTCCCCCTCAGACTTACGCTTAGGTTTTTAACCTCAGATATTGACAGAGACTTGACCATATCCTCAGTTTCCTGTGAGCCGATGTTCTGGGTTGAGCTGCAGGCCTCTGCATTGCAGTTAGTTTCTCCCTGCTGCGCTTCCTTTGGCCCCACTTTTGACCTTTTCTCATCAGTCATTTTCCCCTCAGAGCGAGGGGTGCCCCCCTCTTTTCCAATATTTTTTGAAAATGTACCTGCTGTCTCTGGACTGACTGCTCCTCTGGCCCCGGCTCTTAGAACAGATGCCTGATCTCCATCGGCTTCCATGGTGCAGGATAGTGGATCCAAAGCTTCCTTCTGCGGAGGTGCCTGTTTAACTTTCATTGCGTGGGTAAACATTGCCGGGACCAGGGAAGCATTCCTCGCTACTTTTTCCATCACAAGCTCACTTTGCTGTCCTCCTCTGCCTCGAGCGCTTGCTTGTTCTCTTGAACAAGGCACCAGTTGCTTCTTTTCCCTTCTTCCGCCGATGGGGTCGAGGTTAAGCTTCCCTCGCGATGTCCGGGGCATCTTTGTGGCTTTCGGCGCCATTGGCAAAACCCAGGAGCCGAGAGCCGCGCCTCCAAAGCAGCTGTAGGCGTCCGTAAACACAAAGCAGGGGAGTAACCACCCCCGAAATGTTCGTGCGGCTCCGAGCCAGGCAGCGCGGCGCCCCGCTCTCCGAGCGGCGCAGTCTGCCACTCCCCAAGAAGCTGTCGATTGCACCGCACACCGCCCCAGGAATGCGGCAGCTCGACAGAGACTGTCCACAACCCGGGCGTGCGGCATGCGCGACAGAGGTGAGAGAGCCGCCGTGACCGTTGTGCTCGCACGGGCTAGGCTGGAGGGCTGAGCCGAATCAGCCGGAACAGCCTGCTGCCATCTTAGATTCCCAAATGGACCGAGAAGCTCATTTGTTAGTTTCAGTGTCATTTAAAAAAAATCCTTGCTTGCTAGTGGGCAGTCATGCCTCTTTTTGTCCCTCTTTCTTCTGTGTGAGAGCAGGGACCAACTACTGTATAATTATGTTTTGTCCTGTTTATCTGGTCTGTAGGGGAGGTTTTTTTACTTTCTTTCCTGCTCCTGCCCAGAGAAGATTCCCTTTTCATTTGCAGAGCATTCTTGCTCTGAGATTAGCTGTAAGCAAGGCTATAAATCAGGCTGTTATCTTGGTGATATATGGTCTTTGTGGGTTCTCTGCACCATCTCTCAGTTGCCTGGCTCCCGCCATTCCTTGGCTTGGATTTTCTTTAGCAAGTGTGCCTGCCTGTGTGATGCTGAGAACAAGGGCAGAGGATCGCTAGTAATTGCTTATAGCCCAGCCAACCAGTTCTATCAGAGCTCTGCAGTCCTTAGGGACAGCATCCACTTCTGCACCAGTACTGGGATCCCACTTTCAGCTCCATCAGTGCACCTCAGTTCACACACTTCGAGCCCTCAGCCGTGCCAGTGCCAGGAACCCCACACGTCTGCCAGTGCGCCTCAGTTCTTCCAGTCAGAACACTGCTCCACTACTAGGACCTTGGGCAAAGCTCCATCAGTGCGCCCCAGTTCACAAAATTCAAGCCCTCAGCTGTGCCAGTGCCAGGAACCCCACACGTGTCGTCTGTCAGAGAACCCCAGTTCCTGCAGTCAGTACACTCTGCTGCACCAGTAACAGGGCCTTGGGCGCACCTCCATCAGTGCATCTTAGTTCACCAAATCCAAGCCCTCAGCCATGCCAGTGCCAGGAACCCTACACGCGCTGTCTGTCAGAGCACCTCAGTTCTTGCAGTCAGTACACTCTGCTTCTCCAGTTCTGGGACCTCGGGCCCAGCTCCATCAGTGCACCTCAGTTCATACACTCCAAGCCCTCAGTTGTGCCAGTGCCAGGAACTCCATATGTGCTGTCTGCTAGAGCACCTCAGTTCTTGCAGTCAGTACAATCTGCTGCTCCAGTACTGGGACCTCAGGTGCAGCTCCATCAGTGCACCTCAGTTCACACATTCTAAGCCCTCAGCTGTGCTATTGCCAGGAACCCCACATGCGCTGTCTGCCAGAGCACCTCAGTTCTTTCAGTCAGTACACTCTGCTTCTCCAGTACTGGGCCCTCAGGTGCAGCTCCATCAGTGCACCTCAATTCATTACACTCCAAGCCCTTAGCCATGACAGTGCCAGGAACCTCACTCTTGCTGGCTGGCATGGCACCTCACTTCTTGAAGTCAGTACACTCTGCTGCTCCAGTACTGAAACCTTGGGTGCAGCTCCATCAGTGCACCTCAGTTCACACACTCCAAGCCCTCAGCTGTGCCAGTACCAGGAGTCCCACACGCACTGTCTGCCAGAGTACTTCACTTCTTGCAGTCAGTACACTCGCTGTTTCAGCACTGGGACATACAGTTCCATTACAGCAGCTCAGTTCTAATATTCAGTCCCACTGTCAAGCCAATTCTGGACCCTCTTCCTCTAGCTACCTCCTCTTTCAAACTCGCAAAAACTGGGTTATTTCTTTCCTTGCTACGTTCCTTTATTTTTTCTTCATCAGGCATTCATTCTTCCACATTTTTTTGTATTCCCTTCATTCTTTCTTTGTCTTTTTTATTTGCTCTTTCCTTTGTCTCGGCATGTGTCATTTCACATTTTTTTTAGATCTTTCTTCTTTTCTTTCCCTGGTGTTTTTCTTATCTTTATCTGTCAATTCACATTTTACTATAAATTCTTCTTTATGTGGAAGCCACAAGTTACTTGTCGGGACCCGGAATTTCAAAGTGGTTTTCCCATTCTGTGTCTATGGGAAATGTGTCAGTACATACATGCCCAGGTACTTTTGCGGCTTGTTTCTTTCACCATCACTTTTTTTCTCTAATGTTCATTTTTCTCTTTCTTTTCACACTTTTTTCATTATTTTTTCCTCTTTATCTTTTGTTTGATAGCTTTGTTCCCTTTTTTCTTTTGTCTCACACCTTTGCTCTATTTCTTCTCTTAGTTGTTTTCATTTTCTCATTCTATCTTTCCCTTCTTTTATTTCTTTGCGACCCCTTCTCTTGCTTCCTTTTTTCTACTACCTTTTTTTATGTTTCTGCCCCATCATCTTTCTCTCTTGAGGCCTAGTGATCAATGGAACAATAGCTGCATTGGCACCAGGGACCTTCAGCACTCACTTAACTCTAATTACTGCTGTATTGCCTATCAAAAGTCCAGTCAACCATATTCCTTTCTTGCTCCGGGGCCCATGACACCGTTACTACGCCACTTGTCCTCTCCATCTTTACTCCCGACTCCCTCTTTACTTTCTCCCTCCAATCTATCCCAAAGCAAATTTTTGTTATGGTGTTTGGAGCATTACACTCTAATACCAAAAGTTTATTTCTGATAAAGGTTTATATGCTAATTGTATATGTTTTAAGATAGAGGAAGAAGGTAAATGGAAGTGCTTTAGTTAAATGCTCGGCCTCTGGAGTTATATGACAAGAAAAGACAAAATTATGAGGGTGGGTTGACCAATTTATGTGGCAAGAAAAGTCCACTTATGAATTTAGAATGCCAATAGCTCTAACTCAAGAAAATGAGAGACCTATTGCATTGCATATGCTTGTTTTTTCTTCTCAACATTCTGCATGCTCACTTTCCACATATCCAGTGCCCTACAAAGAAAATTAAAAACTCACAACAAATCAGTAGCAAAGCCAATGCATGTGCCCAATTCCCTAGTGAATTTCAGAAGTGTGCAGATCTCTGTCAATAATGAATCATGCGCATAGTAATCGCCTTCCACTTTCAAAATGATTGGTTGCAACGGTTTTTCGTCTTAGTATCCATATAAAATATGCATAAAAACACTTTTAATCTGCATTTCCAAATACAAAAAGTAGGAAAGATTAGTAGAAGAAGTACATTGATTTACAGAACTAAGTAGAACATGTAACTAGGGAATGCTTTAAGGGATGTATACATGGCTTGAACCTCAACATGGCCATCACTAAATGGACTAAAGTATTTAGCAACGACTGGAGTAAAAAACTGCCCTGTACTGCTAACTAACCCAGATATTACAGCAATGATTATATCTTTTATAAAACCATCAATAATGTCACTGTAACATTTGTAGTAAAATTATTGATGTAATTACTGTGCATGGCGGGGGCGCAAGTTATAGTTACCTTAGGGCACGAGTTATAGTTACTTGAACTAACTCTAACAGCTGAATTTCTCTGTTTTTGTGTGTTTAGAATATGAGCCTTGCTATAACATCCATTTAACCTTAGGTTTTTTTAAGTGAATATATATATATGCTTATTAAGAGGACCTGGCCAAAATAGCAACCGGGTGGGTTGCATGACCAGGAGCTCTGTGCACTCAGTCCCCTTCCCATCATCCTGGAAGGCTCTCATACCCCCCCAGCCATAATCACTCTCCTACAATTGCTGACAAAGATGGTGGGGTGAAGGAGAACCCCTCCATGAGCTTACAATGACCAGCCAGAGTCCCTGGGCGAGGCATGGCCTACTGCCAACAACAAAGCCCTGAGCCACAACAAAGCCAGTTCCTGTCGTAGCCAGCCTTCCTGCCCCTACCTGCACACCCGGAGCCTAGAGCAGATGCAATGCAACCTGGAGGGGACTGCACTGCTGGGCTGAGGCACTCTTCCTCCCCCCACCTGAATGGCTTGGTTACGGATGTAGACTGCGGGTATACCTGGCTGTGGTGCAACAACTGGGGTGGGGCTCGATGACCCTCCCCCCCCCACTGCAGAATATGAAAATGGGTAGCGTGAGGCCTAAAGTCTAACAAGCCGTAATAGACTCGCTGCCCCCACCTGCTCCAACAGACCTGTTGTTGTGACCCTACCAGCAGTAGGGGAGAAGGCACTAAACCCCCAGTCCCTCTTCACAGGGGGTCAATGACTGATGCAATGCGGGGTTCGTGGAACCAGTGTCCTCCCCTTCCAATACCAGTAAACTGGCAGACAGGCGATTGTGGCCCCAGGGCTCAGTAAGCCAACAAAGGACCTGCCTTGGGAATAGACATCTGATGCCTCCCTCTACAGTCTCAGGCCTGAACCACACCACACAGTTTAGCTGGGTCAGTCCATTATATCCAATGCCACCCGGCCCCTATTACATGGGCATACATCTTACCTTTGGCTCCTGGCCTCCTTCCCCCACCCCTGCTTTACTGCCACCAAAATGGACACACATTGAACCCAGAGGAGAGCCAAGTGCCCAGGGTGTAACAAGAAGCTAAGTGTCTAGAGACTCTTCTGTTGGTGGGCACATCTGTCCTTTACGCCATGCACATGGTTTGCCCGATTCACCACAAGGCCTCAGCGGCAAGGCCAAGGGTGTAAAAGAGTGGAATGGAAGGGGACCCACTGCACACTACAGAGGTAACAATGGAGATCACACTGTCAGATAATTCTCGTAAGTTTGATGAGATACTGAGAGCCGTCCTAGGTATCAAATCCACCCTGGAACCTAAAAATGGATGCACTAGGGATAGATATGGACCTCCCAGGAAGACCAAAAGAAGCCAAAGGAAGGGATTGAAGACTTGGAATCCAGTCTGGTGGCGGTCCAGCCGGCAGTGGTGTAGGTGGACTCATGTATTAAAGCCCTACAGGAGGAAGTCAGCTACCTCAAGAAACGTGTCGAGGATCAAGAAGGTTGCTCTTGCCGAGGATCGTGGGGCTGCTGAGCTCACCGAGGACCCTTGTACAGGATTCTACCTTGAGCAGTGGTTCGCACAGACGGTGCTGGGGGTAAGCTGTTAACCTTCTTTTTAAATAGAATGAGCCCACAGGTTGCCGGGCAGACTGCTCCCTCCTAGGACTTCCCTGAGACTAGTGGTTGCCCATTTCTTTAATTACAGGGACAGAGATCATATTTTGCAGGTGGCACACGCCAGGGGCCCTGGATCATTGGCAACTCACAGGTAAACATACTTCTTTACTACACCGTGGAAGTACAGAAGTGATGAACCTACTTTCTAGAGGTGAAACAGTGACTCCACAAGCAAGACATTAATACTTTTTTTGCGCCGCACTTGTGTCACTTTTTGATGCAAAAGTGACGCAAACATACAAAATGTAATTATATTTTGTAAGTTTGCGCGGCTTTTGCTTCAAAAAGTGATGCAAATGCAGCAAAAAAAAAGTATAAATATGGGCCTAAGTATTCTATGCAATACCCTGCTACTCTTAAGATAATGCACTAGGAACACACCACTTTCTGCACGGCTCCCAGAGAGGCCTAGGTGTGGCTAGAATGCTTGGGCATCACCCTCGCTCAGTGGGAGAGAGGGAGCTGACTGACTGCAGGAAGGAAGGTGGGCTCCTCGAAATAGCAAGCAGCCACAGAGAGAGCCCTAGCACTCATAGTAGCAGAGTGATATAGTGTGACTTTGTCCCCCCAGAGCTACTGTAGTGTAGCCATTTTTAATATAGACTTTGTGCGTTTGCTTTAAGCATTAGGCCTCTGTGCACTTTGTTCTAGATGCATTTTATTTAGCCTCGCACTGTTATTTTTCAATAACCAGTTTCACGGTCTTGTTTTATTTTCCTCTATCACACTGTTTAGCCTACTTCAGCACTGGAGTTCGCACACAATACATTCTTGCTCGCTCTGTGCTTCAGTCAAGGATACAGTCTGGTACATTGCCGATAGACGTGGTAGGAGTTTAGTCTTTAGGGTTCGTGGACGATACACATTCTTCCGTAGGGACGTTTCTTAGCATATCGACGTGTTAGTTATAAAAACACTTCCTAGTCCTAATACACGTAAGAGGAAGATTCCGACCCAGGAACCATAACTAGACGCTGACTGCCCTGTTGCAGATGCTGATCCAGATCACAGGCCTTTGCTCAGGTATGAGGGTTGATGTCCTCCCGGGGAATCTGAAAGGCAAGCTTAGAGCTTAACATGCTGTGCTCAAAATAGAACTTAGTAGAGAGAACGTAATCTGGTAACACTATGATAGCGTTATTTCTATGTTTCACTCTCCTCGTTACTATTTCAATCCTACTGTGTTGTATGGTTCTGGTTATTGCGGCTCACGCCTTATTATCTAAAATGCAGTCATTTTATTAAATCAATCTGTAAAACTTAAACTGCCTTTGTCATTTGTATATGAGACCACACTTGATATGAGAGAGCTGGTTGGGATCTGAGTGACCACGACTTCCCTGAGAAGCTCTAAGATGTCATGCGCTCGGCTGCCCAATCATCCCTTCCCTTTAGGAGAGATGAGGCACTGCTAGTTAGCCGGAGCAAAACCGGATTGAGGGTGACAGGGATCCTTCTCCGTGGGTTAGACTTAGTCCCCCACACTGAGAACGACCCTGATACCCAAAACATCCAGTAGTCTCATTTAGGATAATGAGAGCCAACGCGACACTACCAGTGAGGGGCCAGAGAATGATACATTCAAATCTGACCAAGCCCTGGTGGACTCCTTACTCTGTAATGGGCTGATCATCACTCCCAGATCTGCAGCTGACATACTCTAGGTCTCCCAGCCTGGTTATGAGCTGAAACTCACCCAAGGAACTATAAGCACTTACACTGGAAAGTCATTGATGGCTTTTTAAATCTAGCGGAGAACTGGACAATAGAGGTCATCCACTGAGCAGACACTTTGACATTGAATTACCTTCAGCCCTGTTAGAGACAGTGGCTACAATATATGACTGTTACATGATTATTTTTCTTTGCATCACAGTGCAGCTGGCTGAGCACCCATTGGTGCTCTGGCCTGGGATGGGATATTGGGTAGTTGGATTTTCCCTTTGTTACACATGTTCTCTTTTGGTATACAGGTGTGCAAAATTACAGGATGGGTGTGCGTGGGTAGAGGGGTGGAGGATTGGTGGGTAGGGTCCACAAGCCAGAGAATACACTCAATGCAGGAGAGCAAATTGTTAGCTAGGCCGAGCTGCCAGCTTATGACCTGGAACAGTAGGGGAATGGCACGTTATGTAAAGAGGTTTCACATACACCAGTACTTAAGGAAACAAGGTGTTAACATAGCCTTTCGTTAAGAGACTTACTTCACCGCTCCAGCCCTAGAGAGCATGTGTAGAAGATGGTGAGGCACAGTAGTAGGAACAGTATACACCATAGGGATCTTAATCTAGGTGGCACCTGGGGTGCCACTCTCAGTGCTACACACCCATTTGACTTGTAGGGGAGGTATGCAATATTGGAGGGGTTGTCAGATGGGCTCCTCATCTCCTTCATCTCTTTGTATATCCCTAACTCTAATCAGGCTATCTTTCCACACACCCGAACCCCAGTGTTGTTACAGGAAATTTTGGCACCTTGCTACTTGTTCAGGGACTACAGTTGTGTTCCCGAGGAGGGGTAAGACCACTCCCACATGCCGGTGCCTAAAGCACAATCAATTGTCTTATCAACACACCTATGATAATGGGCCACCCACAACTAGGGGTCAGATGTCTGGTGCTGCTTACATCCCACACCTAGGGCATACTTCTTTCACTCCATTTTGTACGACCTCCAAACTTGAATCAATCTTTTTTATTGCAGTGCCCCAGCACTCCCCAGAGTCGCTGGTACCAGGGACAAACGTCTTCCGATCATAGCCTCTTTTAACTTCTACTGGTTTTGTCAAAAAATTTACTGCAAATATTACATTGATATTATGAATGATGTTACAAAAGATGGCATGATTGCTGTAATTTGTGCGGTAATTAGCAGTGCATGGCGATTGTTTGTTTTTTTAAGTGAATTTCTATGTTTTTTTAATCCTATCCTATCTCCTCACTATAATGTCCCTGTAACCTTTGTTTTTTCAGTGAATTTCTATGGTTATTTTAACGTACAGTAATTTTAAAGGCTGTGCGCGGTGGTGCTTTGCCATAGGGCCTGGCCAGAGCCCAACCCCCAAAAACACAAAAACTGTGCACATCTTTTACCCATGCACAGGGGAGGTGGCCCACAAGACCGGGCCTGCAGCCAGACCTTGCTGCCAACACCCCCTAACCACCCAAACCCATGCTGTGAATAGCCCTTTCGCCATGCATGGCGGTGTTATCAACAGCTTCTCCAGTTGTGAGAATAGGTGCGAGAGGGTGTATCTGGGGTGAGAGTGGCTGTCAGATTGTCTGTTTGGGTGTGAGAGTGCGTACATCACTGTTTTAGTGGGTGTGTCAGTGTGTGCTTGGGTCTGTAAGTGGGTGCATGAGGGCATTACTTGGTCTGTGAATGAGTGTCTGAGTGGGTCTTTGAGTGGGTGCATAAGTGTCTAAGTGGGTGTGTGAGTGGGACAAATTGATTGAAAAAGAGACAGAAAGAGAGAAAGAAAGTGAAAGAGAAAGAGAGAGGTTATTTAGGCTTTTACAACTCATATACTTAGAAAGAGATATTTTTGTTGGATTTAACAGAAATTGATTTAATATTTATAAAAAGCATAATAATTGTTTTCATTTAAAAAAAATGGAAATGAGTCAATCTGTACTTTGAACCTCTATCGCTCAGTGTGAATGTCTGTGACCTTCACACTGAGATATGGGGGTTTTCTTTTTTATATTTTTTTTTGGCCTTCATGGGCAATGTGGGACTGCAAGGGAGCCTTCAAGGGATCCACCGTGGTCCCTACGTTTTTATTTATTTATTTATTTTTATTATTTATTAAGAAGCCCTTTACAGGCTATGTGGGACCGAGAGGAATATTTCAAAATATTTTTTTAAATAAAAAGCCCTTATGGGCTACCTGGCACTGCAGGGGAAGCCTTCATGGCTGACAACGGCTTCTGTTGTTGACGTGTTATCAGCCAATCAGATATCCACACGAGATAGGGAGGGGTCATGAATCCTTCTCGTCCCTAGATATACAAATTTAGATTTTTTTTAATTTCTCTAAAACTACTGAAATAAATTACACCAAAACAAAAAACACCCTTTCTGGACCAGGACGAATTTGGGGTAATTCCATCCAGTAGTTTTTGCGCTATTGCTGTTCAAAATCCCTATGGAAAAATGAATGGGGAAAACGTGTTTTGGGACCCAGGTTTTTTCTCAGACCCCCCTGGATGGATCATCCCGAAACGTTCCAGGCAGCAGTTGATGGGACTGGTAAATTTTTTAAAAAGTTTTGTAAAGATTTGTTAAGCAGCACCAAAGATATAGGCAAGTAAATAGATGCTTTTATAGAAACTAGGTCCTAACTATAACTACCTAGTGGTAACCGCCACTAGGTAATACATATCTATATATATTACCACTAGGTAGTTAAAGTTAGAACCTACCTTCCACAGAAAAAGTGTTTTTGACCTGCCTATATTTTTGGCACAGTTTGATTAATCTGCACACCATTTCTCAAAAAAAGTGCCTTTTAGGGTCTTGTTGTGCATGGAAAGTTTTAGGGTGATCTATCAAGCGGGGGCAGAGAAAAAGGGAGCAGAAAAAAGGGTGTTTCTAATATTAATTCTCATAGACTCTTTAGACACGCATACAGCCGGAACCGCTGGATGGAATTACACCAAATTTAACAGAAAGGTACTTTTCGGTTCTCAGATTACACTTTTTCTTATTTGGTGTAAATCCATTCAGTAGTTTTTGAGAAATGTGTACATCTCGAAGAGCAAAAATTTTGTAAACAGTCCCAATCTCATGCTCATGAGATTTGATTGGCTGTCAACACTTCAACCAGGATTTTTGCAGCCATTTTAGGACTTGCTTTTAGTCGAGTCCCCCAAAAAATGGAAAAAAAACAAAAGGGGGCAGGGTACAGTTATCCCAAACCCCTAGTCTTGGTCCAGTCTTGGTCCAGGGGAACCCATCTCCCTGGGGCCACAATAAACTGAAAAGAAGGGGTCTGCGTGGACCACCTGATCCTGGGGACCACCACATCCCTGGGCCATAAACTTTTTACAAATGATGGAACGGGGCTGCGTGGCCCCCCTCCTGGTGTCATACACGGCCCTGAGGACTGCCACCTCACAGAGCCAACCTCAGGAGGTAGCTGTTTCCTCTACTTGCTGGGAGCAGAGTTTTCATCTCTTTCCCTGCCTGCTGTCATGGGGGCAGGGAAAGAGATGAAAAGATTGCTCCCACATGCAGGGAGCTGCATTTCCAGCAGCTTCCTGTGTGCAGGGGCAATGCCGTCTCTCGCAGGAGGCAGTGAGCCAGTTAGAACCGCAGATTACACTTTTTCTTATTTGGTGTAAATCCTTTCAGTAGTTTTCAAGATATTAAAGGAAATCCAGATTTGTACATCTAGAAGACAAACTATTTTGTGAATAGTCCCGATTTCATGCTAAAATTTGATTGGCTGTGAACACTTCAACTAAGAAGTGTTTGCAGCCATTTTGGGACTCACCTTCAGTGCTTCAGTTGAGTCCCCCCCCAAAAAAATGGAAAAAAAGAAAAGGGGCAGGGTATGATTGCCCCAACACCCTAGCCTTGGTCCAGGGAAACCCCACCACCCTGGGGCCACAATAAACTGAAATGGGGGGGTCCGAAAGGACCCCTGACCCTGGGAACTACCACCACCCTGGCCATAAACATTTTAAATATGATGGAAGGAGGCCATACATGGCCCTGGGACCGCCATTCCCCAGGCCCAACTCTGGTTACCTCCTGAGGTACCCACCCTCAGGAGGTAGCTGTTTCCTTTAGCTTGATGGGAGCTAAGCTCCTGCCAAGCAAAAGCAAATATTACTCTGCTCCACGCAAGCAGGAGCGTTAAAACTTTCTTCCGCTTGCAGGGAGTATTTTCATCTCTTTTGTTGCCCGCTGCAGGGAAAAAGATGAAAAGATTGTTCCCACATGCAGAGAGCTGCATGCTTGAGCAATGCCAGAGTCCGGAGCCAGTTAGGACCACAAGGGCTTTGAGTCTCCCCCGCCGTTCTGTCTCATGCTCTCTCTTCAGTCCCTTAATGGGATGAAAGAGAGAGAGAGAGAGAGAGAGGTTGTTAACACAATGGTCTCTCCATACAATGACTTCAAAGCATCACACTAGCATAATGTTTGGTACGAATGTTATAGTTACATTTCGATGCAAAGCAGTACAAAGTCATACCTGTCCTACTGGTAAAGCTTTTGGACTGTCACTCACTAGTTTGAAGGTTTAAATCCTGGTATCTCATGGTAGTTTGTCTGTTTATTTACTTATGTTTTGAATGTTAAACATTCCTACTGATGGATCATCATCTTTGGATTAAATGTCATAGAGATGTCTGGAGACTTTGTTATAAGTAGTTACCTGTGGCTTAGTGGTTAAGTTCTCAGATCCTCACCCAGAAAGTTGATGGTTACAGTCTAAGTGTGTCAGTTGTCATTTCTCAGCTTTACATTCTTTTCAACTTCAAATATTTAAGGTATATACTTTAAAGGTGATATCTCTATTTTTGCTTGTCAAATATTTTTCTTTCAGTTTGGCAGAACATTTCTCATTCTAAGTGGTGGGGGGTTGGGTGGTTACAGGGTGTTGGCTACAGGGCCTGGCCACAGGCCAGACCATGCGGCCAACTCCCACCACACGGGGCAAAGGCCGTGCGTGGCATGGGGTTGGGTGGTTATAGGGCGTTGGCCGTAGGCCTTGCTGCCAACCCCACTGTACACAGCCAAAAGCCATAACTGGCACACGGTTAGTATATTTAAAGGGGGTTGGCCACAGGGCCTAGCTGCATGCAAGTTATAGTTACCTTAGAGCACAAAGTTATAGTTACTTGAAATACCAGTAACTATAACTGCTGAATTTCTATGGTTGTATGTTTAAAATGTACACCTAGCTGTAACATCCCTGTAACCTTTGGCTTTATATATATATATATATATATCCTCAATAAACAAGTGAAATTAGCCTATCTAAATTAGAAAAACAATTCAAAACAATTGATAAGTTTAGACAACAATAACCAGTCCCGCAATTACCTGCAATCAACTTGAATGTTCTCCATGGCACATTAGTGTATGTCCAAAAACACATATAGCCAAACTGGATCCTAATTAAATAATTTTGAAATTGTCAACTGGGATTTCCGCCACAGATGTATCCGTAAAGCTCAACACACCTAGAAACACTTTACTCACCTGAAATAAAAACAGGTATACCCTCAGACCCTCCTTAATGAGCACTGGGAAGCCATTAGGCCTGGCTTTTGTTAAAAAATATTGGAAGAAATGTAGCAAAAGTAAAAATGAAAAAAGAAAATATGCTGTTATCTAAACATGACCATCTCATGCTTTCAATATAAGTTTTACATGTAATTTCTCGATGTGGCTGAATTACTAGTGATTTTTTAAATAACACGCTCTCAGTCATCTAATGCTTTATAATTTTACAATATATGAGGGAGAAAAGAACAAATAAGAAAACAGAGCACTCACACGCAGGAAGCCAACTACGATGATACAACGTCACTTGAACATTTTATAACATAAACTTTATAAGCAAAATACATTGTCAGTATTTAAATTAATTATAAAAAAAAATGAAGTTTAAAAAGATTTTCAACTAAAGAGAAATTAACTATTTATCTAGTTAAAGCAAATGTGAACAATGTGCTAAGGTTTTCTTCTGTCAATCAAAATGATGGGAGTCAATAAGTAAAATTGGCTGACTCATAGTCACTGGCGTATGCTGTGGTATGCGGAATAAAAATGTCAATTTAACAGACCAATGGCTGAATCAATCTAACCAAAAGCCCCATTAACTATGCATATTATGGGATTTTTTGCAAAAACAATAGTCTAGGGAGACAGCAAGGCTGTCTCAAAGGCCAGACCTAAAACTATAATCCTGATCATTGACTCCAAATACGCATTATTACAACACACTGCAAGACTTGACAAATATCTATCCAAACCATACATTTTGAAATTAAATTGTACCTCTTCAGCATGCGGGTGCAATAAGTAATTTCTTTCCTTATGCTTCAGAAAAATGTCCAGGCTGCAAACAAGAAATGCACCAGTTCCTTTTCAGCTGAATTCCCTATCAGACGTTCTTTATAAGAAAACCCTTAAAAGACCCTGAGCCTTCTATGAGCACATGAAGGCAAACCTGTACATATGAAAATAGCATCCCTTCTCTATGTGCCATTAGGCTGTAATCCACCTTTATTGACACACTTAGGCCTTCATTTTGAGATGCCCCAAAGTATGCAATACACCAGGAGCAAATATTAAACCTGGTAAATAATGATAAAGTGGAGTACGATATTTGCATAATTTGCACCTCTTCCAATTTACAACCTTCAGATAACGTGCTAATAGCTTATTTTATTCGTCACTCTATGGTTTGCAAACTAAATGCACTATTTACCCACATAATTAGCACCAGATTATTCCTGCAGAAAATCAGGTGGGCAAAGATCTAACCCCCAGTCCCATGCTGCCTCTCCCATATGCAAACTTTCTGCCTGGTTTTATTCTAAATTGGAGCACATAAAAGATAGCCTAACTGGGGCCACCAAGTATGTCCTTAGTAATGCAATAATTCTTAAAACTCTCAAGGAGCAATTCAGAAAGGTAAATCCTTGGCCAAAGATCTCCACACATGTAGATGGATGCCTATGCTTGAGCGTAAATCTTTGCCTAGATGTAATTGTCAAACATCCAGCAGATATGTATGCTTAGAGTTAGGAATACATATCCCTCTACTCTTTCATGAGGAGATTTGTAATAACGTTAAGTGTGTATTTTAGGCATCAAAAGACAAAAAAAATCTAACTATCGTAGGGGGAGATTTTCACCTACCCTACCTTGAAATACAGATAAAAAAGAATAGCGAAACAGGCATCAATTAAGAAAAATATGACACACCTCACAATCTCCACAAGTAAAAGCACGTAAATACAGCCCACATCATAGACTCTGCCCTCTTTCTCTTGTGCAGCAAGATGTTATCGAGCCAAATATCATCTAGAGAGGGGAGTGGTGTGTGTGTGTGTGTGTGTGTGTGCGCGCATGTGCAGGATTTGGAGTGTTTTGATGTGTTTGTGTGTAGTGTCAGATTCGAGATGAAGTATGGGTTTTTTATAATTCTGTGACAATTTATATATTTATAATTTGCAAGCATGAGTGCCTGTTGTCTTTCCATTCTTATAGTAGGCTTTGCATGGGTGTCTGCAGAGTCATATGTTAACGGGCATTTTTTGGTGTTATTCTTTTATCTTTTAACACGTTTTTACTAGTTTTACGGTTTGCTTGGTTTTAGTCTCCACAATGTGTACATTTATTTGACTTTTTTCTATTCTTTACTTTAATGTGTTTGTAGGTGTAGGTCTTTGTGCTGGTAACACGCAAATGTGATTCTTTTGCAGTCAGTGGCCATGCGTAATGATGAGTCAGGACTTGGCAAGGGTAGATTTGAGCCTACTTGGGATGTAATACTGCTGAAGTAGATGTAACGTTTGTGAATTCTGACTCCTCTTGTAAGTATGTTTTGAGCTTTACTGTTCCTCACTGTGCCTCTCTTTAATTTACCCTTTCCTCCTCGCACTTTGGAGTAGATATTCCCCATTTTCTGGGCACTCCCCTTTGCACTCTCACATTTGCACATAAACCGTACAACTATGTGCGGTTAGTTCTACGAACTCTTTATGAAGAACTACATGTTTGAGCGATAGGACAGGTGCAGGCTTAGTTCCACTCCTACACCTTTGTGAATTGCATTCATAAGTATGCCAAGAAGTACTATAGGAGTACTACTATTCATACTCATAAATGGCTTTCTTAAATGCCCACTCAGTCTAGTGTATCTATTTTCTAGAAAATCCTACCCCAATATAATATGTATCTAGAAAACGTTTTACCTGGGGTGAAAAGCTGGCAAGTAAACAATGAAATTGTTGCCCCCCACCCCCCCTTTCACTGGCTGGCCCACTGAGGGGTAGATTACCTGATTCGGGCAAAGACATGGTGGAGGTGAGAATCAGTGCCTCCACGTGGTTACTTTAAGTTTTACAATTTGGTGTTGGGGTTTTGTGGGGTGATTGTACCTTGCCTTGGGGATCTGACCCTCTGTGGTTAATCAACGGGATGTAAAATAACACGTCTTTATTCCCTCCTACTACAGAAAGAAAGGTTGCACAACTGTTCTTATGCAGCAGCCTCAGCCACCACAACCAGTATGGATGGTTGGTAGGATCGAGAGTGAAAGAGAGGCAGGTTAACAACCACATGATGAAGTTTAAGTCTGAAGGGGGGTCCTGTGGCAGGTACCAATCTCAAAAGGACTGTCTAAGGAAGCAAAGCAATCAGCGGTCCTTCAAATAATGCTCAGAATAAAAACAATGCCTCATCACAGGGAGGATGGCATCTTCCCCATGGGCTAGGGTGAAATTAGATCCCCTTTGACCCATGGCATTGAAGAAATGTGAACAGTCATTGTCTGTGACATTATGCCACTGGACGAGGCCTAGCAGAAAAGCTAAGTACAAGAAGATGGAGCTGGCGAGAGGGCAGGGATGTCACCGCACAGAAGGTACACTACCCCTAAGCCTCCTTGTAAATGGCCACCTTTGCATTTGGCGGACCTGTGTATGAATGGAGACAGCTAAACTGCAATTCTCAGAATAGACTGTCATAACAATGATTAATCTCATGATTTGGATAGCTGGGTTGCATTTAAGACCCCTGGAATGCCTCTCCCTCCAATGATCCCAAGGCTATATGCACTCTGCTTATCTAATCACCTCTGAGTACCATTTTCGGAGTTCTGGTGGTATAAAGGCGTGTGCAGGAGCGAGTTTAGGACAGCAGCTCCACGGTTCTTAAACGTGGACTGCTATGAAAGCTAATGTTGAAACAACAGCATGCTTATGTAAATCACCCACTGCTTTCGGGCACTCTGTCTGAGCGCAGACACCACAGCTGGCAGAAGACGCTGCTTCTTAGAAACAGATGTGACCCTCAAAGAGCTCGGAGGGAGCATTAATAAATTAAGGCATGGTATAAGGTCCCCGTCTCCCACCCTCCCCTGTCTGGGCCCGGTCTCTTGCTGCCTCCCAGTTAAACAATCACCACTCACAGTGGCAACGACTTGGCAGACAGTCTCGCCTCCCATTCCTGCCCAGCAATCCAGAAGTAATGGGTCTTATTAAGACTGCCGGAGAAGCGACAAAATAGGCAGGCCCGAGAGGGTCAGAGAAGGCATTTGACTATTTTAAGATACACAGGCTTAGGGGGGTGAAGTGTAAGCGCAGTCGGTGCTGCCAGATGATCGCACACTGGGAGCGGGGGCGGGGGGGTACATTAGTATACATGGCCATAGTTTCCTTGATTACTCGTCTTGCTGGAAGTCTGTTGCTTCGGGGAACAGCTGCGTGTAGCGGCGATGATCGGAAGCGCGTGACACTGCAGAGGTGCACCACAGTCAACTGTGATGTCAGCAGCTAAGTGAAGTCCCTCATGTCAAGCACGTCCCGCTTTCCAGTTGCCTCCTCCTTCCTGTTACAGCAAAAGCAGGCAGTGGGTGTGCACTGCATCTGGATCTCCAGCTCACCAAGGCCCGGATTTAAGAGCGCCTGCTTGCGCCGCATTAGCGTCGTTGTTTTTACGCTAATGTGGCCCAACGAGGCCAACATCGCCGTGCCACTTTGTAACCCATTGTTCCACATAATGCCTATGCCAGGCATAATGTATGCAAGGGGGCATTCCCCTGTTGGGGGGGGGTGGGGGGGGAAAGAATGACGCAAAGAAATCTAACAGATGTCTTTGCGCCATTTTTTTTGCAGCATTTTTAACACCTGCAGAGAGAAGGCATTAAAAGGAGGCACACCATTATTTATAATGGCCCTCAATGTGCGTTGCATGATTAGCGTAAACAATTTTGACGCTAATCTTGCAAAGCGCCAAACTAGCATCAAACATTTTGATGCTAGTTCCCTAACTACTGCCATGGTGTGCCGTATCTTAAATATGACGTACGCATGGTGGCATTAGGGGGCGCTAAGGGGTGAAAGAAAAGTGGCGCTGTGTTGGATGCAGCACCACTTTTCTTAAATCTGCCACAAGTGTTTTTCTTCCTTTCACTGTGGTTTGATTAGAACTAACCTCAAAGATTATGACAATAAACATAACTTCCTGTTCATGTAGCGCTTCATACCGCACTTCAGACATTTCTGAGTACTACAAAAAAACAGGTGTTACTATTGCACAAGTCATTGGTATTCAATTTACATACCTCATTGGCTTTACCAATGGAAGGCAGAGTCATTCTTTCCAGAATATGGACTCATGACTTGTACTTCCTTTCATGTCTCAGATGTGAGCGTTCAACTCACTGAGCCATCCTACCACTCAGCAGGATGGATAGGAATCAAAGAATGCTTAATTGATAGACTGCATTAATAAGGTGCTTTCGGTTGTAGCACTTTGATGCATTGTGATAAACGTTTTACAGATAAAGAGACAGGTCTTCAAGAATTTCCCGATATAACCAGAAAAGGAGATTGTGGGACATCAATTGGAAATGGGTTCCAGATTGTGGGCAGGTAAATACAAAAGGAACACCCACAGCGCATTGAGACCCTCACAGGTGAGTAGCGCGCTCTATAAATTTTTTTGATTGATTGATTGGTGGAGGAGAGATTAAAGCATAGAGTAATTACAGGTACTTGTCCGTACTACGCAAGGTAGGAGCCGACTGATAGCACATTTACCAGATAAGAAAGAGCCAGATTATGGATGCCAGGTTTTATAGTCTCCTAGCATAAGTAACATAATCTGTTCTTCTAAGTCTCCAGGTGTTCCACATTGCATTTTGTGCATGCCCTCCACCTATTGGCGTAGCTGGGATGACTGCATTACAACAATCCAAGCAGGAGGTGACAGCTGGAGTAGTACAACTACTGAGGCCTTTCTTTGTCTTTGAGTCAGTAGATGCTTGACCACCCTCAAATGTATTGAGCTGGTGAAGGCAGCTGCCCACAGCAATAATCCTTGGGGCGAAGGTTACAAAGTGAGATCATGATCAAAGTAAGTCTTGTACATTCTCTACCTTGGTGTGAGTGGAAAAGGTTTGGCTAAGCAGACATTCATTAGAAGTTAGGTCAAAGCACATATTTCTTTTAGTTCCCACGATGAATAGCTCAGCTCGAGGTAGCTGCCCTGTATCTAACTTTGGATACAGGTGAAGAAATTCTCACAAGAGGCATAAGGCTTTTTATCAGGGAAAATTTAAATGTATACATGAATATCGCTCAGTGCAATTTTTACCACAGCAGATTTGATGGAAAAAGTTTGTATAAATAATATATAAAATAAATATTTTGCGATGCAACCTAATGTTGTCCAGGTCGCATCACAAAAGTACAGCCACTTTCCAAATAGTTGGTGCACAGTTTGCATCTACTGTCTGATACATCTTTGTTAGAACATCTGGCCCATGGTCTTGCTACACATAAGGGGTCATTTTGAGTTTGGTGGGTGGAAAAGCCGCCCGCCAAACTCCCACAGTCAGGTTGCCACCAGTGCGGCTGCCTTCCCGCAGGAAACAGCCCATCTCATTGATGCCAGCTCATAATGGATGCATACCAGACAGTGCAATGCACGACAGGGCTGTCCATGGGGGCCCCTGTGATGGCCATGCCAAGTACATGGGCAGTGCAGGGGCACCCATGGGGCCCCCTGCACCTCAAAACTGGTGGAGAGGGGGCTTGTAATCCCCAGGGTGGCACTGCATGCAGGGCTGCCCTGGTGGATTAGGACCACCAGCACTGCCAGTCCCTCCAGTGGAGGGAAACTGGTGGTGCTGGTGGTCCGACCATAGCTGAACCGCCACAGTCATAATGTGGTGGTGTGACTGCTGCCAAAGTGGTCAGACCACTGCTTTGGCGACGGTCAGACCACCATTGCGGCCCTGGCGCTCTGTAGACCGCCAGGTTTGTAATGATGCCCATAGTGTATGAATTCCCATTGTCTCTATTAATTTAAGAATGGAATAAAGAACCCAAGTGACTCAAGCTAGGTGAACACATTCACTGTTTTCTAAAGAATTGTCAATCATACTTACAACATCGTTCATTTCTAACGTTTATAAATTCAACAGTTAGCTTCTTAAAGTGGGAAAATTACCCTCTGTGGTCCAATAGAGACATAAAGTTTAAACCTGCATTTGCAAAAACAAGATTATGTATACTCCAGAAAAGACATCACAACTGTGTTAGTAACATTTTATTTTGCTCTGTGTATGGCCACTACAGTTTGGCTCTCTCAGTTTGCTAACTGTAGTTAAAAGCTAACTTTAAAATCAATGTAATTAGTGACAAAATATACAGAAAATATGAGATAATGTCAATAGTTATTTTCTAGTGTGAATTAATACAATGTGTTACAAAACTCCAAAGAATGTGTTGTCTCGCTGTGTTGAATTATGGTACATCTATATTACAGAAGAATTGGAAAAATGCTAAATGAAATTACAAGACTGCCCTTAAATCTGAAGCTGTGTCTTCAAAAGTGCTGGTACGACTGATTGCATTTTGTAGTTAACTAAAAAATAAGCTCTTAGATGTCCACGGTAATGGCCAGGTGCCCATTTTGCATAACTGAATCAAGGCTTTATTCTGGAAAGTGATGTACTACTCTACAAATTGGAGCAGTAATGTAGTGGTCTCGCACCAGTGGTGCATATGAATTATAATCTTATGACTGGATAGGAATACAAATGAAAGTAACTGAAAATACCACAATTAAAGGTATGAACCGAGGAATCTACGAAAAAATCCATGAGGATAAAATATCGGGAGGTATGTCTCTATTAAAACCATATTAAAAGAGAAACACTGGCTTAATAGATAGGCTGATGATTGCAATTTAAATATTAGGATTCAAATACTACTATAATATATATGCTGTACTATGCAGGTTTTATTATAAAACATTCAGAAATATTTAAATGTATTTTAAAAGTCTTTAATTAGGGCATATGCAATACGCAGTATTTAAAAGCTTGGCAGTGCACGTAACTCCTAGCAACGCAATACCAAACGGCAGATATCGATTTAAACACCATCCATCCCGCCTATGTTTACTTTCTAAGCTGGTCAACTGGACAACACCCTCCTTCCCTGCTGCCACTGGACTACAGAGAAACCACCCCGCTGCCCCCCATCGTTGGACATTAAGGTAGGGAATCCGCATTGGCTGTGTACGTTGGGAGGTCACTGCACATGAGCTCGGGACCACTGCATATATATACATGACACAGTATTTGTTTTTAACTATTGTGACATGCACATGTCGGGACACGAGTGGGACAGACATGGAAGGGGACACACTGGTACACAACACATAACGCGCTTATGCACAAATCTGATTTTAATGTCAGTATTCATTGCCAAATTGATTCTGTCACCATAATGACAATACAGTCACTGTTGTCAACTTTGTCTATGTGTGCACATTGCAAGGGGACCTTTACCTGTCATGTTTTGCTTCGAGTTGTGTGTGTGACTCAGTACGTGTATGTGTGTGTGCAATGCAATTGGCTGGGTGAGGTGGAGGGAGCTGGAGTGGGTGTTTCGATTGTGTCAGTATGTGTGCTACCTGCATATATCTTAGATGTTGTGTATGTTGTGTTGTATGTTATGTTGCTGCATATAACATTCAGGTGAGTTTGTTGTGTGGCTGTCATTGTTGTGATGTGTGTAGTTGTGCTTGTGTGTGAGTTTTTTTGTGTGAATGAGAGTGTAGTTGTATTGGTTGTTGTGGTTGTGTCATATGTGGGTGTAGCATCAGTAGTGTGTGTATGTTTTGTCATGGATGTACGTCAGAGTGTGTTTGCGGCATGTACGTGTTGCGCTGTGGTGGAATGGAAATGGATAATGGTGTGTATGTAGTATGTTGTGTCATGTGTGATGCAGGGGATACATATGTAAAGGTACAGTGTGTTTGTGTGTGTGTGGCTTATCTCTATTCCACATTCAATGCCATTGTCCAATGTCCATTGGGTCCAGCGATTTCCTCCCTCTGTCAGCAAACTGCCTGCACTACACTGCCTGCAGGACTGTAACATCTAAATACAGACAGCGGGAACCCGTCTGCCTGATGGCAATACAACTAAATCCGGTGGACGGAACCCCATCGACTTGGTGGTCTTCTCTGGGCCACCGTCACAACAGTTTGGCAGTAACACCGCCAAGATCTAAATCAGGCCCATAGTCTCTTATCATGTGGGACTTCCCAGTATCCTTAAATGTTTTTGGCCATGGGTGCACCTACGGCATCAACTGGTGGGTGACTTAGAGTCACTCTTAAGTGATTAGTGTCTCTCCTTGTGAGGCCCAATGTATCACAAGGGGATTTTGCTCCTTTTAGTTTTCCAGAGCGGTGCAATGGTACGAAATATATGTGCCAATTGTATGATAAAACCCAAAGGAACAGTCTGTATTGTAGTCTCCCAGTCAGTGTCCAGTGAACTGCAATTTAGTTTCAGACTTTTTTAACCAAGAGAGAATTATAGTAGAGATCAATGTAGCCTACGGAATGAGAAAAGGCAGTAGCATTATTCTGCACAATGATACACATATTTGTAACAGTTCAGTCACAGTTTTACCAGCTCATTGAACAAAATCAACACATCCATATTATTAAAGCTGCAGTCAAAATTCTATTTTTGTAATAGATTGTTTTGCTTTTCACAGCCTGTTAGGGATTGTGATAGCTCCATTATACAGCAGCGGTGCCATTAAAACCTAATTTGTAAATAGTAAAAATAACCTATTCTGTGTAAATACATCTTGCTTCTCAAAATTAAGTCCTGTTCCTCGGGATCAGTAAGGGCTCTAAGTTACCAAAATGTCCTGTAGATTTGCCACTGCTGCCACAATTTACAAGAGTTCTGTAGTAGTCTTCTTGTCTCTGGGGCCAATGTTTTGGAGTAATTATACTAGCACCAGAAAGATGCTCACATGCAATGAATATGCATTGCACTATTGAAGAATGAAGTCAAACGACAATCATGTCAATTATGGTTATAAAACTGATGAAAACAAAAAAGTGAGGTTTTGACTGTGTGAATTACTCTCAGTCATTGGTAATTACTCTGGGCCTCGATTCAACCATTCATTTTTTTGCCAACCATGCCCTCTCATACAGGAACTAGCGATATGCAATTCAGGCTTGGTCTTACTTCAAGAGGAACAGTCCAGCCCGAACTGCAACGCCAAGTCATCTCCGAGCAAGAGCGCAGCAACCTCGGACTGGTTTTGCATCAGTAGGGTGCAGCTTGAGTCCCATGGCACTATAAGCAAGGGGCCCACATCTAGCCATACCCATCACACTTAGGGCATTGCACTGAGGAAAACAAACTTGAAAGGTGATTCCATGAACTAATCTCAGCCACTGGACATTACTCAGGCCCACAATCCAGCCAGTCATGTTTTGTTATGGGTAGCTAAGAGCAGCAATAGCTACCCTTTCTTGTCCTTGGGTACTCCACACACTGCACTTGCCACCACCTATTTGGGGGTGATAAAGGCAGCAGGCAGAATAGAAAGTATACGATCTGACAACTCTTTCTACTTTTTGTGGTTTTCACACCTTGGCCTTCCACTAGCCACTTAGCCACCGGTAGGCGAGTGTTAAAGGGGCTAGGATTTGCCATTTGTTCAACTCTATGATGTCATCAGAGGACAAAGGGTATTTGATGTCACTTGTACTTCACTTGTGATTTTCACGAATGGGTATCCGTGTTGGACATGGAGAAATGTATATGTGCAAAGTAAATGCACTGATAAACTTCTGTAAAATGGCGGCCCCATAGCGGTGACAGGGACTGGTCATAAAAGGCAAGAAAGAATCAATTCTGTTTTCAAAAAGTATTTGTCTGCTTTAATTTAAGGAGGCAAATGAAGAGGTCAAAGGCAGGTACATGTTTGCAATTTGCTAATCTCATTTCTTACTAGTGCTGCATATCTGTGGCATGCTGAGCAGAAGGCACGTCAATTGTGCGCCTTTGATCTCAGCTATTATGGAGAGGTCGATCTTTGGTTAAAAACTCTTTGATTTTCACTTGCCTGATTGTTTTCCAATAATTTGTTCCTGACCTAAAGCTATGCAAAATAATGTGTTTTCTGAGGCTTGCCCAGGCATGCCGTCGTGGAAGGAGGGAGCGAGAGGCTAGACCCTACCCAATACCATTTGTTAAGGCCCGATCTATTGTTTTCTTTCAGACCTTGAGTTTATGCATTTTTATGACCTCAAGTGAACTAACTAAAATCGTCTCTTGTCATTCGCATCATTTTTTTTACCAGGTACTACTCGCAAAGTACTATAATATGCTATAATCTGTTCCTATTATGAACTGCAAGTGATACAGCAAAAAGCCACCGATCGATACCGCCTGATTGGAATGGAAAGAAAGCGTCCATTTCACAGGAAGGCAGAACATAGCTCGCGGGAGGCTCAGATACGGCTGATGTTTTAAGAGCTCATTTGTCTGGGAATCAATCCGCGCCATCTCCAATAGCTGCACTCCTGTCAACTTTAAACAGCACCAAAAAATCAAACCCGCACTCAGGCAAAACCCAACAGGACATGGGGGCTCATCGAGTTCTTTTGAACAGGTTTATCTGGGGTGAATGTTAAGGTATATTTTATCTGGGAATGTAATCTCAGATGTCTCGTTTTCTAACAACCTCCCAATTTAAAAGTTCACGAGGACGCGGAGAAAATGACGAATTAGAATCCAGATCCGCACTTTTTACACGTCACAGTGCATGGCTCGAGCCTAACCTCAAGTGGGCATCGAAGTGCTTTACGCAGGACATGGATCTATGTGACTAAACGGGTGAATTAAAGACCTGTGACGGACAGGTTTCAATAAGCAAAGACAAGGGTATTGCACAATAGTGGCATTTCAAGTATGATCCTATAGACAGTGATCTGCACATTTCTAAACATCAGCCTGTTTGGGACGCCGAAGCTTTATACTTTCACCCACATACATAAGGTGTGATAAAAACGATAGTCCTTCCTCCCAACAATGTTACTGTGCTGAACATCCTCGATCGCTGGATGAGAGGTTTGCGCCCTCCTATGATCACTGATAGAGGCCGGGAAAGGTAGCAGCAGGGTAAACGCAATAAACGTGTGGGTGAGTCCATGTAAGCAGTGCTTGGATAAGTGGAAGCAAGTGGAAGCACGAACATTGCCAGTGGTGGGGGAGGAGGGATTCAGTGCAGGGGCCTGACAGAAGCAGCTGACCAGTGCCAGTGGCACTTTACAGTAGCATGAGCAGTTTCTCGCTGCTCCAAAGAGTGGCTGACGATCCCCCACATTTGTTTTATCTCCTGGATTTGCAAAGCTTCCATAGTTTAAAGATACATATGAGGAGTTGCGAGTCTTGGACTACACAACTTCACTAAAACCTTCGTATAAATAGCAATAGTCAAAAATCAGGTGGAATGGAAATAGGCGATAAATAGAAAGTTCTTAAGGTCTCTCCTTATGGGCCAAAGTGAAGGGAACATCTCTAGTAAGGAGGAGTTGCTTCATAGAGAAAGGATGAAAAGTTGTGCCTTCTTTTGTCTATTTTTCAGACATAGGCATCTCCAGAGGCAACAACTCCATGTTGTGAGTGATGCATTTGCCACCCATGAAGAAACGTTTTTAGATGAGGTTGTCTGCTTTATGAAAATGAATAGCTTTCTAAACAATGTTTAGGGCTGGTTCGACAAAATTGCCAGGGCTGCTTTGGTTTGCCAGTCTGACACTGACTAGGGCTCTGTGTGGTTCCAGATGGGAAGTTAGTTGGCCATGGACTACATTACCGTAGGAGGTGAGAACCTGCACTATGAGGCAGACATTGTGTCTGGGCAGAGAGGGTTTAGACTTACACAGAAAACTGATCAGACATCAGCTGGTTTGGGTCTTTTTTAGGGTGTGTTCTGTAAATGAGAGGGATGAAGCACTGTAAAAACCCAATGACATAGCAAAGAGACAAGAGCGGGCGAGAAACCAACATGTTGCATTGAAATAACCCACTCCTCTATTTAGTTTGTTATGACAAGTGTGGTTTTCTTCATTTGAGCTTTAGCTAGACCTAGGGCACTCAGAGATGATCGGAGCCTTCGGAGCTGGATGACGAAAGCTGACAAGATAATTGTCCACCTAACCCTGTTCACTAAGTCATGTGTCTATTACTACTATTGCAACATGGAAACGACTCGAACGTTCTACCCAAATTCAGAAAATACAATGGTGGGGCATAGAACCAACACATTGATGACAGCAAACACACATTGCAAGCACTGTATACTGGCTGTTGTTTTTCCATATGCTTTTTGTAGATCAAAATGTTTTGTGTTTTGCCTATGGAAGGCAATAAAGATACCATAATCTGGAATCTGGCTGCTGTACTTGCCACAAACTGGTGTGCTTTCAAAAATATACAAAGAAGATGCTGACTGGATAAAGACGATGCTGTCTGGACCAATAATGTTTCACTCTGCAATTCAGAAATAAACAAACAAATTAAAAAATATGTTATTATTGAGTTAACATTGCAGTTCATGGAAGAAACGCGAATAGAAGTGCACTTCCTAACATTTCCTGTTACTTTAAAGACTTTCTCGCCGCGGACACATAATAAATAGGCATTGTCCATGTGACATGCACGTTTTTAGGCTTTAAAATTCTCAAGCTATCTAAGAAAGGAAGGAAATTCTGAACGCATCAGACACTGCTAGTCCTGACAGAAACAGACGCTGGCAACAGCTTTCTAAGAGAGGCGGGGGATTGTGAAAAGGAAAGCGTTTTAATGATGCGACTGAGATGCCAGCCCTTAAGCAATCTCTTCGTTACAGCTCGTATCACAAGCCGCATCTTAGACAGTGGCTTCAGTTCCAGCGAATATCGGAAAGTGCTGGAAGGAATATGCGAAAGAACCATATTTCTGCCTAAGTGTGTGTGACTGATTGACATAGAGACCTATTTGGGGCTCACATTGAGTGCAAATGCTAAATTAAATTGCCTTTGGGTGTGCTTTTTGTGGCTTTTAATGTATGTATGTAAGGGACCAACTGGCAGTAGTGGGGTTTAGAGCAAAACGGGTGCTTTTCTCTCTCAGCTACAGGTCTGGGGCGTAGCTACTCAATAATGCATCAGGTGCAGTGCCACCAAGGCCTCGCTATGTGTGGGGCCTACTTCAATTAGTGGCTGAGTAAACCAGAGAATCACGCATTTGGTGATTATGCCTTTGAGATGAGTCAGGACATAACCAATTAGTTATTCTAAATGAGGCAAAGCCCGGAACCGGAAACAGCCATTAACCAATAACAATCGGATGTCCCTTGGAGTGGAAGAAGTGCGACTTTGGCTTTTCTTTGGATGCAGTCATTCGATTCACTTAACGAACATGATGAATCGTAACACGTCTTCTCCCGACAGCGGTTTACTAGGCTTCCATATCCATGCTTACATTAGAACACCAGTCAGATGGGAACTTGTTATCCTGGCATCTGCAAGGAGTAAGGTCCTTGACGACTAGACACGTACAGACGTCGTGTGCCAAAGTTTACTTGTGTGAGGCAACTGAAGATGTGTTTGGGGCCCTTGCATTGTGGTAGCAGTTGACTCAAAGGTGAGAGAGAAACTGTTCTGGCAGAGTGAATAGGAAAGGTTTCTGTGTCAATGAGGGTGATCCTATTTTAACACGCCGGATAAAAACGCGTGAAATTGCATCGTTTTGCACTGCTTTAATCTCCTCTGACGAGTTTTTTCATTTTTTTTAAATTAAGTTGCTTATGATGACATATAATCATAAAGAAATGATTTTCACTAGCAAAACCAAGGAGTGACTTGTTCAAGGTAAGATGCCTAGGCATTGTCTAGGCAGCACATGCTTTGCCTGTTAAGAGATGCATTGTTAACTTACAGTGGGATAAGAGCCCGCCCTTTGCTTACCATTGGGTGACTTCATTGTCACCCTTATTTGTTTGCTTCTTATTCACTAGCATATGTGGGCTTTTCTTCCTCTTCTTGTGTTTGTTCGTCTCATATAGCATTTACACATTACTGAGTTCCTACACTGCCTACTTTTTAAAGCTACTTTTTTCTTCTTCTTTAAGCACTCTATGAGAGTGCATGTGTTTTCTAACAGTCATCCTAGTGTGCATCTCCTCCCCTCTTTGAGCTGCTTCCTCTCGCCCCTTGTGCTTCTCCGCCACCCCTCTCTGTGGTGGATTCACCCTCATGTGTTTCCCAATCCGGCATTGCTTTCTTGCCTGCGTACTTCTACCCCCTTCCAGCTCCTAATGCTCTCTCTCGCTTGTTTGTTTTTCTCTCCTGTCCTCCACGTTGCTCCCCCTCTAGCCCATTTACTTCCCCTGCCCCCTTCACTTTGCTTCTCCCTACTCACGCCCTCCAGGTTGCTTGCGAACCCATGTGTTGCTCCAGCCCCCACCAGCGCCCTGTGTTGCTTCTGTGCCCCCTGCTCATGTTGTTTCACACCCACCCACTTTTTTTTATTTTATTTGCTGGTCCGAGTTGGATTGGGCAATAAAAACAAGCGGTCACATCATTTTGTAGGTGCACGCTTGCATCGTGCATGACACAACAGTTTTTTTTTTTTAGCAAGACTGTACAGCATAGGGGATGCTGTGCAGCATAGTTAAAACACTGACAAAGCTAATAGGTCCCGAAGGCAAGGGCTACCGGCTTTGCTCTTTGCCAATGCTTGATTTTATCGCGCTCACTTGTGAATACAGCTAACTTCTGCCATGCTGAAAATAACCCTTGCTACCTCCTGTGGGGACTGAAAGACATGGGATTGTCTGCGTCCCCTGCAAGAGCAGGAAGCTGCCGATCAGAACCTAATTAACATTCATGCGCCAGAGAAAGGAAAATTGAGGGTAAGCTGCAATCATTTCCGCCACCTACTCATGGGAGCTGCTGTTGTACGCAGACTCTCAGACAGAAAACAGAACGCTGCCAGATGGCAAAAACTCATCTTCCTAAAATATTCATGAATATAAAAAAACGGGACCCGGAGTCCCTGAAAGGCGGCACAACTCCATGGGACAAGAAACTCAAAAACTGTAAGAACTAGCACCATTCTGATCAACATTATTTAACATTAGAACAACTCACTAATCAAACCATGTGAATTAATGTCGACTTTGATCATAGTAACCAGAAATGCTGACAAATACCTTGAGATCAGTGGTGTTTCTAGGAGTGAATTTTATCGGGGGGCAAATAAAGGGCCTCAGATAAAACTAGAGCATCCACTTTAGGACTCAGAGACTGAGTCCCCTGTCCTTGAAATAAATGAAGAAAAATATACGGGGTCAGGGTAATGATACCCTGCCACCCTAGGTCTTACAGGGGGTCCCAGATGGACCACCTCACTCCGGTACCCAACACATCATTTTTTTATCCGCACTGCGGATCCGCAGGGGATATGCAGATCTGCGGCTCCAATAAATAAAAAATGTCAGTCTATAGCCTTTTACAACTCCCCCACCGGGGTTAAGCCAGGGGTGGCATATTATTATTTTAAGGAGAGGAGCGAGCATCCCCCCTCCCTGAATGCCCTTGAGCCTTCAGGAGACTCAAGGGCTACGATTCCCGAGGATGCTACATTCATATTCATGGGAGGAGGACACGTGGCCCCTATCTGCAAGCCTTAAACAGGGTATGGGGACCCCATACCCATAGGGCGAATAAATCAAAGAAGGGGAGAAGGCATTCAGCCCCTTCCCTGTGACATAGATCTGGCCAAGTGTACCCCATCCCCTGGGGGCAGATATAAGCAGTGTCCCAGGGACCCCTATCCCCCAGGACACTGCTGTTTACAGCCTGGGAGGGTGTAAGCATAGTCTGCCTGCACTCTTCAAGGCAGAAAACATAACTTTGCTGTCGCTCAGCAAAACAGCTGCTCCCGCCCCAATGGGAGCAAAGTTAGTGAGCTAGATCCTACCAACACCCGATATGGTTCTGGCTGGGGAGTCAGCAAGTGCTGCAAGGCCTACAACACAGTTTACAACAAAAGGTGATTTGTAGGTTCCCTAGGTGGGCCAAGGGGCACCAATCAAAAATTGACAAAACACCCCGGTCGGACCAGGGGAGCTGACAGGGGCCGAAGAGGTTTTGGGGCTTCCTCTAAAGCCCCCAACAAAAGGTGGGTTGTGGGTACCCCACTGGGCACCAGGTCACCCATCAAAAATGTAAAAAAGTGTCCAGCTTCCACCAGACGAACAAGCAGTGGCTGCGGGGGTCCTGTCGCCCCACACGGTGCCCTAGGATAATTAAAGATGTGGGTGTCACAGGTGGCCACCGGGACACCCACATTTATATTGAAAAAATAATAATAATAATAATGGAAGAGTAGCAGAAGCTGCTCATTTCTTATTCGCTGATCCAGCAAGCAGCATCCAATAATGCCCTAGGGCATTTTTAAATTGGAAGGAATCAGGTTATTGGTCTCAAGCAACAACAGCTATCCATGTCAGGGCGAACCACAAAAGTTACTACATTAACCAGTGCTTAACCTTTGGTATTCTGGCACAAAAGTAGTCAAGCTTAACTTGGAGGCAATGTGTAAAGTATTTATGCAGCACACTGCTCCAACAAGTGGTATCCCATAATGCCTTAGGGCATTTTTAAATTAAGATTAAGGATTGAGGTTATTGGTTGAAGGGGATTGAACATCCTTCTCAAGAAACAACCGCTAGTTATAGTTATGCCAAGTAACTGTGACTTGTTCACTGAAGGATTTATATCTTTCTGGAAAGTTTTGTGAAGATTCCTCAAATGGTGTTAAACTTATGTATTTGTGTGTGTGTATATATATATATCTGAGAGAAATCGAAGAGCTCGAAAATAGACCTCAATCAGCCCAAAGGTGTGGTGAGAGAACCGGCACAAGCAAGCCGGTAATAATACAACAAAGAAAAAATGATAATGCTCGCACACTCAGGTTTCAAGAAAAAGCAAAAATCAATTTAATCCAAACACAACACAACGCGTTTCGGCTGACACAGCAGCCTTGGTCACGTGATAATTATCACCAGTAAACCACCCATTAAATACCATCTTATCATAAACATAAAATTAGGACAATGAACAAGTGATTCAAATAAAAACCACACCACAACTCCTTTGCATATGCTGACATGATAACAATATTAGTAATAAATCCAATTAATGCTACTAAGTATAACTTGATGTAATCCTGATATATTTGATTATATTTTCTTAAATTATTTTTTTTAATTAGTTTTGTTTTAATTAATTTTTTTACTTATTTTTTTGAATTGTTTGAAAGGAGAAAACCACGCCAAAAAAACAGTGTTACATATATTGAAATTGATATTTTTCTGGACCACAATATAAACAATATAATATTATAATTTTAAGCCCAAATAGAGAATCAACCAAATAGTAAAATCATACACTGTAAATGGATGGATCCACCTAAATAACTACAAAATTAATTATACGTCACCATGATCTTATTAAAGGCCATAAAAGTATCTACATTACTATCTTAAATATTCTTATCTGAAAATTGGGTCGGATGGAAAACTACTAAACCCGGCTTGCCTTCATCTATTCATTCATCCTATTTTTCATGTTATCGTTGGGTGACCCACTTTGCAGATTTTCAGATAAGAATATTTAAGATAGTAATGTAGATACTTTTATGGCCTTTAATAAGATCATGGTGACGTATAATTAATTTTGTAGTTATTTAGGTGGATCCATCTATTTACAGTGTATGATTTTACTATTTGGTTGATTCTCTATTTGGGCTTACAATTATAATATTATATTGTTTATATTGTGGTCCAGAAAAATATAAAAATTTAAATAAATGTAACACTGTTTTTGGTGTGGTTTTCTCCTTTCAAACAATTCAAAAAAATAAGTTAAAAAATTAATTAAACAAAAAATAATTAACAAAAAATAATTTAAGAAAATATAATCAAATATATCAGGATTACATTAAGTCATACTTAGTGGCATTAATTGGATTTATTACTAATATTGTTTTCATGTCAGCATGTGCAAAGGAGTTGTGGTGTGGTTTTTATTTGACTCACTTGTTCATTGTCCTATTTTTATGTTTATGATAAGATGGTATTTAATGGGTGGTTTACTGGTGATAATTATCACGTGACCAAGGCTGCTGTGTCAGCCAAAACGCGTTGTGTTGTGTTTGGATTAAATAGATTTTTGCTTTTTCTTGAAACCTGAGTGTGTGAGCATTATAATTTTTTCTTTGTTATATATATATATATATATATATATATATACATATATATATATATATATATATATATGTTTATATATAAATATGAACCCTCTCAACCTCGTGCTGAGATCTGATTGGCTGGCAACACTTCAACAAGGATGTATTGGCAGCCATGTTGAGAATCAGCTTCTGCTGAGTCCCAGAAAAATGATTTCCAGAGGTACCCCACCCAAGCAAAAAATCATTTAAGAAAAAAAAAGACAGTGGGAGTCACGGCAGATCTGCTATTCCTCCGAAAATTCCCCAAAAATAACCTGTGTGGGCTCCTGCGCTTGCTTAAATGAAGCCCCTGGGTGGGCCAAATCCCAGGGGCATTGAAATTTTGAATGCGGGGGGGAGCAACCACCCCCCAACATCCCTGGGGACCGCCACCTCCCCGGGGCTAGCAGCCAAGTAAATGAGGGGGGATGAGAGGCCCCCTCACCGTGCAGGGACCGCCACCTTCCCAGGGCCAAATACATTAAGAATGCAGCGGGGGCCTCGCAGCCCTCTGTAGCCCCGGGGACTACCACCTCCCCATGGCTAAAGATATTAAGAATGCAGGAGGCTATGCATCCTTCCACAGCCTCGGGGACCACCACATCCCCAGGGCTAAATAGATTAAGAATACGGGGGGTGTCACACAGCCCGCTGCAGTCCTGGGGACCACCACCTCCCTGGGGCTCTATAGGTTGGAGGGGGCTGCAACCCCCCCTCAAAGAGCCATTGATGGCCTTGGAGACTGCCACACCCCAGGGCCGGCTCCTGCTATGTCCCAGGGTGCCCACCCCCCAGGGACATAGCTGTTTGCTCTGACTTGGCGGGAGCTTAGACTGCTCCTGCCAATTCAGAGCAGATACTCTGGTTCCTGGAAGTGAGAGCTGTCAAACAGCTCTCACTTGCTGGAAACTGAGGTTTCCTGTTTCCCTGCCTGCAGACATGAAGGCAGGGAAAGAGAGGAAACCATTGCTCTCACAGAGAGGGCACTGCATTGTTAGCAGCTCCCTATCTGTGAAAGCAATGCTAGCTCCCGCAGGAGGCGTGAAGCCAGGTCAGATCACTGGGGTTTTCAGGCTCCCCCTGCAGTCCCAAACCATTTTGACTGGGGGCCCTGGGGGGCACCCAGATGACATGGCCAGACCCTGAGGGATGGGGTATCCAGAGCCAAGATCAGCCTGGAGAGGGGGCTGCGCAGCCACCCTCCCTAAAAAAAAAAATGTAATGTTTAGGCCGGGACCTAGATGTCCCCAGGGCGAATATCGGAATGGGGAGGGTGGCCACGTGGCTTCCCCCCCCCCCCCCCAAAAAAATGTTTTTGTCAGGCTCCAGGGTAATGGGGTCCCGGGGCTGAAATTGGCTGGGCAGGGGGTTTGCATGGCCCCTCTAACCCCCCAAAAATGTAGAAGGCCAGGCCCCGAAGTATAGGGTCCCTAGAGCTAAGATCAGCCCAGGGAGTGGGGCCTCCCTCACATCAAAAAACTAATAAATTAACACTGGCCCCAGGGGATTGGGTCTCCAGGACCAAAATTGCCCAGGGCAGGGGGGCTGTGTGCCCCCCCAAAAGTAAGCCCCTCGCAATGGAATTGTAGTGGGCCCCAGGGAATGGGGTTCCCAGGGCGGAATTGGCCAGGAGAGGGGGACCATGTGGACTTCTGGCCAACTCCTGCTGGACAAGGCCAAAGGCCATGCACAAACAAACACACATGATGGATGGAATGCAGAACAAATCAAACATTCGCCCCCAGTCACAGATCTGGGTTTAATCCATCAATCATTTTGCTCATCATGCCACCCCAGATTAGACCCAGCCATATGCAAATCACCCTGACCCTGTTCCCCATGGGAACAGTCCAGCCCAAACTGCTAGACCAGGTCCTCCATGGACCAGAAACAAGCAGGATCGGTTTCAGGGTATCACTCTTCATCAGCCAGGCTAGCTTGCATCCAGTGGCACGGTGAGCCCCATGTCTGGGGATCCCCGGCACACTTATTGCGACAAGAGCAAACAAACACAAATGAGGAATGGAATGCGGAACCAATCACACATTCACCCCCAGTCACAGATCTGGGGTTTATCCATCAGTTCTTTTACTCACCATGTCACCCCAGTTATTCCCAGCCATATGCAAATCAGTCTTGACCCTGTTCCCCATGGTAAGAGTCCAACCCGAATTGCTAGGCCATGTCCTCCCTGGACCAGAAACAAGAATCCTGGTACCAGTTTCAGGGTATCTCCCTTTATCAGCCAGGCTGGACATATCCAGTGCACATATGGCAACAAAAGCAAACAAACACAAATGATGGATGGAATGCGGAACCAATCAAACATTCAACTCCAGTCACAGATCTGGGTTTAATCCAGCATGGGGTAGGGTTGTTAGGGGGTGTTGGCCGCAGGGCCTGGCTATAGGCCAACCACATCACGCACCGCCAAAGGCCTTGAGTGGCACAAGGTTGGGTGGTTATAGGGGGGTTGGCTACAGGGCCCGGCTGCAGGCCAGGCCCTGCAACCAACCACCACTGAAGGTCGTGCATGGCAGTGGTTGGATTGACATATAATATTGAAAATTACTTTACCTTAAAATAACATAGAAATTCATTGGAAAAAAAAACAAAGGTTACAGGGATATTATAGTTAGGAAATATAATTTAAAAAAACATAGAAATTCACTGAAAGAAACAAAGGTTAGAGTTAGGCTCACATTTGAAATGTCCTAAACCATAAAAATTCACCTGATATAGTTAGAGTTATCTCAAGTAACTATAACACATGCCCTAAGATAACTATAACACATGCTCTTGCCATGCACTGCTAATTACCCCACAAATTACGGCACTCATGGCATCATTGATAACATCATTGATAATATCAATGTCATATTTGCAGTAAAGTTTTTGACAAAATATTTGCATATTTGGGACGAAAAAACTATGCATAACGGGGGCATGAGTTATAGTTACCTTAGGGCATGAGCTATAGTTACTTGAGATAACTCTGCTATAACAGGTGAATTTCTATGATTTTATACGTTTAAACTGTGAGCTTAATTATAAAGTCCTTGTAACCTTTGTTTTTTAAGTGAATTTCTATGTTTCTTTGAATTCTATTTCCTAACTATGACAACCCTGTAATCTTTTGTTTTTTCAATGAATATATATATATATATATATATAATTTGAGAAAAGGATGTGATTTTGAAAGCATATGATTCAGATGTACTTCATTGAGAACAAATGACCTAGATAGATATTTTGGACCAAATATATTATTTACATGTTTTAGAACTATTGTGTACATATGAAGAGTACATAAGAACACAAAAACGTACACCTGGTAGATATAATATCTGGGTTGTGAGTATTTAGATGTAGTTAGATTCTTGATTAGATTTAGATGTCACCTGAACATTTTATGGCTCCCTTGAATGCTGGAAAATCTCTTTGGAATGATGATATATAAGCTGTAAAAGGAGAATTTGGCAAATATCTGCTAATAAGATCTTTTGTTTATCACCTCCAGGTCTAAAGAAATTAACTTGTTCCCCAGAAAAGGTACTTTACCGATATAAGAAATTCGTACTAAGCCTGTTTGATACGAGGTATGATGAGAAACTACTGATATATTTTTTAAATATGATAGGGGAGTGTAGGTATTAATTATAATGAATTGTTCACCTTGTCTCATAATATGAAATCATGTAGAATTGGGTATTTTACCTGTTTGAAAGAAAAGGTTAAAATTGGAGACAGGGACATGGATAAGAACACTTAAGATTTTTAAATTGTTAAATAATATTGAATAACAGCACCTTATCATAATCAGTGAAAGGCATAAAATTGTAAGAAGTATGATAAATGAAAGTGAGAGAATAATGAAAGAATTAGCGATCAAAAGAAAAAAAACAGATTATAATTGGTGCATGGTGGGTGGTCAAATGATTTAAATGCACCAGTGTTGCACACAACTCTATGGCCAGTCAAAGGCTCAGTGCGAAACGCGTTGCCATTGATTTCAGAATTAGCACTTAGCACTTTATACTTTATATAATGAAATAAAGAGAAACATTTTTGGATTTGGATTGGTGGTGCCAGTGTCATTCATGCAGCAAGACTTTGAGGAAGCCTGGTTCCCGTCTGTTAGGAAGTGACTTGTTAGTATATATATATTCTTCAAACACCATGTTGCTAGCAATGGGGCCCCATACCCTGGGTGGGTGAAGTGTTGACCTACAAAGCTAACCGGTATACTGGAAATTTGGAATATATATTTATTAATATATATATATATATATATATATATATATATATATATATATATATTAGAAATGGGGTCTCTGGTTTGCAGTCAGTTTGCACTCTGTCCAAGCAGGGACCCTCACTCTAGTCAGGGCGATGGAGATACACACTCAAGATAACCTTTGCTTACCCCCTTGGTAGCTTAGCACAAGCAGTCAGGCTTATCTCAGAGGCCACATGTAAAGTATTTCTACCAACACACAGAGTAAAACAGTGAAAACACTACAAAATGGACACCACACCAGTTTAGAAAAATAGGCAATATTTATCTAAATCCAAAAAGACCAAAATGACAAAAATCCAACATACACAAGTCAAGATATGAATTTTCAAAAGAATAAGGCCCTGATTCTGACCCCAGCGCTTTGGCCGCGGTCAGATTTGGAAAACCGGCGGTCTCCCGCCTGTTTTCCGCTGCCCTTGAGAATCCTCCATGGCGGCAGAGCGCGCTCCGCCGCCATGGGGATTCTGACACCCCCTACCGCCATCCTGCTCCTGGCGGGTCTCCCGCCAGGAACAGGATGGCGGTAGGGGGTGCCGCGGGGCCCCTGGGGGCCCCTGCAGTGCCCATGCCAATGGCATGGGCACTGCAGGGGCCCCCGTAAGAGGGCCCCACTCTGTATTTCAGTGTCTGCTTTGCAGACACTGAAATACGCGACGGGTGCCACTGCACCCGTCGCACCTTCCCACTCCGCCGGCTCAATTCTGAGCCGGCGTCCTCGTGGGAAGGTTGATTTGCCCTGGGCTGGCGGGCGGCCATTTGGCGGTCGCCCGCCAGCCCAGGGCAAATCCCAAAATACCCTCAGCGGTCTTTCGACCGCGGAGCGGTATTTTGGTGGGGGAAGTCTGGCGGGCGGCCTCCGCCGCCCGCCAGACTTAGAATGACCCCCTAAGAGTCTTATTCCATAGAAAACTATGGAAACATTGATTTTACCCAAAGTACTTGGTTTGCCTCAAAAATAAAGCCTCATGGGCCAGCGTGTGTCGAAAAAGTCAGCAATGCGTTGATTACTTACTCGCAAGTGAGGCCCTGTGTCGTTTCTTCTTCAGCCCGATAGGTGATGTGTCGCTTTTCTCCCTCGCAAGAGAGCAATATGTTGATTTCTGGACAGGGCACCTCAGATCCGAGCAGGTTCATGATGACTTTGATGCCCAGCGACAATGCGTGAGAAATCTGCTCGTGCAGTGTTAGAAAACCATGCTGCCTTGGGTTTGCGTCGTTATCAGCAGCCACAAGCAGGTGTTGCATTGTTTCTCCAGCCACGATGCAGGTGGAGCATCGATTCTAGCCGCCAATTGGGTGGCGCGTCGTTTTTCAGCCACATTGCGGTGGTGCATCGAACATTTCCCTGCACGGTGTTCTGTGTGTGGATTTAAGTCTTTGTTCTGCCAACGTCACCTTTCAAGGGCCCAGGGACTGGATAGGGCACCACTTGGCAGGTCAGGAGTCTCAGCAGAGATGACCATGAAACCGGAGGCAAGCTCAGTCCAAGCCCTTGGTGATTCTTCTCAAGCAGGAATGCACATCAAAGTCCAGTCTTTGTTCACTTTCACAGGCAGAAGCAGCAACTGCAGGATAGCCCAACAAAGCACAGTCACAGACAGGGGCAGCCCTTCTTCTCATCTCTCTAGCTCTTCTACTTGGCAGAGGTTCCTCTTGGTTCCAGAAGCACATCTTGAAGAAATCTAAAGTCTGGGGCTTTTGAGTCCACTACTTATACCGCTTTCTGCCTTTGAATGTGCCCAGCTTCAAAGGCAAGTCTCTTTTGTTTACAGGATCTTGCCGTGCCCAGGCCTGGCTTCATACTCACACCAGGGGGTTTGAGACTGCATTGTGTGAGGGCAGGCACAGCCCATTCAGGTGTAAGTGACCACTCCTCCCTCCACTCTAGCCCAGATGGTCCATCAGGATATGCAGTCTACACCCCAGCTCCTTTTGTGTCACTGTCTAGAGGAGATTCACAAACAGCTCAACTGTCAGTTTGACCATACCAGGAATCCACAAACAGGCAGAGTCACAGAATGGTTAAAGCAAAAAACTGCCTACTTTCTAAAAGTGACCTTTTCAAACAAACAATCTAAAAAAACAACTTCACTAAAAGATGTATTTTTAAATTGTGAGTTCAGAGACCCCAAACTCCAAATTTCAATCTGCTCTCAAAGGGAAACAACACTTTAAGAATATTTAAAGGAAGTCCCCATGTTAACCTATGAGAGATATAGGTCTTACAACAGTGAAAAACAAATTTGGCAGTATTTCACTGTTAGGATAAGTAAAACACATCAGTACATGTTCCACCCTTAACATACACTGCACACTGTCTATGTGGCTACCCAGGGCATACCTTAGGGGTGCCTTACATGTATAAAAAGGGAAGGTTTAGGCCTGGCAAGTGGGTACCCTTGCCAAGTCGAATTGGCAGTTTAAAATTGCACACACAGACACTGCAGTGGCAGGTCTGAGCCATGTTTACAGGGTTACTTGTGAGGGTGCCACAACCAGTGCTGCAGGCCCACTAGTAGCATTTGATTTACAGGCTCTGGGCACCTCTAGTGAACTTACTAGGGACTTACTAGTAAATTAAATATGCAGATTATAGAAAAGCCAATTACACATACAATTTCACATAGGGAGCACTTCCACTTTAGTACTGGTCAGCAGTGGTAAAGTGCCCAGAGTAACAAAAATAGCAAAAACAGAGTCCAGCACACAGCAACAACCTGGGAAGCAGAGGCAAAGAGTTAGGGGAGACCACAACAAGAATGTCAGGTCTAACATGTGCCCTCCCTCAGCTGAAAGTGGGGAGAACTACCCAACCTCATGGGAGTTCTCTTCACCAAGGTGGACAGACCATCAGCATTGGCGTGTTCTGTTCCAGGACGGTGTTCCACAGTGAAGCCCATCGCCTGTAGGGAAGTGGACCACCTCAACAGTAAGCAAACAGTAAGGGGAGACCACACCAACGATGAAAGATCTAACTATATATATATATATATATATTTCCATGTTTACACAACTTTGTCACTTGCTCCTGAGTTCCGTGCCCTCACGGGGGTGGCGCAGTAGGATGATGGAGCTGGTGATCATTTGTATATGTACCTCGTCTCAGATTTGAAAAGGAAGAGCCAGTCTCACTAAGTTCACAACCCCTACCTTTTCTTCATTTCAACAAGCAACTGATCTATTTTCAAGAACCCAGCTAAGATTTTGTCTCACTATATAATATGTACTTACAAATAGTTATTGTCTATCTGTTTTCCTACATGAAATAGTATGTTATGAGGCAAGTTTAGATTTGATTTTACTCACTATGAGCTTGATGGTAATTACTGTGCCCACTAGGGGCTGAATTGTATCAGATCCTGAACTCATCCTAGAACTAAGTTATAAAGATATAGAGGATTGATAAGGAAAATGGTACATGCTAGAACCTTCATTAATTGTAAGTATTAGAAAGTTACAAATTAATATAAGAAACATGAGTTATATACATAAAGATGACATAAGTATTAATGCCAGATTTACAAGGCCCTAGCGCCACTGGAGCGTCACTTTTTTGTGATACTTTGATGACGCTGTGCAGTGTGCCACATTTACACGGTGGCGCTAACCCACATTTTTGTGGCTTAAAGCCATCTTGTAAATATTGGCCCCTCCACCGCAGTTTTCTGCATAGGAGGGTTGTGCAATAGGTGTTGCTATGGGCGTTCCATCACAATGACCATTACTTTTGACTCAGCCCCAGATTTACAAGAAGGTGTAAATCTGTAGCAGCGCCAAAAACTAATGCCACTCCAGGGGCGGCATTAGCATGGTGCAACAAGGAGGAATACTTTTATTCGTCCTTGTTGATGCTTTTTCCATGTGTGCTGCATTCTGCAGCATACATAGAAAGAGGAAAAGGCCATGAATGATTGCTTATGTGCAGGAAGGTGTCCCTTCCTGCACATAAACAATCACTCAAAAATGATGATTTGCTACTTCTATGTGTGCTGCACTGTTCAGCACACATAGAAGTGCTAAATCGTCTTTGTAGATTGTTTATGTGCAGGAAGGAACACCTTCCTGCACATAAACAATCAATCCCCTCAATGCAGACACCCTTGCACTACGGTACAAGGATCTCTGCATTGGCGCTGGCAGCTACATTTAGCGCCGGCACAGGGGAAAACACATAAGTGGTCCGTATTTTAGTAAATGCGGCACAAGACTGCGTTTCTAAAATGCCCCAGTGATGCAAATTTTGGCGCAGCACCGCAGCTGGCCCTAAGGCATGCACATACACACGCACATACACACACACAAAATTAATGATTACTATGATCTGTGGAGGGGGCAAGGTCTTTGGAGTTCCTCAATCACTATCCTCCTCTTCACACTGCTCTCTTCTGCAGTCTGTATGTTCCACATGTATGCACTTTTTCTCATATCTTTAACTATAATTGGCACACCTGACCATTGCTCTGTGTACGCTGCAAAGAGGCCAAGGATTGCAGGATCATGTATTCCGAACCTCTTTATGACCGACCGACCAATAGGCACTGCTAGAAATTCGAGCTTTATTCGGCTGAACTCCCCAGCTCTCAATCGTGGCCCTTTTATACCCTCAACTCACACTGCTGCAAAGGAGTGACTCTTTGCCCTCATAGAACTATAAAGGATTAATACATTGTATGAAAACTACAGAAACACATCATCTTTAAAAAAAGCAAATTCTGTTAGGGAATGTAATAGTAAGTATAACGTAAATGGTAAAAAGGAACAGCTTCGTTCATCCTTGGTTGAGAGGGCAGTGTCTGATTTTCCTGGGTCCGGTTGCCGCTGGTGGAGGGTAACGGGAGTTTGGAGATGACATTTACAAGTGGGCCACTGGTAGCACCTGAAACCCCTTCACCCCTAGCACCCCAATCGTTTCCACCCCCAAGTGACGGCAATGCCTAAAACAGATTTGCCAGTACCCTTCAAATATGTTTGATCTCCTACTGCAACCCTCCGCATGGCACACGGGATAAAGTGACATTTTGGGGGTCATTTTGACCCTGGCGGTACGGGACCGCCAGGGCTAAAACGACAGAAGCACCGCCAACAGGCTGGCGGTGCTTTCAGGCGTATTACGACTGCCATTTTAGCCCCGGCGGTGATAATCCGCCAGGGCAGCGCTGCAAGCAGCGCTGCCCTGGGGATTATGACTCCCCTACCGCCAGCCTGTTTTCCTGAAAAGTGCGACGGGTGCAACTGCACCCGTCGCACAGCCGCAACACCGCCGGCTCCATTTGGAGCCGGCTCCCATGTTGCGGCCCACATCCCCGCTGGGTCGGCGGGCAGAAACTTGGTTTCCGCCCGGCGGCCCAGCGGGGATGTCCAAATGGGCACCGCGGGAGTGCGGCTGCATTGGCGGCCGCCCGGCGGTTACAGCTTGCCAATGTTGTAATGAGGCCCATTGTGTCTGCACAGATAAGAGAAGGATTCCCTCATTAATCCCTAGTATCCATCGTAAGAATGAGTTGCACCGATATGCAGCAGCAGCATATCCTGATTCCTCCAGTGTACCAAAATGAACTGAATAACACTCATTCGAAGCCGCGTAACTTTTAATGAAAAAAAGAGTAAATACCACATATAGGGAGAATGTTGAGTTTATTTGGTACTAGTTTGGCATTTTTTTCTATGCATACTTTGAAGAATGTTGTGAAATAATGTGTAGTTTGTACTAACTAATGGCTTCCAGGTAGGAGTAAACTGTAGTCTAGTGTGCACCCAGGAAAGATGGCCCAAGTGCTCCAAGATAACAACAGGCTTGAGTACACGTTGTTTTTAATTTATGTTTGGTGGCAAAAATCCGTTCACTGGCCTTGTTCTATGTCTGTGAAAACTGGCAGCAAAGTAACTTAACACATTCAAAGTGACATTTGCAAAAAACTGCCCACTGCTTGTTTCAGCTTAGGGCCTAAATGTGATGTCATTTGGGGCCAGATGTACGACCATTTACTTTTGCGAGTTGCAAAACGAAATGTACTAATGTGTCACAGACACATTTAACGATTCCCAATGGGGGACGCAGTTCACCTACCTCATCAAGATTTATGAGATTGGTCTCAATTTGTGATCATTGGGAATGGATAATAACACAGAGATGATGGCCTGCTGGGGCCAGCAATCACCATGTCTGTGTTTGCTTTTAAATAAAACATTAAAAAAAAAAATGCAGTCTGTTTTCCTTGAAGGAAAACAGGATGCATTTCAAGAAGAAAAATCAAATGTTTCTGTTTCATTTTTTAAGGGTATGCAGTGGTTTGTGGGTTCACTGCCTTCTCTTAAAAAACAAAAGAGAATGGGTCCCTTGAGGATCCCTTCCCGTGTGCAACTGGCTTATCACCTAGTAAACTGCGAATGTTTTGCGTCTGCATTCCGGTCGCAAAACGATCGTACATCCCCCTGCAACCCGCTATTAGGAAGGAACGCCTTTGGCATGCCCCCTTCCTAATAGCAACTCACAAACCCTATTTTGCGTGTCGGTAATAGGTTACTGACATGCAAAATAAGGTTTGTACATCCAGAAGCCGTTTTAGTGGTCGCAAATCAATCAATCAATCAATCAATTTGTAAAGCGCGCTACATACCCATGAGGGTTTCAAGGCGCTGGTGGGGGAGGGGCTGCTACTGCTCGAAGAGCCAAGTCTTGAGGAGTTTTCTGAAGGAAAGAAGGTTCTGGGTCTGTTGTAGATCCGGCGGGAGGGTGTTCCAGGTGTTGGTGGCGAGGTACGAGAATGATCTGCCGCCGGAAGATTTATGTCGTATGCGGGGGATGGAGGCGAGGGCGAGGTTAGCGGAGCAGGGATGTCGGGTGGGGGTGTAGAAGCTGAGTCTGTTGTTCAGGCATGATGGTCCAGTGTTGTGGAGTGCCTTGTGTGCGTGGGTGAGGAGCTTGAAGGTGATCCTCTTGTTGACCGGGAGCCAGTGAAGGTCTCTTAGGTGGGGGGTGACGTGGCAGTGGCGAGGTATGTTGAGTCGGGCGGAGGTGTTTTGGATGTGTTGGAGGCGTTGGAGGAGTTTGGATGAGATACCGGTGTAGAGGGCGTTGCCGTAGTCGAGTCTGCTGCTGACGAGGGCCTGGGTTACTGTTTTTCTTGTTTCTGTTGGGATCCATTTGTAAACTCTGCAAAGCATGCGGAGGGTGTTGTAGCAGGAGGAGGAGATGGCACTGACCTGTTTTGACATGGAGAGTGAGGAGTCGAGGGTGAAGCCGAGGTTTCGTGTGCTGTCGGTGGGTGTCGGTGGGGGACCCAGCATGGACGGCCACCATGAGTTGTCCCAGGTGGACGGGGTGCGCCCAAGGATGAGGACCTCTGTTTTGTCCAAGTTCAGTTTTAGCCAGCTGTCTCTCATCCAGTCGGCAATGGCTTTTAGTCCCTCGTGGAGGTTGGTTTTGGCGGTGTGTGGATCCTTGGTGAGGGAGAGGATGAGTTGGGTGTCGTCGACGTAGGAGATGATGTTGAGGTTGTGCTGGCGGGCCACTTGTGCGAGGGGGGCCATGTAGATGTTGAACAGCGTCGGGCTGAGGGATGATCCCTGGGGTACGCCGCAGATGATGTTGAAGGCTTTGGATTGGTACGGGGGAGGCGGACTCTTTGGGTTCTGCCGGCGAGGAAGGATGCGGTCCATTCGAGGGCTTGGTCCTGGATTCCTGCTGCGTGGAGGTGGGATTTTAGGGTGTGGTGACAGACGGTGTCAAAGGTGGCTGATAGGTCTAGGAGGATGAGGGCTGAAGTTTCTCCATTGTCGAGGTGGCTTCTGATGTCATCTGTGGCAGCGAGGAGGGCAGTTTCGGTGCTGTGGTTGTGTCTGAAGCCGGACTGGGAGGGGTCAAGGATGTTGTTGTCTCCGAGGTACCGAATGAGCTGAGTGTTGACGATTTTCTCGATGACCTTTGCCGGGAAAGGGAGCAGAGAGATGGGCCGGACTTTTTTCAGGTCCTTGGGGTCCGCCTTTGGTTTCTTGAGAAGGGTGTTGATTTCGGAGTGTTTCCAGCTTTCCAGGAATCTTGCAGTTTCGAAGGAGATGTTGATGGCTTTCCGTAGGTGTGGTGCAATGGCTGTGTCTGCTTTGTTGAAGATGTGGTGTGAGCAGGGGTCTGATGGTGATCCGGAGTGGATGGAGTTCATGGTCTTGCGGGTATCGTCGTCGCTGATGTTGGTCCAGGAGGTCAGTCGGCTGGAGCGGGTTGAGTTCGTGGTGGGTGGGGTAGGAGCGTCCGGAGTGTGAGGGGAGTTGAAGCTGTCGTGGATGTCCATGATTTTTTGGTGGAAGGCGGTTGCTTTGGCGTCGCATAGTTCTTGGGAGGGGGTGATGTCGTTGATGGTGGCGTTTGGGTTGGAGAGTTCTTTTACGATGCTGAAAAGTTCTTTGCAGTTGTGGGCGTTGTTTTCTAGGCGGGTTTTGAAGGAGGATCTTTTTTCTAGCCTGATGAGTTGGTGGTGTTTGCGTGTGGTGTCCTTGAGTGCCGTGTGGTTGTCTAGAGTGCGTTCGAGTAGCCATATTTGCTTGAGTTTTCGGCAGTTGCGTTTGGAGGCTTGGAGGTCGTCGGTGAACCAGGTGGCTTTTTTGTTGATGTGGTTGTTGAAGGGTTTTCTGAGTGGAGCAAGGCAGTCGGCGTAGTCGTTGATCCATAGCTTGAGGTTGTGTGCCGCGAGGTCGGGGTCAGTGGGGTTGACAGGTAGATTGTGGGCTAGGGCGTTGGTTAGTTGAAATTCTGTGACTTTGCCCCATCGACAGCGTGGTGGTTGTTCGGTGAGGTGGTGTTCTGTCTGTTTCTTGAAGGTGAAGTGGATGCAGTGGTGGTCGGTCCAGTAGAGTTTGGAGGTATGGTTGAAGGTGACGTGGTTGCTTTTGGAGAAGATGGGGTCAAGGGTGTGACCGGCTGTGTGGGTGGGTGTGTTGACGAGCTGTGTGAAGCCGAGGTTGGCGAGGTTTTCGGTCAAGGTGGTGGAGTTGGTGTCATTGTTGTTTTCGAGGTGAAAGTTCAGGTCCCCGAGGAGGATGTAGTCTGTGGAGGCGAGTGCGTTGGTGCTGGCCAGGTCGGCGATGGCATTGCAGAAAGGTGTCCTGGGGGTCTATAGATGAGTGTTCTTCTGAGAGTAGTGTTGGGGTCGGTGCGGACTTGGAAGTGAAGGAGTTCGGCGGCACTGAAGGAGTCGTCCAGGGTGGTTTTGACTTCTAGGGTGGCTTTGTGGACGATGGCTATGCCTCCTCCAGTTCTGTTGGTGCGGTCTCGGCACGCGACTTTGTATCCGTTCGGGATGGCTATGGCGATGTCGGGTGCTGAGGAGTCATTCCACCAAGTTTCGGTTAGAAAGGCCACGTCCGGGGAGGTGGAGTCGAGCAGGTCCCAGACTTCGATGGCGTGCTTGCGTGCTGAGCGGGTGTTGAGGAGTATGCAACGGAGGTGGTCGGTCTTGATCCTAGGAGGTATGTGGGCTCTGTTGCAGGTGAAGCCACAGTTGTGGCAGGAGAAGGGTCCGTGAGTGCTCTTTGGAGAGGCCTGGAAGCAGGTGGTGTCTCGGCTGGTGTTGAGTGCTCGGAGGGTGTCGGCGCTATAGCGAATGCTGACGGGGTGGCTGTTGCCGGGGCCAGGGGTTCTGGCGCTGGGCGCGGTCCAGGCGTGGACGGGCGCAGAAGGGCTTGGCGCGCCAGCGGCGTGGCCACGCCTGCCATAAGAGGAGGGGGTGGGAGTGGCAGCTGGGAGGGCCTGGCGAATGAGAGGGCTGGGGAAGGGGACGCAGGGGACGCAACGGCGGGAAAAAAGTAAGCAGAAAAGGAAACGGTGAGAAGGAGGGAGGAAAGGAGGGGAGAGGCGGGAGGGGCCACAGGGGACGCAGCGGCTGGAAAAAAGTCAGCAGAAAAGGAAACGGTGAGAAGGAGGGGGGAGGCGGGAGGGGCCGCTGGAGATGCAGCGGCAGGAAAAAAGTCAGCAGAAAAGGAAACAGTGAGAAGGAGGGGGGAGGGGCCGATGGGGACGCAGCGGCGGGAAAAAAGTCAGCAGAAAAGGAAACAGTGAGAAGGAGGGGGGAGGGGCCGCAGGGGACGCAGCGGCGGGAAAAAAGTCAGCAGAAAAGGAAACGGTGAGAAGGAGGGGGGGAGGCGAGAGGGGCCGCAGGGGACGCAGCAGCGGGAAAAAAGTCAGCAGAAAAGGAAACGTGAGAAGGAGGGGAGAGGCGGGAGGGTCCGCAGGGGACGCAGCGGGGGAAAAAAGTCAGCAGAAAAGGAAACGTGAGAAGGAGGGGGGGAGGCGGGAGGGGCTGCAGGGGACGCAGCAGCATGAAAAAAGGCAGCAGAAAAGGAAACGGTGAGAAGGAGGATGGAGGCGGGAGGGGACGCAGGGGACGCAGGGGACGCAGGGGACGCAGTGGACGCAGTGGCGGGAAAAAAGGCACCAGAAAAGGAAACGGTGAGAAGGAGGGGGAGGGGTCGCAGGGGACGCAGCGGCGGGAAAAGAGGCAGCAGAAAAGGAAACGGGATGGAACGCGGAAGGCGGAGCGGGGAGCGACCTGCCTGCAAATGGGATGAATCTTCCTTTGTGACTGCTAAAAAGGGTCGAACATCTGCCCCTTGGTTCTCTGCTCGTTTTTTTTACAAAATTGTAGTTGATTTTGATTACCTACCTTACCAACAAAGGCCCATATTTATACTTTTTAGCACTGCATTTGCGTCATTTTTTAAAGCAAAAGCGGCGCAAACTTACAAAATACAATTATATTTTGAAAGTTTGTGCCGCTTTTCCATAAAAAAAACGACGCAAATGCAGCGCTAAAAAGTATCAATATGGGCCAAAGACTTTTAGTTCACTCTGGGTGCTCAATTTCGTTCAATTTGTGCCTTTTACTTACATTTGGACACTACGAAAACAGATGAACTCAAATTTGTAGGTCCTGGAAAGACCAAAACTGCTCACTGTGCTCCTTGAGGCACACCTCAATAGCCTGTCCTGGAAATCCAAAAAAGCTTTTCATATTTATTCAAGATGTGTTGAGACTCTTGTGCTTTAATTTACTGCAATTTGCAAATTGTGGATGATCTTTGAAAATATCACATGCCATGATTGCTGATGTTATCATGGATTCCATTGTGGTGTCATCAGTAAATGCCAAGAACTGTGATTAAGGGTTTATTGTCACTTTAATGATTCGCTTCATGACTTTTATTGTATCAGAGTAAGTGAAAATCCTTAACAGTACTCTGGCTTCATTTGTGGTGTATACATTTGAATTCATAATTGAATTGCAGGATTTAAAAAGAATATTTTTGACAAGATTGTAGACATAGTCTACTTTTTTGGACACTCACACACAAACTATTTTGTTAATGAAGAATCCTGATAGGCTTTTCACTAAACACAGAGTAGGTCATTCACAAACGGGATGCCAGGTGCTTATCTTTAAAAAATATGCAACTTTTTACTGATGAGTAGGGCCAATCTTTAATCCGGTTTTCGCCATATCATAAATAATCGTATTCCATCTTAAATTGATCTACATTAGAAGCACCAGCGAAAAGGTATCATTTGTGTCCAGCAAATTGTGTGATTTGTTGTCAGAATGTATTTTATGATATTTTAGCTCAACGACAACTGCTAAGCCGGTCATTAAAGGCCCTCTGCCAAATAAAACTCAATTTTGCAGGTTAAATACATTTTTTAATTGGCCCTCATAATACGGAAAAATTAATGTACATTTACTATGGTCTAACGTCATATCGAAGAAAACATACAGCAGGAATACATTTATCAATACTTAATCACTAATTCAGTTATCAATGTACAAGGTATTTTTTACTTCAAAATTTTACTAATTCCAGTCGAGGGATTTGTTCTCCTTTATTTTTATGACATCGGTCTTAAGGTTTGACAACTTTCAGCATAAAATATGTACACAGCGATAAGGAATGGGCCACATTTTGTTTTCTCTCTGTCGAACAACTGTAGTCGCAATTTCTTAAATCAGTCAACGTTCATACTGCCTGTTTTGAAAATATTGTACTTGACCAAATCTCATTACTTGAAAATGTCAACTTATTTGCATATTGCACTCTAAATATAGATATTTGGCAATAGATAACTGTCTTAAATAACTACTGGCTTTAATTTTTAAGCATTTTTTAAGAAAACCTATTGAAATCCAGTGCTGAAAAAATCAGATGTTTTAAATGAAAATCAAAAGTTAATTTTCCCCTTTTGAAAATAATTTCCAATCTTCTCAATACAAAATGTCTTCAATCCAGAAAAGAACGGCAGAATCAATTCGAACTTGATCAAAAACTGACACCAAAAACTAAGCTTACCATAATGTTATTTTCAGAAGACATGGTACCAGGCCCCAGACACCAACAGATTTTTTTAAGAACTCTAATTGAATCAAGGCGTCTTGTGTAACAATCCATATGTCATCCCAACATATCAATAGTGAGGTAGAGGTGGTCATTCGAGCTCTGGGTACCGGCATTACTGGATCCACACCATGTTATTTAAACTTTAGTCTAATGCACTCTTTTTAATACTGGTAGCGTCAAAAATGCAAAGGAAAATACATCTTGTAATGCTTTCTAATTTAGCTTTGACATATACTTTCCAAAATTACAGAGTCTCTCTTTTTTCTAATGATGTCTGGCTTCTTAATGTTTTCATGAAACTCTAATGCATGCAACTGTTTCTAAAAATCTCAACAGAACTTGACCAATATTACAGCTTGATTTGTTTTTGTAGAATGGCTCACTCTTGGCAGATAACCATCCACCAGGCGGTATGTCAGAAATATAATCTACAAACATATTGCCTGACATGAATATTGTGCCCTGAATAGTATTTAAAAGGACATCGTCTCTTTGGGTGTAGATTTTCTACTGTTAAAGCCAGTGGGATGATATTTTTGTAAACAGCATTTTGGACACACTATTCGGCAACATCAAGTGATACTCTGACAGTGATATTCTGGTGCCATAACGCTCACCTTCAAAATGTAGGGGAGATCAGAAATAAACACAATAAAGAGAATTGGAGCAAGGATGCAGTTCTTTTTCTATATATCACACGTCTCAAACCAGAGGACTCCTATTTCTCATGTGTCTCTATTTATCTCAAATGACATCTCTCAGTGTAACAGGGTTGTCATTTCGGTAGTGCATCAGCCATTCGCATATTTTCATTTTTTGCTAGAGGAGAATCCATTAACATAGTCAAGGGCAGCTCATAAATGGATGCCTGCACACCATAGCCACTTGGTTCCTGTGAGAATTGTGGTGTATTTTGTGGTGCAGTTGTATGACCCTAACATGTAATACACTCTCAAAACCATCTTGGGCCAGTCAGGCTCATTTGTAAAACATATGTCTCAACGCTGGGTAGCTTTGATGTTGGACAGCAATGCATAAACAAATTTAGACACAACAGAAAGTAACACACCACAAAAGAAATTAAACCCCAATTTATAAACATTGATTATATTTCTATGAACACCAAATGAACAAAATCCACTGGACCATTCCAGAGCTACAGATTTTAAGTAAAACATAAATCTCAGGTTTTAAGTCCAAATTACTAACAAGCACTGGTAACTGTAAAGTTTGAAAACTTTTGAAAAGTTTTAAAGAGTTGTGTTTGACTCCGACGACCCAAACTGGGTGACCAATTCTGGCAGGGAGAAGGTCATGGGTGGCAGTAAGGAGTATTTGGAAAGTTTCCTGGTCGCACAGCAGTCTCAAGTCCAGTTCCACACTTTATGCAAGGATCCCTATACTGTAGACTTCAATGGGGTGCTCTCTATGCTAAGGATACAGAGTGCTGAAGATGCTGAAAGGTGCCGTGAATGCTATGATGAGGCTTTTCCTGTGGTGGTTCCTCTGTCTGTAGTGTAGCCATTTTTAATATAGCTTCATGCGCGTTTGCTTAATGTATTAGGCCTCTGTGCACTTTGCCCTTGATGCATTTTATTTAACCTCGCACTGTTATTTTACAATAACCAGTTTCACGGTCTTGTTTTATTTCATTCTATCACACTGTTTAGCTTACTTTAGCACTGTGTTCTCAAACAATACATTCTTGCTCGCTCTGTGCTTCAGTCAAGGATACAGTCTGGTACATTGCCGATAGACGTGGTAGAAGTTTAGTCTCTAGGGTTCGTAGAAAGTCCACATTCTTACGTAGGGACGTTTCTTAGAACGTTAGTTATAAAAACACTTTCTAGTCCTGGTACACGTAAGAGGGAGATTCCGACCAGGAACCCACAACTAGATGCTGACTGCCCTGTTGCAGATGCTGATGCTGATGCAGATTACAGGCCTTTGTTCAGGTATGAGGGTTGATGTCTTCCCAGGGGGAACCTGAAAGGCAGGCTTAGAGCTTCATAGGCTGTGCTCAAAATATAACTTAGAGAGAACATAATCTAGTTGGACTATGATAGCCTTATTCTTGTGTTTCACTCTCCTCGTTACTATTTCAATCCTACTGTGTTGTATAGTTCTGGTTATAGCAGCTCACGCTTTGTTATCTAAAATGCAGTCGTTTTATTAACCAATCTTTAAAACTCAAACTGCCTCTGTCATTTATATATGAGACCACACTGTGTATGAGAGAACCGGTTGTGACCTGAGTGACCACGACTTCCCTGGGAAGTACTAAGATGTCATGCGCTCAGCTGCCCAATTGTCTCTTCCCTTCGGGAGAGATGAGGCACTGCTAGTTAGCCGGAGCAAAAACCGGGTTTGGGGTGACAAGGGTCCTTCACCGTTGGTCAGACTTAGTCCCCCACACTGCGAACGATCTTGCCACCCAAAAATCCAGGAGTCTCATTAGGATAATGAGAGCCTACGTGACATGTCCATGGGTGAGATGAGCCGAATTTGGCCACAGGGATCAATGTCCCTTGAAGTCCTCTTTAAACTAGCAAAAGTCAAATCACGGCTTTGCTACTGGTCTCCTGTTACTGCTGATCCAGCAGTATCCTTTGGCGAATGCTAGCATTCATCTCAGACAACCAAGCTGCATTCTGAAGACTCTCACGGGTCCACCGGACTTGGGTGCAACTTTTGGGTACTGAGGAGTGGTCTTCCTGGCTAAACATCAGTGATTACCGTCAATTTGGTCAAAGCGGCTACCAATGAGCCAGAACAGCCTACTTCAGCTTTTATGCCCTGGTGCTGGAACTGGGAGTCGACTGACTCTTGAAGTGTACCTATTCTGTCTAGGGCTTATGAGCGTCTCTTCCATATCCAGGCACAACAACCCAAGTCCTGCCTTTGCTAGCCCAAGGAACAGCAGGTGCAGTATAGTGGTTGTTGCAGCCTTTCTTACCAGGTCCAGAGTTCAGCAGGGCAGTACTTCTCTGGTCCTCTATCCAGTCCAGATGTGATATGAAGTTCAGGGTGCCAAGGTGCGATATTTATACCCAGAAAGTGCTCTCAGAGATGAAGTGACAATTAGCTAAAAATACCAAGTTCCCTCCCACCTACGTAAAAAACATTTTTGCAACTGGTTTCCCCTCCCTATTCCCACCACCAGCCCATCTACCTGAACAAAGTGTCAGCCCCTCTCGAGTGTGGTTGCCATTTTCCCAACACCCTGTGGTATTGCCTGTGAGGGGGAGGTAACACCTCCCTCTGTGGTAGATCTCTATTGTTCCTGTACGTGGAGGTCATTTACACTCCTCCCAAGGAGAGCAGCAGGCTGTCTCGTAGCCAGCATTTAAAAAATGGTCACCGGAAACTGGGCACCTTAGTGAACATGTTCTAAAAGTTGCTTTTCCTTAAAAGTGACATTAAATTCGACATGGACATCACGTCAGGTTTAATATCACAATTAATTTGATAACTTGAAGGACCCATTTTAGTAGTCCCATTCAGAAGTTATCAGGGCTGAAATATCAGCCTATAACTCTGTACCAGCCAATGGGGCTGCTAGCCTTTCCATAGTAAAAACAAGTTTGGGGCTTTTACTGTTAGGACAAGTTAAAGTGCACGACCCACTTAATGATATATAGCTCCCTGCCTTAGGGCTCAATAGGCCTTCCTTAGGTGAGACATACATATTGTTAAGAGAAATATGGGATTTGCTATTGGTTTAAATGGCAAAGCCTAACTAGCAGTTTAAAACTGCTCTTCCAAGCTGCAGTGGCAGGCTTAGAGACATGTTGTACTTTGCCACACTTAGGGTGGAACAATCACTGTTACAGCTGAGGGTAGACACTTTCACTTCAAGGCCATGGGTAGCTCTGATACCATATACTAGTGGCTTATAATTAAGTTAACTTATGCAAAATGGGTTTAGCCTATTCAACATACATTTAGTAAAGGATTAGAACACTGGCACTGAGATCTGGTTAGCAGGACTCAGTACACTTTCAAAGTCAAAAAATCAGCAGCATCAGTCCGAAACTGTGGGGGTGGTGAGAGGTTTTTCCTAACACTTAATTTATATTAAAATATTTATCAGACGGCCACCTCAGCATGAATCAAGGAGCTCTAGTGGATTTGCCTTGGCAAAACCTGTCTGAATATGTACTTATCTTTAACTCTCTACCTGAGTCTGTGCAAGATGATCATAGAAAATATCTTGCCACAAGTATTAAACAGGGACTGGGAAAATATATCAACCGCTTTATGATTGTGGAACCTTGCGTGCTATACAATTTATGGAGAAATTATAGTTCAGGAAGACTTCACACTTTTTTTAAAGTTCTTTTTATCAAACAATTGTTCAGTGCACCATACATAATACTTGTAAATTTGCAACAAAATCAACAGTTTTTGATTCTCAATCATAGTCCATACAGCAGAGGATCACATCATACATATCAACATTGCCATACCCCTCTTGAAATTCCAATCCTAATAGTGTAGTCCTATATGCCCTCGGCTTCCGTGTCTGTAAGCTAGCCAATTGCCCCATACTTTCTTCCACTCTTTAGGCCAGCCCTTATTTTGGTATACAACATGCTCTGTGCATTGGCACCAGTCCAGGTCAGATTCCCAATCTTCAACTCTAGGTGGTCGGTCCGCACCCCAGGTCCATGCTATGTTGTGTTTCAACACCGTTGCCACCAAATGTAGCCAGATCATCTGGTATCTGGGCCACACTTTTTCACTCGTTATTTGTGATACAAACTAAAGGGCTTCTAACAGGGTCTTGAGGCCAGTAACATGGGCCATTATTTGAAGTTGTGTCTCTCCAATATTGTTGTATAGATGGGCAATCCCAAAGTATGTGGAAGAATGATCCAACTTAGCTACACCCTGTAGTCCAGAGATCAGACTCACATCTCCCTAAATTAGACAAAAGAGCTCTGTTGTAGTATGAACTGGTCAGTATTCTCAACTGGACAAGACAAAATCACAACTGGATGGCCACTTCCTGGGGGCTCTGTACAGTCTCCATCCAATCGTCCTCCTCAATGAACCAAAGGTCCCCTTCCAAAGCCTCTTGCAGTGCACCCAGTTGATCCGGGGAATTGTTAATTAATTTCTTCTAAGTTAGGGAGACTGCCTTCTGCGGCATGGAATCCAGGAGGAGAAAAATCTGCTTGTGGCAAGGACTCGGGAACTGTTCACCTGTTATAATGTATTGTCTCAACACATGCCCCAATTGCAAGTAGCAGTAGTGTTTGGTCACCCCCATCCCATACTCATTTTGCAAGCCTTCAAAGGAAAGATGCACCTGGTCTTTTCAGATATCCCCCAGGTAGTCAATCAGAATCAGGCCCCAACTAGAAATTCCCGTCAGTCCCCGACCACCCTCAACAGGTCTCTATCCCATAGAGGAGTTTTCTCTGTCAGGTTTCCCTCCCAACCCAGAAACCTATTTGCCTCCCGACTAATTCGTACCACCGTCTGGGTGTGGGTCAGTAAGGTTTTTTTCTATTCCTCTCTTGCATAGCAGAGGCGGATAGTCCTGACCCCTCATGGCCTCCCTGTCCACCCTGAAGGCAGGCTCTTTCCGGTCTGCAAAGACCCAGTCATTCACAATTATCAGGCCAGGCCACCCAGTAGTATTTGAGCACATCTGGAACTGCCAGCCCTCTGTCATACACCCCTATTTGTAGTTTGCAGAGTGCTATTCTGAAGCTACCTCCATCCTAGAGAAGTTGACGGAGCTCATGGTTCACCTTATTAAAGAATTTTGCTCTATTTAATAAGGACTATTTGGTAAGATATAGAGCAGATGGGGAGGGTCATCATCTTAAAGAGTATGACCCTACCCGTCAGGAAGATCAGGAGCATTCACCAGTGGGTGATATTGCCTTGAAGGCATCCCAGATGAGGATAGAGGTTCCTATTCAGGAATTCAACAGGGTCTTGTGTCATATGGATGCCCAGGTATCGGAATCCATCCTGCATCACTGGGGCCATGCAGCATGATGGCAAGTGGGGGACGCCCCCTGCTAGGGGGAAAATAAGGGGCTTATCCCAGTTGATCTTATATCCGGTGTAGTCCACAAAGACATGGAAAATGTGTAGTAATCTGTCGACTGTAAGCTGCGGCTGTGTGGCATAAAGCAGGATGTCATCCATGTATAGCAAAACTCATTCCTCCTAGTCTTTGTTGATTCCCTGGACAATAGGGTCTTGACAGATCCATGCTGCAAGGGGCTCCTGCGCAAAGATCATCAAGATAAAGGGGCAATCCTGCCTCGTCCCCCGGTGCAAGGCAACAGCCGGGACATGGCATTATTGACTTGCACTCTGGCAAGGGGGCCTGATAAAGCAGTTTGACCCACCTACAGAAGTTGGGGCCATATCCCAGTCTGGTGAGAGCTACGAAAAGATAGGGACATTCCACACTGTCAAAGGCCATCTTGGCATCTAATGAAAGCAGAACTGAGGGCTTGGTCTGACAGGCAGCAGTCAAATGAAGCCCCCCATGCAGAACGCATCCTCTTACGGGGCGTAAAGCCAGATTAATCTGGATGTATAATCATAGTGATAACCCTCTGCAATCGAGACACAAGTGTCTTTGCAAGCACCTTCGTCTCTATATTGAGAAGCTATATGGGTCCCACATTCATCCTGGGGTTTACCTTTTGTTGGGACCACTACGATTGTGGTCACTCTGATCCCCGGCAATCTACCCGACATCACACTTTCTGAGGTCTAAGGCACATAAATCAATAAGCATTCTATTTGTGCTTGTGATCTCTGTAAATGCTCAAGAAGGTGGTTGACTTCACTGCCATAAGGAGGAATGAGTGGTACAAGGTTAATGTAAACTTTATACTGGCCTCCATCCTTTCTATAAAGACAAGACTGTTATTTCAATCAATCTATATTTGGGACTTTGCAAGGCAATGATTTTCTGTTGGGCCTTTGGCTACCAATTTCTAGACAATTTGCTTGTTGAGTCTAGAAATAACATAATGCAAATACCCTTAAAAAGCTTCCTAGAATTGTTTATTTAAGAAAAACATTTTTATAATCATCATTCGCCCCATGAATTCATCTATTCATCATCTTACGTTTTCCCCATCTAGGGACCTTCCTTCAGTTACTTAATATTTCTGTTTTGCACCTTTAATCCTCAAAATAAGCTCCCTCATCTTTTTTATTTACTCTACAGCCTTGATTTGCTCACACTCATACATTCCTGAAAATGGTTTTCCAGAATACTTCAGTTTTGAAGTACAGCTTCTTATATGTTGTTTCCTGACACCACCTTCTGATAATTTAACTTCAAAATCATATCAAGATTCCCAAAAAATTTCCAAAAATATCTTTTAGTCAATCGTCTTAGTTTCCTACCATTTCCTCATTGTAGCATGATACCAAAAATTAAGAGCCTCGCATGAGCTTGTAGGCACTAAATATCATATGGCACACTAGGCATGGTGTTTGACATTTAGGATATTCTATAAGCAGTTTCGAGATGGCCTCAAATTTGTTCCTTTCATTTAGCAGATGATAAGAGATCATCTCCAAAGCTATCGGCAGCCAGAGTTGCCTCTATCAGTCCATCAGACTAGGTCTGTTTCAATTGTGCTATTATTGGTTGTTTAACCTTGAGTCAGCCAATGAAAGGAGGAGGCAGTCCCAATACTTGCCAAAGATTTGGATGGGGTCAGTGAGAGTGCTGAACCGACCCGACTCTGTGATGAGAACCACTAATGGACACTCGGCCATGGGCACTGGAGGGCATAAAACTTGAAGTCCCCACTTCTCAGTTGCTGAAAGCAAAACATCCTTGCCAGCATCTACAGGTAATACACCAATCTTAAGAGAATCATTGCTGTCGACCTAATCCCATTTACAGCACCTCTATCTGCAAATCAGAGAAAAAGCAATATGGTGACTGAGTGCTAAATACCCCACAAAATGCATTGTTTTTAAGCCCACAAGAAAAAACTGATTTGCTCTTAAAATCATTATTTTTACAATCATTTTTGTAGAAGAAGAGAAGAGACTCTGCTCAAGAATATATTCCTCAGACACAAAATGCTGGACCTAAGATTTCTCTTCCAGGGCCTGTGCTGCAAATTGAGGCACTTTCTTCATTTGCACCATGGTGCACCTTTGAACAGATGCTCTGGGTGCAATCAGAGACAGTGCACCCTATTACAATGAGGGTGCTGCCCTCAGGACAGCCTCAAACTTGTGCTGCCCTGAGGGTATTGTGTTCAGTGAAGTACTGAGCTGCTGCTTCAAAGCCATGCTGTATTTCTTTGTGCCGTGGGCAACCCACCTGCTCTCCAAAGAGGAGTTGAGCATCCTCCTGCAGGTGGGTGCAGTGATTAACTACATCTGTCTGCAGAAGTGTGTCTAGGGGACATGGGATTCCCTTCCTTCCCTCCAGAGGGCTGTTCTCCAGGATGCATTGACAGTGCACCACCTTTGTGTGGCACATTTTCAGTCTCCTCCCTGTAGTGTTGCTGTAGCAACACTGAAGCACACTCCCTGTTGCTGAGGTAGTGCGCGTAGCCCATTAATGACTGAGCGATTTTTGTTCGCTCTGGCAAACGCACGGAAAGCAGTAACGGAGACCACACAATCAACTAGTTTCACTCCCGCTCCGGCGGGCCACACTGACCCCCCCGCCCCTTCGGGTCACGCTATTTATTCCTTCTTGTGTGCTGACCCGGGGTAGGGCGAACCTTGGCTGAAACCGCAGGGGTGTTCCTGTCACACTGACGGAGCTTGCACATGAGGCTCTCCCATGGTGCACAATTAATGCGCTACTTCGCACAACATTATACTCCCGAAGGCATGTCTGCATGTGTGCTAGCATTAATATATGGCACGGGTACAAAGGCAAAGTGATTCCCATATTTGCATGGGACCACACCCCATGCAAATGAAGGAATGTGCTTTCGTGATAGCGCTGGCCCTACATGTGCACCAGTGCTATCAGTATTACGGAAGGGGGCAGACAAGCATCTGAGACTCCTTCTGTAATACCAAAGTGCCTCAGGGGGCACACAGAGGCCGCACAAGCCAATTGCGCTCACAGGGCACTTTATAGAACATGGGAAATGGGTCCTCTTGCTCCCCAGTAGAAGAGGAATAGTTTGGGAGCTGCACACATTCGACAATATGTAGAAGACTGGTCTGATAATAATAATTACTGTTGGAAAAAATAGGGGCACCCTAGCGTATTTTATTTTAAGTACCCCTTCAGAGTTGCGTTTCAGTTCCGTTTTGCAGTATATTTTTGAAACTTTTCTCCAAGGAAAAACCGCCGGCACCCACTTCAATCAGTGGCGTGATCACTTCTCTCCTTCATTACATCAACCTTTACGCCTCATCGCTTTCAAATTTCACCAGCCACCTCTGCATTTATGTGGGGAAATGAAATAAAGGTATTTCCTCCAGTTATAACATTTGTTAGGTAGATTAACGGCACTTAGTTTGTTCTCTTGGGTATACCTTATATGTATTACTTCTTCGGTTCAGTAGCCACTGCTCATTTGCTGTTTCCACGGAGATTTCTTTGCTCTGCATCACGGAAAAAAACATTTTGTTTAAAACATCTTCTAATGACAGTTAAACAACTTTCGATGAAAACTCTGCCTCACATTTGGGTTGAGTCTGTAAAGTGTTTATTGCAAAAATGAATAGTCTGTGAAGCACCGAGCGCACCAACATGGCTATCCCCCCAAACTACTAATGGGGGCATGCTCCCCGAGCAACAAGACACGTTTATAAAGTATTACAGGTGATTTTAAGTATCAATAGCGAACAGAGCATCGGAGTTTTTACATTGGACACAACCTTGGCCCTGCTCCATTGTATTGTATTTCTACTATTCTTAATATAAATTGGATGGCAAATCTAAATAGGTTATGATGATCAAAAACGATTATTTTTTCCCCCAAAATATTTAATGCATTCTTGCGTATTGTGGGTAGTGCACAAACTTAAATTGCAAACGATGGAAACTCTAAATAAGGGAGAGGAGACTGGCCCATGGGAGGAGCACAATGCAGGATTGTGTAAAATGGTAATTGAGGGGCCCTCTGACCAAAACCCTTCTTCTAGTGCTGCAAGAAATCAAATTATATTTACCCAGGAGTTGTTTCCAAGCTACAATTCACTGACACGCATATTTTGCCTTCCCTGCTATCAACAATGCTCCCAGCTACCAACAAAGCTCCCAGCTGGTCTTCCAAGAAGGCCTATACTCATATTTAATTTTACACGTAAAATCCTTTTCAAGACTAGTGCATTTAACAGGCTTTACTTAGGCTCTTAATTAAAGATTCACATAATTAATTTCACAGGTATTCAAAATCTTAGCTAAGGATGTTCAACTGCTAATTATCACGTTATGCCTATTAATCGGAATAAAATGCTCGGAGATTTCCAGTGGAGTGAATCCAATAAGCCACAAATATATTGTGATACCCATTCATTCAACACAAACATTTATTACTGCACTTAACTAATGATTATTTGAGATAACCATGGCTGTCAAGGGGGTGGCTAAACAGCAGAGCTACTCAAAAGTCAGAAACTTGGACCTGCTGCGACATTTGGGATTGCCTCCAAACATCATTCCCACAAATAATATTTACACAAATCCATTTGGAATGAAGAAACATTAGGTATTTTAATGATACTCTGACCCACTTCTTATCGGAATGTGAAACATTAAAATTAATTCAGTCGTGTATTTTCCCCCAAATGATTGTTCTAAAATATTACAATTTTTGCATTTTTAAGGCACATTTGAGCCAGTATTATGAAAGGTTTCCAAAAGAATCTATAAAATTAGCCCATCTGAGCCAGCAAGTTATCACACTATATATACGTTTATAAAGCACGTTAACCCTGGGCTATCCAGTCAGATGTAAAGTGGAAGTTACTTCCAAAGTTTGCTGGCTAAAGTAGCGAACGTCTTCCCATCTAGACGTTTGCCTTGTTAAAACCAACTTAGTGCAAGTCTCTCCTCGTAGTATACCAGCAAACAGCTTCTGACTAATGTCTATGGTCGCCTCCATGGAGAGATTTAATTGGGGCCCACACAAAAATCATAGTGAGGGGGTAACCTGGGAAAACATGGGGGCTTCATGTAACGCCTAGCGCAAAGTTTTGCATCTCTAAAGCCTTTTAACCCTTTAGCTGCTATGCATCCTATACATTTATGTAAACGAATCAAAATTTGAAATCCTGCAAGTGGTCATTTGTGTACATCCTTCAAGGTTTTCATAAAGAAGCTAAGTGTTGAAATAAAAAAATATTGAAAATTAGTAGAAAAAACAGCCATTTGTGACAACATTTTCATTTGTAACTTTTCGTCATGATGGCTGATTTACAAATCATTACATCTGCTAGACCCTTCTAGTTGTGAAGATATTTAGGGTTTGTGGGTTTTCCAAGCACTTGAGGTACCCGGAGCCAATAACTGAGCTTCACCTTACAATAGTTTTTGATTGTGTACCGGGTATAGAGCAATTCATATGGTAAAATATAAAAAGTGACAAATAGGTATCAAGAGAACCTATGTATTTCGTGAAATGACCACAAGATATGGAGTTTGTAGGCTATGGTTATTTACACACCCCAAATTTGGGGGTGCCCATTCTAGCATGTGAATTAGAGGCTGTTTCTCAAGTATTTTCTTTTTTACATATTGGCTTACATTTTGAAGGCACAAATGCAGAGAAATACAATTGATAATACAACTTGTTCTACTGTTCTGTATTCTCCCTAAGTCTCCTAATAAAATGGTAACACACTTGTATGGATAGGGCAAGTACCTGAGATAGAAAAGGCCCCAAAAACATGGGCACATACATTTTTTTCAGCTAAAAACTGACCCTGTTTTTGCAAGATGCCTAGCTGTGGAGTTTGGGCCCTAGCTCAGCCGCCACCTATGGAAACCTAGCACACCTGTACATTTTTGATTACTAGACAGTTAGGGGAATCTAGGATGAGGTGACTTGCGTAGATCCCATGAGTTTTTTTGTTTTACCTACAATTTCCTGCAAACTTCAGACTTTGCCTGAAATCAAGCATTTTCTTCACATTTCTGTGATGGAAACGTCCGGAATCTGCAGGAATACACAAAATTACTACCACCCAGCAGGGCACCACCTGTGTCGATTACAATGTTGCTCCACTTGTGTGGCTGGGCCTAGTTCTAGGGACACAAATGAATCAAACCAAGGACAATGAGAGACTGCAATTGTCTTCGCTTGGATCCATTCCTGTCGCTGACACTGGGCCCAACCACACAGGTGGTGCAACATTTCTATCAGTGCAAGTGGGGCAGTGCTGGGTGGTAGGAATTGTGTGGATTCTTGTGGATTCCAGAAGTTTCCATCACAGAAATTAAGAGAAAATGCATGATTTCAAGCAAACTTTGAGGTTTGCAGGGCATTGTGGGTAAGAAAACCTCATGCGATTCACACGAGGCACAACACCCTGGAATCTCCTAGTTGTGTTCTTTAAAAAATGTCTGTGTTTAGTAGGTTTCCACTGGTGGCAGCCGAGCATGGCCCCAAATCCCACAGCTTCCTCTATTGATGGTCCCTCGACGTAGCACTTTAGGGCCTTTTGTGTCAAGGTCTCTTAGACTACCCACACAAGTAATGCCCCATTTCTATAAGGAGACTTGAGGGAATGCTGTGTGGTAGGGCATGTGTGGCTCCCCATGGATTCCAGAAGTATTCCTCACAGAAATGTGAGGAAAATGTGTTTATATTCAACATTTGTAGTTTGGAGAGCACTGAGGTTAATAATATGGTATGGGATGCATGCAAAGCACACCACCATGGACTCCCCCAAATGTCAGTTTCATAACTGGCTGGAAATGGTAGGTTTTTCCAGGTGGCAGCCTATCCAAGTACAAAAAGTGCAGCTGTTCACCATTACATGTGAGATGAGACTGGGAGTTAGCCAAACTCTCCAGCTCCATATGTAAAAACAACACCCAAACGTGCTTGCCATTGCGATGGGATGCTTTCGTCCACAGGGAAGCAGAACTACTGTTGAGGTTTTAGGTGTGAGGTTGGGGCGTGATGTTAGGCTGGGAAAGACTGTTTCCAAATTTTTTTGGGGTGGGGGCATGACCACGCCCATGCTGTGCAGCCCCCACCCCTACAATTCTAAAAACAAAAATAAGTAATCCCTGGTGTCTAGTGGACTTTCTGCCTCTCCCGGGGAACAGATGGAGGGAATCGCCCCCATCTGACCCCCAGTGAGGCAGAAAGACTGTTTTCCACATTTTATAAGGGTGGGGGCATGACTATGCCCATCTGGGTAGGCCTACCCCTACAATTTTAAAGCAAAAAGTAATCCCTTGTGTTGAGTGGGCTTTTTGCCCCCCAGGCGTGGGGGCAGATAGGGTAATAGCCCAATGTTCCCCGCAGGAGGGCTGAAAGACTGTTTCTTGTTTTTATGGAGGTGCAGGCATGGCCATCCCCCAGCACCTATGCTGGGCAGTCACCACCACTATAAAAGTAATCCCTAGTGCCTAGTGAGCTTTCTGCCCCTAGTGGGAGGGGCGAATAGGGTAATTGCACCCATCTGCCCCCCAGAGGGGCAGAAAGACTGTTTCCTTATTTTTATGAGGAGGAGGCAAGGGCCATACCCATGCTGGGCAGACCCCACACCTACAATTAAAAAAAAGAAAGTAAGCCTTTGTGTCTACTGGAAGTTCTGCCCCTGCAGGGGGGCAGATGCGCTAATTGCCCCCATCTCGCTCTCCGGGGCAGAAATACTATTTTCCTATTATATAGGGCTGGGGCAAGCCATGCCCATCTTGTACACCCAGTAATCCTACAACTATATACACTAAAAGTAAATCATGGTGTCTAGTGGGCTTTCTGCCCTCGAGGGGGCAGTTATGATAATTGCACAAATTCTGTTTACCTATTTTTAGGGGAATGTGGGCATGGGCCACCCCTACAATCACCAAAAAAAGTAATCCCTGGTGTCTAGTGGGTAGTTCCTCCATCTGCTCCCCAGGGGGGACAGAAAGGCTGTTTCCAGTTTTTTTATAGGGTGGGAGCATTGTCATGCCCATGCTGGGCAGCCCCCACCCCTACAAATATATATAAAAAAAATAATCCCTGGTATTGATTGGGCTCTCTGGGGGTGGGGGGGCAGATGGAGTAATTGCCCCCATCAGGCCCCCGGAGAGGAAGGCAGAGAGACTAAGGGGGTCATTACAACCCTGGCGGACGGTGTTAAAGCGGCGGTAATACCGCAAACAGGCCGGCGGTAAAAAAAAGGGAATTATGACCGGGGATTATGGCGGAAACTGCCAACAAAGACAGCCACTTTAACACTCCCACCGCCACGGCGGTACAGACAAACAGCGCGGCGGTCACCGCCTACAGACAGGCGGAAGACAAAGTACCACCCACAGTATTAAAACAGGCCAATCTGCCACCTTCTCCGGGGCGGATTCACCGTGGATAAAAACATGGCGGAAACAGCCATTCCAATGGGAAAACGCTCACCTGAACAAACTCCACGAGGAAGGAGGGCACCATGGAGCCGGAACTCCAAATACTCCCTGCGATTGTGTTCCTGCTCCTCTACGAACATCAGCAACAGCGGCGCCGAAGACAACGGTGAGTACTGCACCTACGACATAGGGGAGGGGGGAGGCAAAAGTCACAGACACACACACGCAACACCCCCACCCCCACCCCGACCCTCACCCACTACAACACACACACCAATGCATTTCAAAACATCACAGTAACAACCCCCAACCCCGCCGGAAGAATGCAAAGACAAACGGAAATGAGTACAACCATTGTAATGTAGCACAATACAGTAAGCCAATATAGACAGAAATATATATAAATGCCAAAATTAAACATCACAATCAGTAGTCCAGGTATGCACCATCCAATGTCCATGGACCACTGGGCCCAAAATGCATGGGCGAGGCCCACACGCGATACCTGTCCTGAAACGGAGAGGACAGAGGTAGTGGATGCATGTCTCCACTGGTTCTGGAGGGGGATAGGTGCCCAGAGTGCATCACTCTCCCCGTGACGGTCCCAGTTCCGTCACTGCCCCTGCCGCACATGGGCTAGCGATGCCTGAGTGCGCGGTCTTTGCCCAGTTCAGAGGTGCTTGCCCTGTTCAGCGGTGCTTGACCTGTTCAGCGGTGCATGCCATGGCAGTCTTTGCCCAGTTCAGCGGTGCTTGCCCTGTTCAGCGGTGCTAACCTGTTCAGCGGTACTTGCCATGGCGGTCTTTGCCCAGTTCAGCGGTGCTTGACCTGTTCAGCGGTGCTTGCCATGGCGGTCTTTGCCCAGTTCAGCGGTGCTTGCCCTGTTCAGGGGTGCTTGACTTTGCTGTCTCTGACCTGTGCAGCGGTGTGTGCCATGGCGTTCCCTCATTGCCCACCGTGGCTGTGGCTGCTGGGGCCCTCCTGGGCACTGACTCCGGCGGTGGTCTCCTGACCAGTGACGATTGTGCTGCCCTCCTGGGCACTGATTCCGGCGGTGGTCTCCTGACCAGTGACGATTGTGCTGCCCTCCTGGGCACTGACTCCGGCGGTAGTCTCTTGACCAGTGACGATGGGGCTGGCGGTGGCATCCTGGCCAGCGGGGATGATGGCGGCCTTCTCCGCCGTGCTGCTCTTCCCACACTTTGGCGCTTTCTTCTGCCCCTTCCCCACCTTGGGAGGAGTCACAGCTGATTCGACACTCCCCTCGCGACCCTTGTGAGCGCCTTTGCCGGCAGGAGTCTTCACCCTCTCCCGTCGGGCACTGTCCAACTTCTGGTGCTTCACAGGGGGGGGACTGGCTGTGCTTTGGCTCCGTGTCACACTGGTTGCCCTAGTGCCCGGTGCACTCCACATACCTCTAACAGGCACCACTGGTACCGGACTTTTTTTGGCTGAGGTGCTACTACTGGACCTATGAATTGGAGGGGGGGTTGGTGGGAAAGAGATCAATGTTGCTCAGGAAAAGTTTCTGACGAACACTGGTACGAGTAGCTGGAGGGGGTCTGGGAGTGGAGGAAGAGGAGGTGGTTGTAGGAGGTGTAACTTTGGGTGATTTGGGTGAAGGTGCATGTTCTGGAGGCTGTCGTGAGGTGGATGGATGTTGGGTGTGTGTGTGGCTGCGTTTGTGTACTTTGGGAGGGGGCGTCATAGACACACTTGGAGAGGACACAGAGGACGTGTAAATGGTAGTGGGGTGGTGAGTGCAGCTGAGCGGGGTGTGGTGCTGGGTGTTCTGGTGCGAGTCCTAGTGGCTGTGGTGGTAGTGCATGCAGGTGAGAGTGTAAACGAGACTGGGAGGGAGGAGGGAGACGAGGAGGAGGGGGACACAGTGGAGGCAGTGGATGTTGCTGTGTCTGTATGTGGGTGATGCTTGTGTGAGTGCCTGTGGGATGTGTGGTGCCTATGTTTGCCTGAGCTGCCCTTGTGTGTTGACGTGTGTGCAGGCTGGTCTGATGGTGTGCTTGGGATAGGTTGAGGTACATGGGATTGGGCCTGGGTGGAGGAAGTTGGAGGGAGGAGGCTAGACACAGGGACAATGGCTGCCATCAGTGCTGAGGCCAGAGATTGCAGGGTTCGATGATGGGCAGTCTGACCAGAATGAATGCCCTCCAGGAATGCATTAGTGTGTTGCAACTCCCTCTCTACACCCTGGATGGCATTCACAATGGTAGACTGCCCAACAGTGAGGGACCTGAGGGGGTCAATGGCCTCCTCACTGAGGGCAGCAGAGGTGACAGGGGCAGGGGCTGAGGTGCCTGGGGCGAAGGTGATGCCCACCCTCCTGGGTGAGCGGGCACGGGGGAAGGCTGAGGGGCTGCTGGGAGGGCGTTGCTGGTAGGGGGGGTGGTGGCTGTACCTGTTGAAGTGGGGGGCACAGATGGTGCCACCACCACAAGGGAGCTCCCATCGGAGGATGAGTCCGTGTCGCTGGTTGCTGATGCAGTGACCGCCGTGAAGCTCCCCTCGCCCTCCGCCCCACTGGTGTGCTCAGAGTCTGTGGTGTGGCCCTCCATGGCCATGTGGGATGCAGCCCCCTCGTGCTCCGGTGCCACTGTACCTCTGCCTGATGATGCTGATGCACAAAAGAACAGGGAGACCACAAAAAGGGGGTGGGAATCAGAAGAAAGACAGGTTGAGTGCATGGCGTACCGCTACAGTTAGCGGACAATACAGACACAGCAGCCCCCTGCACTACGCCGCTCTCTTGGCCTCTACAGATACAGTTCCTGGGATATGGCCTACATGGCTATGGTGGACATCTGCACACATAAATGACACAGGGGCATGTATACCTGTACTTGCCACTCTACAGAGGTGGGGTGGAGTGCCACATGGCCTGCATTACGGAGGGGCCTAGCCTACGGAACTCGCCCTGGCCTAGGGAAACCCACAGCCCTCCTCCCCCACCCAGACCCCTCCACTGCACGCAAAGTCAGCAGAATGAGAGTGTACTCACCCCCTTGTGTCTGCTGTGATGCCCTCATGCGCCCATCCAACTCAGGGTAGGCCACTGCCAGGATCCGGAACGTCAGGGGGGTCATGGTGCGACGGGCACCCCTCCCACGTTGGGAGGCCATCCCCAGCTGAGCTTCCGCCGTCTTCTTGCTCCAGCGGCGAATGTCCTCCCATCTTTCACGGCAGTGGGTGCTCTGTCTCTGGTGGACCCCAAGGGTCCGGACGTCCATGGCGATGGCACGCCAAATATCCTTCTTCTGGTGGGCGCTGACCTACATGACATGTACAGGGGAAGAAGAGAAGTTATTACCAACTGCACCGTCGAAGTGAGTGGCCCACATCCCTGCCCTTGCCATGTGGCACATGCATTCACACTCATTCATGGTCGCAGAACCCTGCCCCCTTCCTTCTTACATCCAGCCCTCTCCACCCAGGCATAGCCCATACAACTTGCACCCTCTGTACTCACCTGTTGGTCTGGAGGACCGTAGAGTAGCGTGTACTGGGGGAGGGCCCCGTCCACGAGCTTCTCCAACTCCTGTGCAGTGAAGGCAGGGGCCCTTTCCCCAGACGCACGTGCCATTGTCTCTTCCAGACCGAGGTCACAGGAGCACTTGCAGTGTAGGTCCTCTCCTGTCGAAGATCAGGTATCGAGTGATTGCACAGATAGAAAATGGCGGTGACGTCCGTGGCGGTGACGTCCGCGGCGGTGCGTATCATCACCGCCGGCGCACTTCGTCATTGGCTCCTGGGACCCATAGGGTCCAATGTTAACCAATGCAGCATTGCGCCGCGGTCTCTGACCGCCTACCGCGATGGTGTACAACACCGGCGCAGTTACCTCACATCCCATTGTCCCAGTTTAGAGGTCAGGCAGCCGCCATTTCAGGGGCCCACATGGCTTCATTTTCAACTGCGTCACACATACCGAGGCCTGGACTCCACATACATACAACTTTTTGGAATTTGTTTTGTGTTCTGGGTTGCTGTGGGTACATACCTCTGAATTGCTTGACTCTATGGTCGCTTTTGTCCTTCCTAGGCACCGTCCATTGGGACATGTGAGGAGATGGCGGAATCCTCCAGTGTACCGACCGCTGGTGGACCTGTTGACAATGGAGGAGCGACATTTAATCATCACCTACAGGTTTGACCGTGCCACAATCCAGGAACTGTGTACCCAGTTGGAGCCAGACCTGATGTCACCAATCCGCCATCCCACAGGAATCCCCCCTCAAGTGCAGGTGCTATCAGTGCTCCATTTCCTGGCAAGTGGGTCATTTCAAACAACAGTGGCCATGGCATCAGGGATGTCCCAGCCTATGTTTTCCAACGTGTTGTCCAGAGTGTTGTCTGCCCTGCTGAAACACATGAGGAGCTACATCGTTTTCCCTCAGGTGGAGGATTTGGCTACAGTTAAAGGTGACTTCTATGCCCTGGGACACATCCCTAACATCATAGGTGCCATTGATGGGACCCATGTAGATCTGGTCCCTCCCCACAGGAGTGAACAGGTGTACAGGAACCGGAAGAGTTATCATTCCATGAATGTACAGATGGTATGTTTGGCAGACCAGTACATCTCACAGGTAAATGCTATGTTCCCTGGCTCTGTGCATGACGCCTACATCCTGCGGAATAGCAGCATCCCTTATGTGATGGGTCAACTCCAGAGGCACCTTGTGTGGCTATTAGGGGACTCTGGTTACCCCAACCTGTCATGGCTACTGACCCCAGTGAGGAATCCCAGGACCAGGGCAGAGGAACGCTACAATGAGGCCCATGGGCGGACTAGGAGGGTGATCGAACGCACCTTCGGCCTCCTGAAGGCCAGGTTCAGGTGGCTCCATATGACAGGTGGTTCCCTATTCTACTCAACAAGGAAGGTGTGCCAGATCATCATCGCCTGCTCTATGCTTCACAATCTTGCTTTGCGACGCCAGGTGCCTTTTCTGCAGGAGGATGGTCCAGATGACGGTGTTGTGGTAGCTGTGGAGCCTGTGAACAGTGATGAGGAGGAAGCAGAGGAAGAAGACATTGACAACAGGGACTCAGTCATACAGCAATATTTTCAGTGACACACAGGTGAGAACACTTTGTTTACTACTACTTTTACTTTCACACTTCTACCTCTATCCTGTCTGTCTATTTCAAGCAGTATTTGGTAACTGAGTTGTACATTTCCATTACGGTTTCACAGGTGTGGTTACCAACGTGTGTCATCTGCTTGCATCCTTCATGGACTTGTGATGTGTGACATAGGTATGTTGATATTACTATTGGGAATGGATTTTGTCATTGTTATAGCTAATACACATTTTCAAAATCACAGACTGACTCCAGATTGTTTTGTGGTTCAAGGGTGTTTATTGACGTGCTAAATATGGGAGGGGGTGGTAAAATGGTGAGGGGTGATGGTGGAGGAATGTCCATGGCAGAGTCCAGTCTATTAGTCTCACAGGTGCACTGCCCATATGGGCATAGGAAGTGGAGCTGGGACAGTTCCAATCTGGACAGGGTTACAAAGTGGGACAGTGGGATGACAATCAGGGTGGTCTCATTTCTTGGCGGGGGTCTTGCCATCGTGCTCTGTCCTGTTCCTGGATCTCAGGGACCGCTTGCAGGGTGGTTCTCCCTCTGCAGGGGGTGGGGTGCTGGTGTGGTGGTCCTGTGGCGGGGCGTCCTGTCCACTAGTGCCGGCGGAGGTGGTGGGCAGTTCATCGTCCAGGCTAGTGTCAGGGGCCCCTTGGAGTGCCACTGTGTCCCTCATGGTGTTCTGTATGTCCTTCACCACCCCTACGATGGTGCCCAGGGTGGAGCTGATGGTTCTGAGTTCCTCCCTGAACCCCAAATACTGTTCCTCCTGCAGGTGCTGGGTCTCCTGAAACTTGGCCAGGACTGTAGCCATCGTCTCCTGGGAGTGGTGGTATGCTCCCATGATGGAGGAGAGGGCCTTGTGGAGAGTGGGTTCCCTGGGCCTGTCCGCCCCCTGTCACACAGCAGCCCTCCCAGTTCCCCTGTGTTCCTGGGCCTCCATCCCCTGGACCGTGTGCCCACTGCCCCCAGGTCCCTGTTGTTGTTGGGGTGGTGGGTTATCCTGGGTTCCCTGTAGTGGTGGACACACAGCTGATTGACGTGTCCTGGGTACGGAGGTATGGGCCTGCTGGGTGGGTGCTGTACTGGTGTTTCCAGAGGGTGGAAGGTCAGTGTTGGGCTGTGCCTGTGCGAGGGGAACCAACTGTCCCGAGGCGCACGATGGTCCGGGCTGGTCATCTGGATCCAGTTGGCCAGAGCTGCTGTCATCACTGTGGGCCTCTTCTGTGGGTGGGGTGGAGATGTCTGGACCCTCCTGTCTGGTGACGTTAGGTAGTGGTCCTGTAGGGGTATAAAGGCATGATTATTGCATCTGTGTGTGTCATGGTGTGCAATGGGTGTGTGAGCGTGTACCCCAGTGCTAGCATTCCTGTGTGGGGGCTTGTGTGATGATGGTTAGGGGTTGTTATGGGTATGTGCAGTGGGCATGCTTTAGTGATGGGTGTCCATGCTTTGTTGTGTCATGCAGGGCTTGGTGTTGGGATGGGTGTTTTTTGTTATTAGTACATTAGTGAGGAGTTGGAGTGATAGGGGATGAGGCGAGGGTCGGGGTGTGTGATAGCATGCAGGTAGGGTGGGGGATATGATAGTTAAGATTTGACTTACCAGTGTCCATTCCTCCACCAACTCCTCCGAGGCCCTCAGGATGCATGATGCTCAAGACTTGCTCCTCCCACGTTGTTAGTTGTGGGGGAAGAGGTGGGGGTCCGCCGCCAGTCCGCTGAACCGCGATGTTGTGACTGGAGACCACGGAACGCACCTTCCCCCATAGGTCGTTCCACCTCTTCCTGATGTACTTCCGATTTCTTGGGTGCTGTCCCACTGCGTTGACCCTGTCCACGATTCTTCGCCATAGCTCCATCTTCCTAGCTATAGAGGTGTGCTGCACCTGTGATCCAAATAGCTGTGGCTCTACCCGTACAATTTCCTCCACCATGACCCTGAGCTCCTCCTCGGAGAACCTGGGGTGTCTTTGGCGTGCCATTGGGTGGTGTAGGTGATGTGGGGTGGTGTATGTGGTGATGAGTGTGGTGATGTGTAGTGGTGTGTGGTGTTTTGTGCGTGGATGTTGTGTGGGTGATGGTGTTGTGTGCCTCTGTGTGGTGGGGTTGTCTATTGCTGTGCTCGCTCTCTCTGGCCTTCGTCTCTAATTTTTGGTCGTAGGGGTTTGTGGGTGATGTGGGTGTGTGTTTTATATTGTAATGGGTGTGTGGGAGTGGTGTTTGTATGTGTATCAGGTGTGTGTATTTTTTATTGTCCAATGTGGCGGTGTTTTGGAGATGTGTTTGTATTTTGAGCGCAGCGGTGTGTACCGCCAATGGAATACCGCGGTTGAAAGATCGCCGCATGGATTTGTGGGTCGTAATAGCATGGGCGTGTTTCTGTTGGCGTGACGGTGGAGGATTTGTTTTTGCCAGTTTATCACTGACCTTTGGTGTGGTGGACTTGTGTGGGTGTCTGAATTTCGGCGGATTCCGAGATGTGGGTCATAATAGCTGTGGCGGAATTCCGCGGCCGCGGCGGTAAGTTGGCGGTCTTCTGCATGGCGGTAAGCAGCTTTTACCACCAATGTTGTAATGACCCCCTAAATGTTTCCCTGTCGTTTCCCTTAGGTAAGGGGAGCACAACCCCTTACCTAAGGATCCCCCCTCATGTCTCAGGGGCCTTATGGGTGGATTCTTGCATGGGGATCACCCTCCTGCGGCGATCACCATGCAGGGATCCAGTGGGAAATTTTACCATTGGAAAGGGGAATTCTCCTGTTTGAACCAGAGGTCGGGGCCTGAGATAGCCCCTCAAGCACCACTGCAGTGAAAGTGAAATGAGCCGATACACTCTACTTTCAAGGATTGTGGACCATAATAACCTCATTACAATTTGGTCAGAACCTACCTTTCACCAAAATGGTGAATTCTTCAGTGTAATGTCTATCACCTGTTTTAGGTCTTGAGCTCGCCCCCCACGTCCGCAGCACCAACCTGCTGTCTCCTGCCTTTGACCCCCGCCCACGCTGCTGCTGGCGTGTTCGAGGCTTCACTTGACCCGTGTGCCGTTTTTTCCGCCGTCCTGTAAGTGTTCCTCTATTTTCAGCGCCTTGCCTCTTGCGCTTCTGCCCCCGCCGTGCCCCTTCTGATTGTGCCACTTTTCGCCGCCCTTTAGTACGTTTTACTATTTTCCAAGCGCCTCGCCTCCTGCGCTTCTGCCCCCGTTGTGCCCCTCTGATTGCTGTGTCCCCGATTGTATTCTGTGCCATTAGTGTATTTCTGTGACCATTTTCATATTGTGACTGTTTTTGAAAATTGTGCCCGACTTCTTTTTTGTGCCATGTTTTGGTGTTTTCGCCCTTTGTGCGCTCCCCCTCGCTCTCCGCTCCCTGCCGCTGCCTCCCTGCGGCCCCGCCCCCCTCGCGCCCCCATTCGCCGCTCCCTCCCGCCTCCCAGCTGCTCCTCCCTCCCCCCTCCCTTCTTAATGGCTGGCGCTGCGCGTCGCGAGTGAGCGACCTCTGACCTGTTTTAGGTTTTTAGCTCGCCCCCCACGTCCGCAGCACCAACCTGCTGTCTCCTGCCTCTGACCCCCGCCCACGCTGCTGCTAGCGTGTTCGAGGCTTCACTTGACCCGTGTGCCGTTTTTTCCGCCGTCCTGTAAGTGTTCCTCTATTTTCAGCGCCTTGCCTCTTGCGCTTCTGCCCCCGCCGTGCCCCTTCTGTTTGTGCCACTTTTCGCCGCCCTTTAGTGCGTTTTACTATTTTCCAAGCGCCTCGCCTCCTGCGCTTCTGCCCCCGTTGTGCCCCTCTGATTGCTGTGTCCCCGATTGTATTCTGTGCCATTAGTGTATTTCTGTGACCATTTTCATATTGTGACTGTTTTTGAAAATTGTGCCTTGTTTTGCTGTTTTCGCCCCTTGTGCGCTCCCCCTCGCTCTCCGCTCCCTGCCGCTGCCTCCCTGCGGCCCGCCCCCCTTGTGCCCCCATTCGCCGCTCCCTCCCGCCTCCCAGCTGCTCCTCCCTCTCCCCTCCCTTCTTAATGGCTGGCGCTGCGCCAGAGGCAAGCCCGTCTGCGCCTGGACCACGCCCAGCGCCACCCCCCTGGTCCTCACGCCCCCCGCATCTCCTGCTTCCGATACTCAGCCAGCGATCTCCTAGCCCTCAACCCTGGCCCCTCCACAGAGTGCTTCCTGGCCACCCCGAAGCACACCAAAGGACCTTTCTCCTGCCGCACCTGCAACTTCTCCTGCAACAGAACAACGAAGCCAGCAACAACCAACACAAACCACCTGCACTGCATCCTCCTCAACACACGCTCCGCACGAAAACACGGCATCGAGCTCTGGGACTTGCTCGACACCACCACCCCAGACGTGGCCTTCCTGACCGAAACCTGGTGGAACGACTCTTCGGCCCCTGACATCGCCATCGCCATACCGGACGGATACAAGATCACCAGAAGAGATCGAACCAACAGAATCGGAGGAGGGATAGCCATCGCCCACAAATCTTCCCTCAAGATCCACACCCACACAAACGACACTCTCAAGACAGCCGAACACCTCCACTTCCAGATTCACACGGACCCCAACACTACCCTCAGAGGAACCCTCATATACCGCCCTCCAGGACCAAGAGCCCCCTTCAGCGACACCGTCTCCGACCTCGCAAGCACCCACGCCCTCGCCTCTCCCGACTACATCCTCCTGGGAGACCTAAACTTCCACCTGGAAAACAACAACAACGCCAACTCCGCATCACTGACCACCAACCTCCTCAACCTCGGACTCCGTCAACTGGTCAACACTCCCACCCACATCGCCGGACACACACTTGACCCCCTCTTCACCTCAAGCAACCACATCTCTTTCAGCCACACCTCCGAACTCCACTGGACCGACCATCACTGCGTCCATTTTACCTTCAAGAAAAACACCGAACACCACCGCATCCCTCTACCGCCTCACCGCCGCTGGGGAAAAGTCACCGAAGACCAACTAACCAGCACCCTCGCCAAAAACCCACCACCCGACCCCGCCGACCCGAGCGCCGCCGCCATCAACCTCCATCAATGGATCCTCGACTGCGCCAACACCTTAGCTCCACTCAAGAAACCCATCGCCAACCAAGAAAAGAAAAAACCAGCCTGGTTCACAGACGAACTGACCACCTCCAAACGCACCTGCCAGAAACTCAAGAAGAAATGGATCCTCGAGCGCACACCCGACAACCTTGCTACCTTCAAGGACGCCAACCGTGATCACCACCAATGGATCCGACTCGCCAAGCGCGCCCTCTTCACAGAACGCCTCAACAACAACGCCCACGACTGTAAAGAACTCTTCGGCATCGTGAAGGAACTCTCCAACCCTAACGCCAACATCAACGACGTCCCTCCCTCCCAAAAACTCTGCGACGACCTCTCCACCTTCTTCCACCAGAAAATCACAGCCATCCACGACAGCTTCAACACCACACCTCCGCCAGACCCCACCCCGACGACTCCTCCCACGCCTACCGCCTCACCGCCTGGACCCAAGTAGACGACGCCGGAACCCTCACAACCATGAATTCCATCCACTCAGGCTCTCCCACGGACCCGTGCCCACATCACGTATTCAACAAAGCCGACGCCATCATCGCCCCCAAACTCCGCAAGATCATCAACCTCTCCTTCAACACCGCCACCTTCCCAGACAGCTGGAAGCACGCAGAAATCCAACCCCTCCTCAAGAAACCCAAGGCTGACCCCAACGATCTCAAAAACTTCCGACCGATCTCTCTCCTCCCTTTTCCAGCGAAAGTCATCGAGAAGATCGTCAACGCACAGCTCGCCCACTTCCTAGAAGACAACTCCATCCTAGACCCCTCTCAATCTGGATTCAGACGAAACCACAGCACTGAGACCGCACTCCTCGCTGCCACAGATGACATCAGACAACAAATGGACAACGGTGAAACCTCAGCCCTCATCCTCCTCGACCTATCAGCCGCTTTCGACACAGTATGCCACCGCACCCTACTAACCCGTCTCCAAGAAGCCGGCATCCAAGACAAAGCCCTCAACTGGATCTCATCCTTCCTCTCCGACAGAACCCAGAGAGTCCGACTCTCCCCTTTCCGCTCCAAAGCCACCAACCTCATCTACGGCGTCCCCCAAGGCTCCTCTCTTAGCCAGACGCTGTTCAACGTCTACATGGCCCCCCTCGCACAATTGGCCCATCAACACAACCTCAGCATCATCTCCTACGCCGACGACACCCAGCTCGTCCTCTCCCTGACCAAAGACCCGCTCACCGCCAAAACCAACCTCAACGAGGGACTGAAATCCATCGCCGAGTGGATGAACAACAGCCGCCTGAAGCTCAACTCCGACAAGACGGAAGTCCTCATCCTCAGACGCACCCCCTCGGCCTGGAACGACTCCTGGTGGCCCACAGCCCTCGGCCCCCCACCCACCCCTGCCAGCCACGCAAGAAACCTCGGCTTCATCCTTGACTCCGCTCTCACCATGTCCAAACAGGTCAACGCCGTCTCCTCCTCCTGTTTCAACACCCTCCGCATGCTCCGCAGGATCTTCAAGTGGATTCCAACAGGAACCAGAAAGACGGTTACTCAAGCCCTCGTCAGTAGCAGACTTGACTACGGCAACGCACTCTACACAGGCATCCCAACGAAAGACATCAAACGACTCCAGCACATCCAGAACGCATCCGCCCGCCTGATCCTCGACATACCCCGCCGATGTCACATCTCCCCCCACCTGGTGGACCTCCACTGACTGGCTCCCCGTGGAAAAAAGGATCACCTTCAAACTCCTCACCCACGCTCACAAGGCGCTACACAACACCGGACCCACCTACCTCAACACCAGACTCAACTTCTACGCCCCCACACGTCATCTCCGCTCTGCCAACCTCGCCCTCGCCATCGTCCCCCGAATCCAGCGCAAGACCTCTGGCGGCAGATCCTTCTCCTTCCTCGCCGCCAAGACCTGGAACTCTCTCCCCACCTCACTACGCCAGACCCAGGACCTCCTCACCTTCAGGAGACTCCTCAAGACTTGGCTCTTCGAACGCTAGCAGCACCCCCCCCCCCCCCCCAGCGCCTCGAAACCCTGACGGGTACATAGTGCGCTTTATAAATTCTCTGATTGATTGATTGATCAGCTGGAAAACAAAGATTTCACACTGTCAATAATCACAATCTAGATCGATTTATATTAACAGAGCCTTAGGTCAATGACAACAAAATATTACAGATCTTATTCTTCCCTCGGGATTACTACACAGACTGAATGTCATCTACCATCTTCCTGGGGGGAATTTGACTTTTGATGAGCAATGTTTGGAGCATAGCACAAACCAACTCATTCTATCTTTCTCCAATATTTTTCTTGAAGACTTTAATCATCATTGGATTGATTCTAATGACAATGATGCCCAGTTAACCACCACATTCCTTGATTGAAATCACCTTATAAAAGGCTCTATCTTAGAATTGATCAGCTCTGATGGTGACTTGCACACTACTGAATACTCAGTTGGAAGAACCCTGACTAACTAATAATCCTCCTGCCTCGTTCACTTTTGAAGATTCTGACACTACAGCAGAGAAATGTTCTAATATCCTTGATGAGAAAGTGAAACCACTGAACTCTCTCTGTTGTTATTCCTGATCAGCGGCGGCCGCAGCAAATCTCAAGGGGAGTGGTGGGTTTGCAGGGGGGGAGGAGACATAGCCGAAGGAGGAAATAAAAGTACCTTATATACGTCTCCGTCTCCTCCCACTTCGCACTCCGCTTCCCTCCATGTGGTGTCCCAGCATTTACTGGGACACCAGCACAGGCTCCCCAGCAATCCTGGTGCTGCTTATGTGCTAAACGTAGCATGTAAGCAGTGTGAGGATTAGTCTGAGCAGCAGTAGCTAATGCTCAGACACAAGCCTGGGGCATGTGCAGCTTCTCCAGGTCGGCTGTGTATGCAGCCGGGTTGGAGAAACCCAAGTTCACATGTGTGTTTGGCCGGCCTCAGGTGGCCGGCCAAACACACATGTGCACTTAGTACACTTTTCCCTCCTCCCTCTTCCACCTTTCACGGCCCAGCCCATGCCTCCCCTGTACTGCTAGCTCAGCCAGCAGATGAAAAAATGAAACAATAGTGAAACTATCTTTTTATTTTTCATCTCCTGGCTCTAGGCTATGGGGGCGACGCTCCTTCGCCATAGCGAAGGAGCCGTCCCTGTTCCTGATTCCAAGAAACATGAACTGAACTTGTAAAATCAAGGGTCCAGTTCGAAGAAAATTTAGAGGACTTCCTCCAGAAAAATAATTCTAAGGTGAAACCCTTTAACAATTTCACAAACGCACTTCCTGCTAATATGGCTAATGACCTCTTCAACTAGCTCTTACCTTACTGGAGCAAACTAGTGAATGTACCCTTGATTGAAGTAGTGTTTCCAGAATGCCTGTCAGTTGGAAAGTCATTCCTCTACTTCAAAACTCCTGGGAGGATAAGGGGACCTCAGCAACTTCTATCCAATAGCTGAACCACCATGGTTGGTGGCGGGGGCTCCAACAGAGTCCCAGCACCAGGCCTCTTGTCCTTTCTGCCTGCTAGTGCAGGCCCCTTGCCCTTACATTCAGCAGCTGGGGATTGCTCCTTGCCCTTCCATTTAGCAGCTGGGGTGCCTTCTTGCCCTTCCGTTTAGCAGCTGAGGGTGCCTCCTTGTCCTTCCTTGCAGCAGCTGGCGGTGCCTCCTTGCCCTTCCTTGCAGCACTTGGTACAGGCACCCTTTCAGTGTGGCTGCCTGGTGCCCAGGATCCTCTCCCACCTGGAGTAACTGTGGACACAACTGTGCCTGTGGACTGGGTGGCTGAGGTGCTTGCTTGGGTTAAGACCGCCCTGGCCTGAAGTGAGGGACGGGGGGGAGGGGTAGGGAAGAGGTCAATGGTGGAAAGGAAAAGCTTCTTAGAGACATTGGGGAGGGAATAGGGAGATGGTTTGGGAGTGGAGGAAGAGGGAGTTGCGGTAGGAGGTGTCTGTCTGCTGTGTTTGGGTGCAGGTGCACAGGCTGGATGCTGTTGTGAGGTGGATAGCTGTTGGGTGTCTGAGTGCTTGCGTTTTTGTACTTTGGGAGGGGGGCACAGACAGTGGGATAGAACACAGGGGACATGTGCATTGAAGTGGGGGTGGTGACTGCAAGTGAGGGACGTGTGCTGTTAGGTGTGCTGGTGATGGGGTTGTGGATGAGGATGTAGTGCATGCAGGTGTGCGTGGAGAAGCAACTGGGAGGGAGGTGGACGACGAGGAGGAGGGTGCCACAGTGGAGGCAGTGGATGTTGGCATGTCTGATTCTGGCTCATGTTTGTGTGAGTGCCTGTGGGATGAAGTGTGGTGCTTGTGTTTGCCATGTCCACTCTTGTGTGTTGTCCTAAGTGCATGCTCATATGACTGTGTGCTTGGGATAGGTTGGAGTTGAGGGGAATGGGATTGGGTAGAGGAAGTTAGAGGGGAGAGGCTGGAAACAGGGACAATGGCTGCCATCAGAGAGGAGGCCAGAGCCTGAATTGATCTATGTTGGGCCGCCATGCCAGTGTGAATGCCCACCAAGAATGCATTTGTCTGTTGCATTTGGGCTTCCAGCCCCTGGACGGCATTTGCAATGGTTGACAGTCCAACAGAGATGGATCGCAGGAGGTCAATAGCCTCCTCACTCAAGGCAGCTGGGCTAACTGGGGCAGGGTCTGAGGTGCCTGGGGTGAAGGAAATGCCCACCCTCCTGGGTGAGCAGGCGCGGGAAGCTCGCTGAGGGGCTGCTGGGAGGGAGGTGATGGTATGGGGGTGGCGGCTGTACCTGCAGATGGGGTGGGCACAGAGGTGGCTGCCACCACCTTCCATCAGAGGAGGAATCTGTGTCTGAACTGTCCCCTCCTGTCTCCGCCGTGGTGCTCCCCTCACCAGGGTGACAAAAAAAAGGGGGGGGAGGCACAAAGGATACACTTGGCCAATGGTGCCAACAACACCACCATTGACGTACATGACACACACAGGGAACAGCCCTACACACTAGGCAATGCACTACCAGTCACAATATTAGTCACCAGGCCATGGATAGGGACACCTAAAACCAATTGCAGCATACCTGAGACCCACAAACCCCTGCCCAGTAGTGGATGCCTACTAGCTTGGTTGGAGTACTTTCACATCAGAGCCCTGCCAAACATGGGACTAACCATGCAATACCAGGCTTGGCCTAGGGGCCCACACCCCTCACCTGGATCCTACCCCACCATGCAAAAGTTGTATATTGGAGCATTGTACTCACCCCCTTGTGGCTGCTGTTATGCCCCCAAGCACCCATCCAGCTCCGGATAGGCCACCACCAGTATGCAGGCCATCAGGGGGGGTCACACCTTCCTCGTTGGGAGGCCATCCCCAGCTGGGCCTCCGCAGTCTTCCGTGCCCAGCATCTCAGGTCCTCCCACTGTTTCCGACAGTGGGTGCTCCGCCTGCTGTAGACCCCCAGGGTCCACACGTTCTTGGCAATGGCACGCCATATACCTTTCTTTTGATGGGTGCTGACCTGCAGGGAAATGGACACAGGGAAAGGTATTAGTCCGACCGTCCTGCCTGTTACACTCATGGCCCATCATACCCATTCCCATCCCCAGAAGCACAGACATGGCCCACCATACGTACTGCAGGCTGCCCAGGACCCATCCACCACCCACCCCCCTATATGAGGCCTTCACACACAGCACTCCATGCATTCATGCCACATGCATCGTGTCCACAGTGTACTCACCTGTTGGTCTGGTGGCCCATACAGCATTCTGTACTGGGGTAGGACTCCATCCACCAGTCGCTCCAGCTTCGCCGAGGTGAAGGCATGGGGCCTTTCCCCAGCTATGGTCAGTTCCAGACACAGCAGTACATGCAGTGCAGGTCCTCTCCTGTTGAAGGTCAGGTAGCAAGTGAGTGAACAGATAGAAAATGGCAGTGACGTCCACGGTGGTGCATACCGTCACCGCCGGCATACATCACCATTGGCCTCTGTACCCCATAGGGCCCAATGTTAACCAATGAGGAGTTACACAGCTGTTTTCAACCGCCTTCCACAAAGGCACACAACATCAGCGGAATTACCTCATAACCACCTGTCCCTCCATACAGGACAGGCGGACGCTCCATACAGGGAAGGCAGGCCATGGATCCTAACTCCGTCACAGTACACAAATGCACCATTTGGACATCTCCAACAAAATAACGTTACAATCACAACATGTACTGTAGTGGTTGGAATTTAGAGATAATGGCCAGCTGGTCAACATTTTACCCCCTAGATTACAACCGCTGCAGATGAATAGGAGATGGAGATATCCCCCCCCCCCCCCGTTTACAGACCTCTGGTGGACTTGGCAACAATGGAAGACAGGCACGTTATCCTCACCTATAGACTGGACAGGACTACATTCACAGAGCTGTGTGCCCTATTGGAGCCTGCCCTAATCTCTGCTATCCGTCACCCCACCGGGATCCCCCCTCTTGTGCAAGTGCTATCCGTGCTCCATTTCCTGGCAACTGGCCCCTTCCAAGTGACAGTGGGCTTGGCAGCAGGGATGTCTCAGCCAATGTTCTCAATAGTGCTGACCAGAGTGTTGTCTGCCCTGATTTAACACATGTGCAGCTACATCATTTACCCACAGGTGAAGGATTTGGCCACAGTGAAAGCTGATTTCTATGCAATGGGACATATCCCCAACATTATCGGGGCAATTGATGAAACACATATTGCAATTGTCCAGCCCCCACCCCCCGGTGAAATGAACAGGTGTTCAGAAATCGAAAGAGCTTTCACTCCATGAATGTGCAGATGATGTGCCTGTTGAACCAGTACATCTCCCACGTCAATGCAAAATATCCTGGGTCTGTGCATGATGCCTTTATCCTAATGAATAGCAGCATCCCAAATGTGATGGCTCAACTCCAGAAGCACAGGGTGTGGCTAATAGGTGAGCCCTGGTTCCCACCCAGTGGATGTTGGTGCATGGGTATGGTGTGGGCCATATAGGATAGTGTGTGGCTAACACTTGTCCCTCGATATTTCCAGGTGACTCTGGTTACCCCAACCTCTCATGGCTACTGACCCCTGTGAGGAATCCCAGGACAAGTGCAGAGGAACATTACAATGAGGCACATGGGCAAACAAGAAGAATTATAGAGAGGACCTTTGGCCTCCTGAAGGCCAGGTTTCGTTGCCTCCATCTAACAGGTGGATCCCTGTGCTACTCACCCAGGAAGGTCTGCCAGATCATCGTGGCATGATGTCTGTTGCACAATCTTGCCATGGGTCGCCAGGTACCTTTTCTGCAAGAGGAGGAGGCTGGAGATGTCCGTGTGGCAGCAGTGGACCCTGTGGACAGTGAAGATGAGGAGGCAGAGAATGAGGACATCAGAAGTGCAATAATTCGTAAATACTACAATGACACACAGGTAAGACAGTGTAAATTCACATTTAATTGACAGTTTTGTTTTTGACATTGTCACTGGCAGGCTGGTTTCCCCACTTCTATGGCCACTCACTGTACCCTTTGGCATCTCTATTTGCAGATATTTGTGCCCCTCTATCGCTCCTGGTGTGTTCAATGCAGCCAACTACAGGTCTTTCCTATGTATACATTAATGTACAGTTAAATTGCAGTGTTTAAACCTTGTTGAACGAATACATACTTAAATCATTTGACATACTCCATACTTGTATTTTTTCAAAGGGTGTTTATTGAAGTGCTAAGTAGTAGAGGGGGTAGTTGAATGGGCTGGGTTGATAACGGAGGAAAGTCCAGGATAGAGTACAGTCTATTTGTATCACAGGTGCATTGTCCAAGGGGGCATAAGAAAGGGAACAATGGCAGTTCAAGGTGGGCAGGGTGACAGAGTGGGACGCAAGGGTGACAATCAGGAGAGTCTTATTTCCTGGCTGGGGGTTTTGGCAATAGTCTCTGGCTTCTGCCTGGATCACAGGGAACATTTGTGGGGTGGTTCTTCTGCAGGGGGAGGGGTGCTGGTGGCCTGTTGGTCCTGTGGCGGGGCCTCCTGTCCACCAGCGGCAGTGGAGTTGGAGGGCTGTTCATTGGTTTGGCTAGTGTCAGGGGCCAGGTGGTATGCCACTGCCTCCCTCGAAGAGTTGGCCATGTCTGCCAGCACCCCTGCAATGTAGACCAGGGTGGTGTTGATGTCCTTCAAGTCCTCCCTGATCCCCAGGTACTGTCCCTACTGCAGCCGCATGTTCTCCTGCTACCTGTCCAGTATCTGGCCCAGCATATCCTGGGAATGTTAGTATGCTCCCAGGTTCACGGTGAGTGTCTTTTGGAGAGTCGGGTCCTTGGGCCTTTCCTCCCCCGTCACATAGCAATCCTCCCAGCTTCCCTGTTGTCCTGTGCCTCTGTCCCCTGAACCGTGTGCCCACTGCCACTGACCCCAGGTCCCTGATCGTCCTGTGTTTGTGGGGTGGCCTGGGGTCCCGCTAGAGGTGGACACACTGCTGATTGACGCATCCTGGGGACAGAGGTATGGGCCTGCGGAGTGGGTGCTGTGGTGTTGCTTCCTGAGGGGGGAGGCTCTGTGGTGGTGTGTGATGTGCCTGGGTAACCGACTGTCCGGAGATCCCTGATGTGCCAGGTTGTTCATCCAGATCCAGGTGAGCAGAGCTGCTGTCATTACTGTGGGCCTCTTCTGGGGGGGACTGGATGTTGCTGGCACCTCTTCTCGGGTGACATTGGCTGGGGTACCTGTGGGGACGTGAATGCTGTGTTATTGTTTCTGCATGTGACATAGTGTGCATGGGTGTGTTGCCCTCTATGGGTGTTGTTGCCCTGGCAGATTTGCCTTTCTGTCAGTTGCTATTTGGTGGGCTAGGTGATTCTCTCCAGTGTGCATGCAGTGGTGATAGGTGTCCATGCAGGTCTGTGAGGTGTGTCCATGCATTGATGTTGCATGCAGGGCTTGGTATTGGGATGAGTGGGTTGTGATGGTGGGGTATGTGGGAGGTGGTGAGTGATGGGAGTGAGGGTGGGGGTTTATGATGGCATGCAGGTGGGGGGATGATAGTAATAGAGATTTGACTTACCAGAGTCCAGTCCTCCTCCTACTCCTGCCAGGCCCTCAGGATGCATGATTGCCAAGACTTGCTCCTCCCACGTTGTTAGTTGTGGGGCGAAGGTGGGGGTCCATTGCCAGTCCTCTGTACAGCTAGTTGTTGTCTTGCTGCCACGGAATGTACCTTCCCCCATAGGTCGTTCCACCTCTTCCTGGTGTCATCCCTTGTTCTGAGGTGCTGTCCCATGGCATTGACCCTGTCCACGATTCTCCACCATAGCTCCACCTTCCTAGCAATGGATGTATGCTGCACCTGTGATCCAAATAGCTGTGGCTCTACCCGGATTATTTCCTCCACCATGACCCTTAGCTCCTCCTCTGAGAACCTGGGGTGTCGTTGTGGTGCCATGGGTGTAGTGTGAGTGGTGTGGGTGAGGGTGTGTGGGGTGATGTGTTGGGGTGTGTGATGTAAGGTGTGTGGATGGTGTACAGGTGATGATGTATGTGGCTCTGGTTGTGTGGGTGCTCTTGCTGTCTGTCTCTCTGGTGGCAATTCATTCTAGTCATAAAGGTTTGTGGGGGATGTGGGTGTGTGTTTTATAATGGTGTGGTCTTCGGGTGTGGTGTGTTTATGGGTGTCAGGTGTGTGTAGTCTGAATTGTCCAATGTGGTGTAGTTGTGTTTGAGAGTGTGTAGTTTGAGCGCGGCGGTATGTACCGCCAGTGGTTTACCACCATTGAATGTCCGCCGCGGTGATTCGTGGGTCATAATGTTGTGGGCGTAGTTGTGTTGGCGCAACGGTGTGGGTTTTGATACCGCCAGTTTATCACTGACATTTGGGCAGGCGGGCATGTGTGTGTGGCTGTATAGTGACGGATTGGTATCTGTGTGTCATAATATGCTTGGACAGTAACTGTCCAAGTTCTGTGGGATGAGAAATTCAGTTCATGTTGCAAATGCACACCCCGGGAGGCGACTATTGGTTCCTGGTGAAGTAGGAAGATATATGATTGTGGCTGAAGGTTCTGTTTGTTTTAATTAATGTTCACTCTGTTAGAAGTTAAGGCAAATTTCCTTAGCTTCTTAAGGGTAAAGACCTCTCTACTTCCTTTAATTTTGCAAGTCTGAAGCTTTAAGCTAAACATTTATTCCTTTCTTGGAGAACTTCTTTCTACTGAGGTATTCACTATGCTGACACCTTCTTGGATGTCTGAAATTATTTGAGACTAAATTTAACCACTGATCCTCATACTTCAATTTAGAACCTTGATTAGATTTATTTAGAACTTATTTATGTTTAGGAGAGAGGATCGGAGTTTCTTTACAGCCGGAGTTTCTTAACACCTATTTCTAATTCTCAGTTTCTGTATGCAGTGGTTGTTATTGCTTTGTATCTTAACCTATTGAGACTGAATCAATTGCGATATTTCAACATGCCGGCTGTAATCCTGGAGCATTTAATATTTTCTTGACATGCATATATATTGAACTGTTTATTGCTTGGAAATAGAATTACTTAACTTAATCACTGATTCCTGGTCCTTAATGTGTGGCAAAACAGGGTTCATGAAATTTGAACAATTTTATGTTTTGTTAACTCCTTTTGCGTCTCGGCCAATTTAAAAAGATTCACCCGATAAGAGATTGTAAATCACGCACATGCGCACTCTCACCCACAAAGAAGCCTGAAGTTTCACTACCAATAACCACAAAGAAGACCTAGTATGAGCCACGTGCTCTTTTAGGCTTTAGGGTAAACTGCCCATAAAAGTATATCATTGCTTCCAAATCAGTACCAAACTGTTACAACAATTAGCATGACATTTTCTACAGCAATCGAAATTAAATTGCCTTGACTCTTACTATTGTAGTGCAATATACCTATATTTCTATAGCACTGTGATCCTCACCAATAGATTGTGCTGCATATCAACTTTCATGTCTATAAAAGAACTCAGAAGATGAGAAAAATTCACTAATGTGCTCTTTCTGACCCAGATAAAATTTCTAACGTGGTAATTTGACACCTGCTGTCACAGAGATAAGTAATTCTGAGATACATTAATCCTACACTATTTCAAGTATTTCCTTCTGGAATAGCATATTACTAAGGGCATTTGTTTGCTGAACAAACTTCTGCCAGAAATTAATACATTTTGGTATCACATTCTGTGAGTTTGAAATAGTGAAATATGTCTCTGACCTAACAAAATGCATCCTTAGGAAACTCGGGTGCGGTACAACTGTATGGAAATATAATGCTCTACTTCTAACGCTGGTTCTGGTGGAAACCCCCATTACACAGACCCTGGGTGTGGGGGCGAGAACAGAACTCACTGTCCACAGGATATAGGGGACCACAGGAGCACAAGCACATCTGCGGGTAACACACATGAAACCTAAATTCCAACTGTGCAATGCTGGCCCTCCACCCTTCCACAGGGCATGTGCTGCTTGGAAGCACATTGGGTGAGGGTTGAAATATTGCTATGTTTGAAGTCACTGGAGGCAAGTGGAGAGAGAGAGAGAGCTCAGGATGGTCAAAAGGATCTCAGAGAAGAGCTTTTGAGTGGGGATGAAAGGAAGAAAAGGTTGCAAAGGGAGGCATGAGAGGCAATTTTGGTCCCAGAACAGACAGACTGGAAGCAAATGTTGTGAGTGCCTGAACATTACACAGAGAGATACTGAAACCATTAAGACTGAAAAACAGGGCATGATGAAATGTTATGTCGATTTGTAGAGCGCACTGTCACCTGGTATGGAGTCCTGGTGTTGAGCACGTTTAAGTCCAGCCACACCTAGAGCCTAATGGGACTACTCAAAAAGCCAGGTTTTCATCTCCTGCGGAATTCAAGTGAGGAGGAGGCTCTTATGTGTAGTGACAGGTCATTGCACACTTTAGGAGTGATGAGGAGTGATGTAGGAAAGCAACTACACCAGTTCATAGACCTTGCCTTTATTCTTTTTAAATGTCAAATAGCCATGACGTTGAAGGCACCCTCGGTACCAGACATGAAGTAATGGTTGAGAACTCTTCTGTTTGTGCTTGGGCCTAAGTCAACATACTCCATATGATGAAAGCCAGAGGCCAATTAAGAGCGGGTGGGGAACTGGGATAACTACATTCTTAACATAGAGGCCAAGGATGACACCCATCAACCTTGAAGTTATGCTCTTGCCACTTACACAACACCTAGGGCGACAGGATGGACCTGGAACATGATGTACGCACTTGAGGGATAGGCCTCCAATTACATAACACCCATGCTAATGCCGAAGTCACATCTGCTAAGTTTACATCTAGTTTTTCACGAAATATGTCATACATGTTTTTATTTTGGTGTTTCATCCATGTATCTTTTATCGTGAACCGAGCAGGCTCGAAGTTGAAGTCACTTACTCCTATGATGTAAGTACTTAAGTACCCAAAATATATGGAGTGTTTTGACAAATGTTATCATGCAGAGGACCTCCTTACTAAATTATATTTTCTTTGTTTCTCCCTCATTTTCCAAATACCAATAAAAATAAATGTTAAAAAAGGAGCGTTGTAGGAGAAGGCTCAACAGCCAGATCTGGTTTTCTGCATGCAGATCTGGTTTTCCGTATGCATGAGCTATGTGGAAGCAGGAGTCTGAACAAGCGAAAGTGTCTGGAAGGTCTGTGAAAGCAGATGCGATTAACAGAAATAAAGGAAGATAATGTTATGGAAAGGGAGGCCGATTCTCAATCAGTGAGCTCAACTTTCTTCCAAAAGATGTGGCACTTTATCCCTAACAGGAGTATAATGTGGTTTCATGTGCCCGAGCAGTAAATCCAAGCATTCCAATGGCTGACGTGGGAGGTGAGAGCTCAATAATGACTGTATCGCACATGCTGCTGACAACTGCCTGCCTCCTTTCAGTAAGAAATTGAAAAGTTCCCCCAACAGTTAACTTGTCACAGCACCCAAACGACATATTTTAACACTAAACACGGTAGTAATGAGAAAAGGACATAACCTGGGATGTGTTCATAGCTGTGGAAGAGAATGACTGTAAAGAAAAGGTTGATCAGTCTGGGAAATGAGTCTTTTTGCTCCTTGATGTAGAATATGTTCAACACCCACCTCTGTAATTTACTGTCTATTTTCTTTTAATGTTATGTTATGTTATGTTATGTAGATTTATATAGCGCATGGCTACCCAAAGGACTCCCAGCGCTGCGAGCTTGGACACTTGTAGTGAGTAACTGGAGAAGAGGGGATTATGCTTTGAACAGCCAGGTTTTCAGGGCCTTCCGGAAAGTTAATTAATTGCTGTCCATACGTAGGGTCAGTGGTAAGGAATTCCACAACTTTGCCCCCTAATAGGCTAGGGATCTTCCACCCCATCTGGCCTTCTTCACTCTAGGAGTCACCGCTAAAAATGCTGTGGAGGACCTAAGCAACCTACTCGGTGAGAAGGAGGCCAGTGTGCTCAATAATGAAGGGCCTCTATTGTGTAGAGATTTATGAATATGACACAGGGGGTCATTCCGACCCCGGCGGGCGGCGGGCACCGCCCGCCGGGCGGAGACCGCCAAAAGACCGCACCGCGGTCAAATGACCGCGGCGGTCATTCTGACTTTCCCGCTGGGCTGTCGGGCGATCTCCAAAAGATCGCCCGCCGGCCCAGCGGGAAAGCCCCTGCAAAGAGGAAGCCGGCTCCGAATGGAAGCGGCGGATTTGCAGGGGTGCGACGGGTGCAGTGGCACCCGTCGTGATTTTCAGTGTCTGCAAAGCAGACACTGAAAATCTTTGTGGGGCCCTGTTAGGGGGCCCCTGCACTGCCCATGCCAGTGGCATGGGCAGTGCAGGGGCCCCCAGGGGCCCCACAACACCCGTTCCCGCCATCCTGTTCCTGGCGGTAAAAACCGCCAGGAACAGGATGGCGGGAAGGGGGTTGGAATCCCCATGGAGGATTCTCTGGGCCAGGGGTAAACCGGCGGTAAACCGCTGGTTCCCCTTTTCTGACAGCGGCTTTACCGCCGCGGTCAGAATGGCCCAGGAAGCACCGCCAGCCTGTTGGCGGTGCTTCCACGGTCGTTGGCCCTGCCAGGGTCAGAATGACCCCCACAGTGTCTTAAATTCTATCCGTTTGGCCACTGGAAGCCAGTGGAGAGAGGAAATTCCTGCTTTTACTGATTCACGTCTAGGTATATTTAGAAGCAGGCGGGTAATGCATTCGGAATTACCTGCAACTTTTTTATCACATATCCCGGTGCTCCAATATACAGAGCATTTCCATAATCCAGACGTGAACCAATCAAGACCTGTATAATAATCCTTTTGGCTCTAAAAGGTAGGATTGTAAAAACCTTCCTTAGAAGCCTAAGAAGGCCAAAGGAGGTAGCGGAGACTTTGGGGGTCATTCTAAGTCTGGCGGGCGGCGGAGGCCGCCCGCCAGACTTCCCCCCTCCAAAATACTGCTCCGCGGTCGCAAGACCGCTGAGGGTATTTTGGCTTTTGCACTGGGCTGGCGGGCGACCACCAAAAGGCCGCCCGCCAGCCCAGTGCAAAAACCCTTCCCACTAGGACGCCGGCTCAGAATTGAGCCGGCGGAGTGGGAAGGTGCGACGGGTGCAGTGGCACCCGTCGCGTATTTCAGTGTCTGCAATGCAGACACTGAAATACAAAGTGGGGCCCTCTTACGGGGGCCCCTGCAGTGCCCATGCCATTGGCATGGGCACTGCAGGGGCCCCCAGGGGCCCCACGACAACCCATACCGCCATCCTGTTCCTGGCGGGAGAACCGCCAGGAACAGGATGGCGGTATGGGCTGTCAGAATCCCCCATGGCGGCGCAGCAAGCTGCGCCGCCATGGGGGATACCCAGGGCAGCGGAAAACCGGCGGGAGACCGCCGGTTTTCCACGTCTGACCGCGGCAAAACCCCCGCGGTCAGAATGCCCTGCGGGGCACCGCCGGTCTGTTGGCGGTGCTCCCGCCGACCCTGGCCCCGGCGGTAGTGAACCGCCGGGGTCAGAATCACCCCCTTTATTGGCTTGATACATCATGGAATGTTTTTGGTTGAGCCATACACCCAGACTCTTAACCAGTGCTTTAGGAGGTGGCAAGTCTCTCAAGCTCTCCACAATAGATGGATTAAGATGAGGTTGTGGGTGATTTCCAAATATCATCACTTCTGTCTTATTAGCATTAAGTTTCAACTTACTTAAGGACATCAATGTTGCCACCGCTTGAAGGCATGGGCCCCTTGCGGGCCAATTTGCATTACAATCATTGGATAATGATACTACTAGCTGTGTGTCATCTGCATATGAAACCAACTCCAGCCCAAAAGGCTTGACTATTTCTGCAAGCGGTAGCATGAAAATATTGAATAAAGCGGGGCTAAGAAAGGACCCCAGGGGAACTCCACAACTGTTCTTAACATGCTTTGAAAAATATGATATATCTAGAACTTGATAAGATATATCCTTAATAAAGGACGTAATCCAGTCTAAGGCGTGCCCTACTATTCCGATCTCTTGTATCCTACCCAGTAGTATATCCAGGTCCACTGTGTGGAAAGTGGCGCTGAGGTCCAGAAGGATGATAGCAGTCTCCAAACCCTGATCTATGCGCCTTCTAGCCTCTTCTGTTACAGCAATTAGAGCTGCCTCGTGCCGTGGAGCGGTCTAAAACCCATCTGCGTGGCATGTAAAATATTATTGTCCTCCAAAAAACAGGAAAGTTGAGTATTGAAATGCTTTTCAACCATTTTAGCGAGAACAGGTAGGAAAGAAATAGGTCTATAGTTGCTAAGTTGTGCGGCGTCAAGGTTGTTTTTTTTTTAAAGTAGCTTCACAATGGCATGTTTCCCTTGTTCTGGTACTGTCCTTGAAGACAGTGAAGCATTCACGAGGTTTGTGATAGCAGGTACCATCACTGGAGCGCCTAATGTCAGCACCTGCAGAGGGGCGGGATCACAGCTTATTCGGATATTGGTAGAAAACCCGAAAGAATTGCGGGACCCAAAGACTTTGGTTTCATCACTTTCCTGAGCCTGGACCGTGGCTATAGGGAGGGTGGAATAGATGTCTTGTACCTTTTGTTGGAAATATATTGACAGATTAGTGACATGCTCTTGGGAAGCATCCAGGAATGCCTCGTCCTGCAGTGGCTGAGTGATTTCATTGTATATTCAAAAAATCTCCTTAGGAGAATTGTTAGAAATGGGGTTTCTGGTTGGCTAGAGTATGCACCTCAGCCAGGCAGAACCCACCCACTCTAGTCAGGGCAAGGGAGTTACACGTCCAAGATAACCCCTGCTCACACCCTTGGTAGCTTGCCACGAGCAGTCAGGCTTAACCTGGAGGCAATGTGTAAAGCGTTTGCACAACACACACACACATGTGACGCAATATCCCCACCACAAAGGAAACACAACACCAGATTATATGAAAATATACTGTATTGTACACAACGCAATTATCAGACCAAACATCACATATCAGTAGTATCCTGCTACCTTAGCAGTTGTCAGAACGTTACACATTAGTTACTCTGCAAATTAGCAATAGTCACACATAACACACAGGTTACTCAGTATTCTGCAACATAAGCAGTAGTCAGGAAACACGTTATCACATTAGAACACTTGTCATAAGAATATCATAAAACGCCCATAGTAGGAACATTAGAAAAAATATGGCAAGTTAGGGAAACATATTAGCAAGTCATGCCCATAAAAGGAACATTTGCATATGCCTATGAAACACCATCAAAAACAGGTAGGCAACATATAAATCAAACGAAGTCTCTAGTAAGAACTAATGTTCTATATATTGTTCCTTTAACAGTACCTGGCTTGATGAAGGCACCTCCAGTGCCTAGAAGATGAACAATGGGGCCCCCGGCGCTCCTATGTGCAAAATGGGGGCCTCTGACATCCTTTTGAGGAGAAGAGGGCGGCACGCTCCTCCTCTAGACCATTGACGGGCCCCTCGGGGACCGTGATTACTGGGGGCCATCCAGGAAGTGCTTTTCAAAGCGCTAAGGCCATACTTATAGCCCGGATTGCGGCGGTGATTCCAGCATGAAACAGGTGCCTCGAAGTGCCTGAGGGCACAGAAGAGTGCTCTCTCAGCGCAAAGGGGATATCAAGGCAGCACTCCTCGTGAAGAGAAAAGTTACAGGGGTCAGGGGCCACGGCACTCTGCCCCTGGGAACAATGAAGCAGGAAGGAGCACAAGGCTGGTGGGTCCAGCTACAGGCCAGCACAAGGGGTGCAGATGATGGCAGTTCCTCCTAGTGACCAGGCAGGTCACAGGTTAGCACAGCAGCAGCAGTCCAAGGCAGTTTCCTGGTGAGTCCATTAAGCAGCGTCTTGTGTCCAGGTTCAATTTCCAAGAGTGTCCAAATTGTGGGGAAAATTCCCCTGTACTTATAGTCAGTTCTTACCGTGTTTTACAATGGTAGGGAGAGGAGGTTCCAGCCAGTTACAACTGGTTCTGGGAGTGCCCCCTCTCTCCTTTCAGCACAGGCTCCAAACATCAGTGGGGGGTTAACGACCCTATTGTGTGAGGCCAGGGTACAGCCTTTACAAATGTAGGTGTACCCCGCCTCTCCCTTCTCTCAGCCCAGGAAGACTATTCAGTATGCAGATGCACCTCTGTGACACCTCCACCCTCCCTGTGTACAGGCTGTCTGAAAAGTATGCACAAAGCCCCAACTGTCCCTCTGCCCAGACGTGGATTGGAGTCAAGCTGCAAAACACCAGAGTCATAAGTACAGATAAATGCGCACTTTCTAGAAGTGGCATTTCTGTGATAGTAATAAAAAATACACCCACACCAGTAAGTAGTATTTATTATCACCATCACAACCATACCAAACACGCCTACGCTACCCCTCATAAATCAGACAATACCCCTTACACATAAGGCAGGGCATTTTTAATGCAATCCTATGAGAAGGCAGCACTCACAGCAGTGAGACACCAAGTTAGGCTGTTTGTCACTACCAGGACAGGCCATGCAATATGGCACATGTCCTGCCTTTCTACGTACATGGCACCCTGCCCATAGGGCTAGCTAGGGCGTACCTTAGGGGTGACTTACATGTAGTAAAAGGGGAGTTCTGGGCCTGATCTAAGTTTAGATGCCAGGTCCCTGTGGCAGAAAACTGCGCACACAGGCCTTGCGCTAGCAGGCCTGAGACAGGTTTGAAAGTCTACTTCAGTGGGTGGCGCAAGCAGCGCTGCAGGCCCACTAGTAGTATTTAATTTACAGGCCCTGGGTATAGAGATACCACTGTACAAGGGACTTATAGGTAAATTAAATATGCCAATTAGGTATAAGCCAATCATACCAACTGTAGATGGGAGAGCACCTGCACTTTAGCACTGGTCAGCAGTGATGAAGTGCTCAGAGTCCTAGAGCCAACAGCGAGAGGTCAGAAAAACCAGGAGGAAGGAGGCAAAAAGACTGGGGATGACCCTGCGTAAGGCAAAAAGTCCAACAAGAATTTAATGCCAGCTCAATTTTTGCTGAGTAATATGCAGTTTGGTCAATTTTAATTTCATTATGATAGGACCAAATGGCTTTCCTATAGCCTTGTTTTAGTGTGTCAGCATAGGATTTTCACCATCTCCTTTCCAATTTTCTACATTCTTTTTTGAGGCGAAGAAGGTACGGGGAGAGCCAAGGGGCGCTCTGCCTTTGACGACCTTTAGTTTTAATGGAGGGGGGCAGCAGAATGTCTAGGCTGTTGGTGATCCAGCTATTGAAGGACTCTGACATGTCTCTAATATTATCGTTAGTAGATGGTTTTAACCTCTCCAGGGTATTAATCCAGGCATTGGCTTTAAGATTGCCCCAGCGTCTAATAGGTAAAGATAAATTATGAATAAATTTTCTGGGACTGAATATGGCTAATTCAAGGGTTATCAAGAAGTGATCAAACCAAGGCAAAGGCGAGGAGACATAGGCGTCAGTTCTATGATACTTGAAAAAACTAAATCAATTGTGTGACCCCTATTGGGCGTCGGACCCATAATCAGCACCTTTTATTGTGTTCAAAATCAGCCTTTCCTGACATTTTCCGCATATTGTACCTGTAGTGTTCTGGGCCCTAAGCCCTCATACCAGATGAACAACGACATGGGCAGCTGGTTGTATGGTACTAGAACTGGCCCCAAGCATGTGCACTCAGACCCCTTTATTGGCAGGGTCACCTGACCGGTGATGCCTGTGTTGGATGGGTGTGGGGTGGGTGTAAGACCCAGTTCTTGGGGAGTGGCTGGCAAAATATTATGTGCAGAAATGCACAGGTGTCCAACAGGATATTACATTGCTCCCAAACGTTATTGAAAATGGAACAAGTCCAACCTATAAGAACGAAACGGAAAAAAAAAAAAAAAAAACACCAACTAAGTCTCTCAGCCTCGAGAGGCAGTCCGCAAGATGGCAGAGGACAGGTGCAGCTGGGAGCACACAGGCATCTCTGCACGCATCCACGATTTAACCAGCTGCTGCTAGGCATGAACGCTGTGTGGCATGAATAAAGGGGGGTGGAGGGGGAAGAGTATGTGGAAGGGTTAGGGAGAGCATAGTAGCAGGGTGAGATGAATGCAGGAGAATTTAGTAGGGTTGTGTGGGAGGTCACAGAGGTAGAGTGAGGTTTGGTGAGTTAGATGTGGAGGTGGAGGGAAGAGCTTAGGCAGAGATATTTAGGAGATGAAAGTGGTAGAAGGGATTTGGGATGAGTCACAGTGAGAATGGAGGATAGTTTGATAGAGACATGACATAAGAGGGATGAATAGATAAGTGTGATAAGATGAGAGCAGGAATTCATAGATATCTAGTATAACAACCCAAAACCAGGAGCCATGCAATGATCCACGAACATGCCAAGCACAGAAACAACATATACACATATATATATATATATATATATATATATATATATATATATATATATATATATATACACACACATGAATACACACACATATGCACATACAATACATAATTAGAATCATGGGTAAAAAATACTTAGTCAGACAGGTTTAAAGAGTGTGTGTGCATTTTATTGTTATGACAGTAGCAATACATATTTTCCAAAGAAACTATAAATAAATAGAAATATACATATAATCTGAAAAAAATATTTATCCACATAGGCATATGCAGTTCATAGTTGTTTGAAAAAGGTGGTTATGAAGGAAAGAGCCAACTCTTGAGTAGTTTTCTGAAGACAAGAAAGTTATCTGTGGCTCTTATAGTTGGGGGTAATGAATTCCATAGTTTGGCTGCTTGGACGGAGAAGGATGTACCACCTATAGTCTTTTTCTTGTATGGTGGTTTTCTAAGGCGGGGTGCCAGTCTTGAGCTGAGGGTTCTTTGTTGGATGTATTTGGTAAATTTTTTTCTGATAAAAAGCGGTCCTGTTCCATGTATAGCTTTGTGGGTGATACAAAGCAGCTTGAAAGTGCATCTTCTGGCAATTTGTAACCAGTGTAGTGCTCTCAAGGCAGGGGAGATGTGGGCTTGCGGCTTTATATGTAGTAGTAGCCTGGCTGCGGAATTCTGGATACGTTGTAGTTTTTTCTTAACAGATAGAGATGATCCATGGTAGAGGCTATTGGCATAATCCAGTTTGGATAGTACAAGCGAGATAGTAGCTTGCACCTTGTGTGGAAATCCAAGGTGGGGGAAGATGCGTCGTAAAGTCTTTAAGGTGATTAAGCTTGTGCGTGCTAATTTGTCTACTTGGGCATTCATAGTTAGCTTGGAATCCATGGTGATTCCTAGGTTTTTAGCTTCCTTGGATAATTGAGGAGGTGGTCCGAGATCGTCAGGCCAGACGCACAGAGGGTCATAATTTTTCCAGTCACCACATATGAGTATTTCTGTTTTGGAGGTATTTAGTTTGAGATGGCTCCAGGTCATCCACTGATCAACGGCTCTGAGGCAACTGAAGATTTGTGAGTTTTTAATGTTTTTGGGGTCTTCTAATTTAAGTAGTATTTGTGTGTCATCTGCATAGTTGTAGCATGTGAGATGGAAATCATTGATCAGTTCTGGTAAAGATATCATGTAGATGTTGAAAAGCAAAGATGAGATGATTGACCCTTGGGGGACCCCTGCTTTTGTGAGGTAGGGTTCGGACGAGAAGGGGGGCGAGTGGATGATATTCGCTCTTTTTTAGAGATAGGAAGTAACCAGTCGAGAGCAATCCCTTGTATGCCGGCTTCGTGGAGTCTTTGAGTTAGGGTGTCATGGTCAGCCGTATCAAAGGCAGCTGAGAGGTCCAAGAGAAGTAGTGCAGCAACTCCATTTCGGTCGACTGTGTTTTTAAGATCGTCCCAGATTGCCATGAGTGCTGATTCAGTGCTTCTTCCTGGGCGGAATCCCAAGTCTGAAAGTATAGAATTGTCTTCAATGAATTGTGACATCTGGGCGAATGCTGCTCTTTCTATTAATTTGCCCAGGAAACGTCCATTTGTGATTGGTCTGTAGTTTGTTGGGGTCTTGCGGGTCTAGGTTTGTTTTCTTTAATAATGGTCGTATGTATGCCTTTTTCAGGTCTGCAGGAAAAGTTCCTGAAGTTAAAGAGCTGTTGATGATTCTTCTTACAGGTGTGGCAGCAGAAGTAGATAGCAGGATGTTCTTGAAGATTTGTGGTGGGCAGGGGTCAGAAGGGCAACCAGAAGGTCTGCTTGCTTTGACCAAATCCATAAATTCATCCTGGGATATTTGTTTGAAGGACTGTAGAGGTTGGGATGGTTTATTCTTAAAGGGTATTTTAGGAAAGGAGTTGGTGCTGATGGTTTTCTTCTGTTTTAAATAGGAGTCCAATGTGTCTGCCTTGGTTGTGTAGTGAGTTGCCAATTTGTTTGTGAAATCTTGAGTGGTGGGATGACTTCCTCCCATGCATGTAGGTTTTCGAAATTTGTTGAGAATTTTATAAAATTCCTTGGTTGTAGATTGAGCATTTTGAATTCTGTCTGAGTAGTATCTTTTTTTAGCTTTTTTGATTGATGATTTGTATATCCTGTTAAGTTTGTGTAGCTGCAGTTTGTCTTGACCGTTATTTGTTTTGAGCCAGGTCTGCTGCAACTTTCTGATTTGTTGCTTTATCTTTTTAAGTTCTGTGTTTCTCCAAGGTGTTGGTTTTCTTTTGTCGTGTTTAGTTCTTCTGAGTGGTATTAGGACATCAAAAGCTTCCTGTAGTCATAAAGTTTTGGCACAGAATTAATTGTATCTAGATCTGTGTTTGCTGTTAGTTGTGTTTCTAAGTGATCCAAATTGAGTTTGCTCCATGGTCGATAGGTGTATGTATATAAGTAGTGGTGGGGTGTGTTGATTTGTGGAGTTGTATGTCGGAAAGTTATCATATGGTGGTCTGACCAGGTGGTTGGTGTGATGCTATGAATAGTAACGAGTTCAGGCTTAGCAAAAATGACATCTAGGATGTGACCAGCGATGTGTGTGGGATTGTGTACAATCTGATGTAGGTTCAATGCGAGTAGGCCAGTGGTGATTTTGATATTGCATCCTATTGTAATTCTACACTGTTTGTATTACTTTTCTTACTCTTACTTACCTGTTTTGGGTTTGTGTACATATAACTTGTGTATATTACTTACCTTCTACCTGAGGGTACTCACTGAGTGTTAAAGCCCAGCTCACCTGAGTCCTTGTTCAGTTCTGATGGAGGTTGAAGACAATCCGACCCCACCCTGAAACTGCTTGTTCCAGCACACTAGTTTTTAAAACAGTGCACTAAGAACAGAAGCTCAAGGGAAGGGGGGAAGTGGATAAAATAAAAAAGAGAGACAACACCGTTCTTGCGTTTCCACTGTTGAAGTGCTGCACAAATCTGCGGCCCTTTCTGACTTCTGTAGAAACTGGTGCCTAATGAAACATAAACAAAGAACAGATAAGTACAACCTATTCCTAAATGGGTTCCTGACTATCCCTTTATTTATTAGAAATTCTCTTCTAAAAGTACCTCTTGGATCCTGGTCTCTAGTTTCCAGGTTTGGAATGTGTTACTACTCTGGGATGTGCTTTCTATTGCTGTAAAGCTTCTAAAACATTAAACAAATACTGTTATCAGAATTACCAATATCTAACATTCATCTTAATATAACTAAAGCCTAAACTCCCAATAGCAGACTCACTTTTCCCATATTTCCAGAATCTATTATAAAACAAATACTGTACTTTTACATCAAAATACAGCATGTAATTTGTGCAAGTCCTTGATTTACTGTTTGTCTTGCTGTTAATGGTTTCCACTGTTCAATTCTTAAAAGTTCCATAAAAAAAAAATTTTTGCTTCACAAAGTTCCGCAAAGTATTCTTGTAACAAAGAGTTTGAATCACAATGTTCGTGGAAGGTGTCTTGTTTCAAATTGTCTATACACGAATCCAGAAATTGTTGTCAAAGTTCTTTCAGGTAATAAAAAGTTTTGCACTTACTTGTTGCTGGCAAGAGATACTGATCAGTCTAACCTTGTCTTCTTTCTCTTTTGCAGGTTGCTTGTAGGAGAGAGGCTGAGGCAAGGAGGAACCGGAAACCGGAGGAAGGAAGAGCCAGCAGCTGCACCCATTGAAGCCAATGAAAGTCTGTAGAGAGCAGGAGTGCCAGCGCCGAGGGATCTGGTCTCAGGTAAGCGGGAGGTAGACGAGCACAAGCACTGGGTGAGGCTCGGGGGCTGCCTTTTATAGACAGGGCTGGGTGTGGTTCGAAGAGCTGGGTGTGGTTTGAAGGGCTGGGTGTGGTCCTCACATGCTGCACATGTTCTTGAAAGGTGTGCAGAGCTGGGTGTGGTTTGAAGAGCTGGGTGTGGTCCTCACATGCTGCACATGTTCTTGAAAGGTGTGCAGAGTTTCAGTTATTATACAAGTGAGTTGAATTAACACATGGCCTAGGGAGGAGTGTTTTAAAGAAGCCTTGGTAAAAGCAAGGCCCAATGTGTAAACAAAACAGCACATTAAACAACATACACTGAAGCCTAGGGCGGGGGGAAGGTGAGGTAACAAGAAAGGCTTTCAATAGTAAGTTTAAAAGGGAGCTATTACAGAACCCACTAGTGCAGTGAGAGGGGACATGCTCTTTGCTGTGCACAAACCCTAACAGTTGCCCCCCTCAAAGGCCCTCCTACAGGACGGGGTTTTCCTGGATTTTTTAAATAAAACCGTCTAATCAGCTGTGGGGCATGTACATATGATGCTGGTTCCCATGAATTCTCAGATTCATCATATCCTTTCCATTCTACTAAATAAAACAGACGTCCACTAATTATTTTTGAGTCTTTTATGCTTTTCACTTCATATTCTAGATTTCCCTTAATTGGTATGGGTGGAGGTGGTGGTTCAGGTCGGGTTTTTGGGTTGTACGGCTTAAGCAAGGACACATGGTATGTAGTATGTACTGGATAGTCTTTTGGTAAATCTAATTTTACTGTTACCGGGTTTACTATGGCAGTTATACTAAAGGGTCCAATGAAACGTGGTTGCAGCTTTCGGGATCCCTCTATGTTTA